>NC_057388.1:76083315-76429954 GCF_019320065.1 Cervus canadensis | reverse complement strand
ATTGGGATGGGGAATACATGTAAATCCATGGCTGATTCATGTCAATGTATGGCAAAAACCACTAAAAATAAATAAATAAATAAAATCCCTTGGAATTTCAAAAATAAATAAGTAAATAAATAAAAACCAAGGAAAAAAAAAAAAAAGCCTTTCTAGGGGAGGACTGGGAAATGGCCATTTTTGCTACCTCTCCAGTCTTGGGACCTGTGGGGCATAGCTGTGGTTAATGTTCACGAGCCTGTAATTAGCTTCTTTGTTTGCCATAGTCCTGTAGGATCATGAATTCTGGCTGTCAGAGATAGGAGTTTTAGGGAACCGTTCCTCAGGAGGAGCCTTAAAAGCTGGGACACTTGATGTGCTGCCTGTATTTGTTCCTTAGGGAGACACTAGGAGTCTGGAGTTTCCGCCTAATTGTATGGTGCTGTGCCTGGAGCGAGGTTAATGGTGAGAGTGTCTCAGCCTTTTATGGATATTTTCTGTGTTACCCCATGTGTAGGAGTCATTCTAGTAGATTTCTCTAGTTTCTCAATTCCCAAATTCCTCTCAGAGAAAAGTGTTCTGTGTGTAACTGTACATTCACTGTGTGCACGGGAGGAAGAAAATGGCCTCCTGTGTCATCATTTTGGTCCAAAACCAAACAGAGGAAAAAGCCTCCTTAGTTTCTGTAGTAATTAATTTGTTTCTTTCTTAAAAGATAGCTTTTTTATAACCAGTACTCATTCATTTATTCATTTGGTAACCGTTACTGAATTCTATTCTAGATGTTGGCAATACTGCAGTGAATTAAATAGGAAAAAAAAAAAGAAAAAAAGAAAAAAAAATCTCTTGAGCATACCTTTGAGTAGGGAGGATGCAGAAAATAAATAACTAAACTTTATTATGTATCTTGTGGTGATAAAAGGTATAAGGTCAAATACAATCATGAAAGGGGGATTAAGAATGAGAAGTGAGAGTGATCTCTCATAAAAGTTCTCCAGAGAAGACCTCTCTGGTAAGGACACATTTCCGTTTAGAGTTGGAGGATGTGAGGTATGTAGATATATAGAATGAAATAGAGGGAGGGTGTTCCACGTTGCTGGAGGAGCAAGCAAAATATATGGAATTTGGAGACAGATTCATGTAGCTCCTTATATTATCCAACAGTGAGCCCAGGACTGAGGAGAGCAGGGTAAAATATGTTTTCTGTTCTTCTAATTTTTGCTGATGGCAGAGAAAAGGTGATAGCTTTCTCTTCTGTTTGTAATCCTAAAGAGCACTGTCAGGAGATATATTAATTCTCTTATTGTTCAAATTTTGGGTATGGCAACCCACCTCCAGGGGATCTTCCTAAGCCAGGGATTGAACCCAGGTCTCCCACATTACAAGCAGTGGCTCAGACAGTAAAGAGTCTGCCTGCAGTGTGAGAGACCTGGATTCGATCCCTGTGTCGGGAAGATCCCCTGGAGAAGGGAGTGGCTACTACTCCAGTCGTCTGGCCTGGAGAATTCCATGGACAGAGGAGCCTGGTGGGCTACAGTCTATAGGATTGCAAAGAGTTGGACACTACTAAGCAACTAATACTTACTTACTTAAACTTAAAATTTTCATTTATATTTTCTTTGAATACTTGAGAAAACTTGTAAATAAAACCTAAGGAGATACCCTTTTGTTTTATTTTGCATATTGTTTGGTATAGAAAAAGAGTAGCAAATACCTATTGGTTAATGACTGAATCAGACTAAACCATAAAGGATTAAGGAGGGGTGGAAATTGGGGCAAATTGGAGAATTTATGCCCTGTGCAAAGGGAAGAATGTGGCTTATTGGTTATTGCCATGTGAGGATCTGAGCCTAGGTTTGAGCATATTTTCTGTTTTTTTTTTCAGGTAAAGCCAGAAATTTGTATTTTATGTGCTATTTCCTGATCTTTAAATGTTGGAAACTAAGTAAAAACTTTTCAAAACACTCTTCAGGCCAGACAAAACATTCATACAAGGAGAATCTGGCCCACAAGTTACAAGTTTGCAACCGTCTGTGGTGT
Organism: Cervus canadensis; assembly: GCF_019320065.1. Taxonomy (NCBI): domain Eukaryota; kingdom Metazoa; phylum Chordata; class Mammalia; order Artiodactyla; family Cervidae; genus Cervus; species Cervus canadensis. The sequence goes on along the minus strand of NC_057388.1, from coordinate 76,427,935 downwards.
AACACCGTAATTAAATTTTTACTGCCTCCTTCAAAGGATAGTGTAGGTTTAATACAACAAAATGCTGCAGAATTTCTGTATACAAATGCTTTTAACACCCTATAATACTACTGGACTTCCAGGTGGCGCTAGTGGTTAACAACTTGCTTCCCAATGCTGGAGACATAAGAGATGCGTGTTTGATCCCTGGGTTGGCAAGATCCCCTGGAGGAGGTCATTGCAACCCACTCCAGTATTCTTGCTTGGAAAATCCCATGGACAGAGGACCCTGGAGGGCTACAGTCCATAGGATCACACAGAGTCAGACACGACTGAAGTGACTTAGCACAGAACACATTATAGTATTGCTCTCCCTGGGTGGTGCTGAATATATTTATTCTTGTTGTCTTAGGGTATGGTCAGACAGGTCCACTGTCTCAGCGAGCTGGTTATGATGCTATTGCCTCCGCTGTTTCTGGTCTAATGCATATCACAGGACCCGAGGTAAGTATCTTTCTTTAGAATAGTCATAATTTTTCCCCTATTTATTCCAAAGAATTTTTCATCTTTACTGACTCCATAGGCTTAAACATGAGTCAGTTTTAGAAAGAAACCATGGAAAGTGAATGCCTTTAAAAATGGAAGTGTTGAATGTACTTGGTGCTAAATGTCAATATGGCCCCTTGGAAAATAACAGTCTTATTAGCAAGAAGCAATAGATCAAGTGGTGAACACATTTTCCATATGCATTGTATTACTCAAGCTTAGTAAAGGCACTTTTGTGTGACCTTGGAATATGCTGTGTGAAGTAGAATGGCTGACTAGATTAGTCTGCGGATGTCCAAGGGGATAGAGGAGCCTGGTGTGCTACACTCCCTGGGGTCGCAAAGAGTTGGACATGACTGAGTGACTGGAAAACAGCAACTTTCATTTGACCTATATACATAGCAGAGGGTTTCTTTTTCCCTCTGGAATATTGTAAATGGTTGTTTATTTTCAAATTTGTTACTTAACGCTTTGGGTGTAGTTGTGTCTGTTATATGCATTGATTCTGATGTGAAAGAATTATTTGACTTTATAACACTCTTCTCCATGATGATGGGTTGGGAAGTTCCCCTAAAGTATATAGATGACCAAAATGTGGATAGTTTGATCAAAGAAAATGGACTCCTGGGAGAAACTAAACATGCCATTAAATAAAGTAAAAAAAAAAAAAAGTGTGAACACACTGAATGAAAATACCAAAGACATAGGTAGTGCATGTTCCCTGGTGGCTTAGACGGTAAAGAATCCGCCTGCAGGAGACCTGGGTTCGACCCCTGGGTTGGAAAGATGCCCTGGAGAAGGGAACGGCTACCCACTCCAGTATTCTGGCCTGGAGAATTCCATGGACAGAGAACCCCTGGCAGTCCATGGGGTCACAAAGAGTCGAACATGACTGAGTAACTTTCACACAATACATTTTCTAAGTAATAATTCACCTATACATTATGATACATTTAAACATCAAGAATTACATCAATCAATGAAAAAGATGTATTGACCATCTGTGCGTAGTGTTGTTTTAGATACCAGAAATAATTTAATGTTACTCTGTAAGTAACAGTTTGGTTGACTAGATTAGATATATACTCATGGAAAAGTTAAAAAATGATAGAAAATTACATAAAATTAAGCTTGGAGGATCCCCTGGAGAAGGAATGTCTACCCACTCCAGTATTGTTGCCTAGAGAATTCCATGGACAGAGGAGCCTGGCAGGCTGCAGTCCATGGGGTCGCAAGCAGTCAGGCATGACTGTGTCACTAATACTTTCACTTTCAAGTGAACATCATGTAGCATAGTGACTTGTCTTTGTCACTCTATCTGAGTCTACAATGTAAATCTCCTTCCCTCTGTCCTCAATTCACCTGCTTCTCCTCAGAGAGAATCAACGTTATCACTTTTCTTTTGCATGCTGTCAGAGGTGTTCCATTCAAAAACAAACACAATAGTCTTCTCCCATCTTTTAAAAAACACAGTTGGTAGTATACTTTCTCAAATTTTCTCTCAGGTTTTGGAGATATAATTAACATACAGCAGTGTTTAAGGTGTATGGCATAATGATTTGACTTAAATACGTGATGAAATGATGACCACAATAGATTTAGTGAGCTATTGTCTCATACAGATACAGCATTAAAGAAATAGAAAATTTTTTTTTCTGTGGTATGAGTACTCTTAGGATTTACTGTCTTAACAACATTCATATATATGGTACAACAGTGTTAATTATCTCTATCATGTTGTGTGCTATATCCCTACTACATATGTACCTTATAACTGAAAGTTTCTACCATTAGACTGCCTTCATCCAGCTCCCACTCGTCACAGCCGCTGCCTCTGGTGTCTACAATCCGATCTCTTTTTCTATGACTTTGTTTTTGAAGTATGATTGATTTACAACGCTATGTTAGTTTCTGGGGTGCACCGTAATGATTCAGTATTTGTATACATTTCAAAATGATCCCCTTGTTAAATCTAGTTGTTATCTGTTACAAAACAGCAGTATTATATAATTATTAACTTTGTTCCCCACACGGTACATTTCATACCTATGACTCATTTATTTTGTAACTTGAAGTTTGTACCTCTTAATCTCCCTCATCTATTTCTCTCTTCTACCCAGCCTCCTTCTCTCTGGCAATCACTTGTTTGTTCCCTATATCTATAACTCTGTTTCTATTTAACTGTGTTTGTTCATTTGTTTTGTTTTTTAGTTTCCACAATTGAGTGAAGTCATACAGTATTTGTCTTTTTCTGACTTATTTTGTTTAGCATAATACTCTCTAGGTGTAAAAGCACTGTTCAATCATTTAAAATTTTACCATTTTAAAAATTGAAGTATAGTTAATTTCCAATGTTGTGTTAATTTCAGCTGTATAGTAAAGTGACAAATGAAAGAAAGTGTTAGTCACTCAGTTGTGTCCGACTCTTTTTGACCCCATGGACTGTAGCCCGCCAGGTTTCTCTGCCATGAAATTCTTCAGGCAAGACTACAGGCTGCCAGTTCCTTCTCCAGGGGATGTTCCCACCCCAGGGATCGGACCTGGGTCTCCTGCCTTGCAGGCGAATTCTTTGCTGTCTAAGCTGTGTATATATGTGTATATATATATATATATATATATATATATATATATTATTGTATATATATATATTATTTTTTCGGTTCTTTTCCACTGTAGGTTATTACAAGATATTGGATATAGTTCCCTGTACTATAATGATAGTAACTTGTTTACCTATTTTATATATATATATATATATATATATATATATATTAGTGTGTGTATGTTTATTCCAGTCTCCTAATTTACCTTCCCCCAGTTACCTTCTTTCATAACCATAAGTTTGTTTTCTATGACTTTGAGTCTATTTCTGTTTTGTAAATAAGTTCATTTGTATAATTTTTCTTTTTTTAGATTCCATATATCAGTGATATCATATGATATTTGTCTTCCTCTGTCTTACTTAATACAATAATCTCTGGGTCTATCCATATTGCTGCAAATGGCATTTCATTCTTTTTGTAGCCAAGTAGTTGCCCATCTTTAATGGTTTTTAAAGCTCATAAAAAGTGAAGTATACCTTATATATAACAAAATGTAAAATCTTAAAGGTATGGTTCAGTGATGTTTTACAAATATATACACCAGGATAAATACCACCCAGTTCAAGATACAGCATATTTCCATCACTCCAGAGAGTTCCCTCATACCTCTTCCCAAACAGTACCACCTCCTCCTAGAGGTAACCACTGTTTTGACTTCTGCTGCTGTAGACTAGGTTTACCTAGCTTGGACTTGTGCAGATAGAATTCTGTAGTTTATGCTTTTTAGTGTCTGGCTTATTTTGTCCAACACAGATTTTTTGAGGTTCACTAGATTGTTGTGTGTATCAGTGATGGTCTAGTAGTCTGTTGTATGATTATACCACAATGTATCCATTGTTCTGAAAATGAATATTTGAGCTGTTTCCAGTTTTTGTCTATTTTGAATACACACTCATTTCCCTTGGGTATATATGCCTCATAGTGGAACAGATGGGTTACAGGTTAGGTGTATATTTAACTTTAGTAATACTGCCAATTTTCCAAAATGTACCAGTTTTCCAAAATGGAAAAGAAACTCAATTCCAGTGACTGATATTAATACTGCTGATATTTATTATTGAAGCTTATTTGAATGTTCAGCTATTATTCCATAGAACTTATCGCAGTGTAATTCTGCTTTGCTTTTCTCACATTTGGCTCCTAAATGGAAGGAAACCCAGAGAAAGAAATTTCTCTGTGAAATTTATTTAAGAATGCAAAAATCCTCAAATTTCTCTAAAACTTTTTTTTCTAAAGCAGTGTCCTAGTAAGAGATTTCACACATGTTTTCCTGCCCCCATACTAACAATACCAGTTTTTTAAGAAATAACCTGTATTTCTTGCGAGAGGAGAAGCCTCCCCTGTTTAGTTTGAGTTTTTTTTTTTTTCTTTCAGAGAAAGCATACATTTTAGAAGTATTATATCTTATTCTGAATTATCTGTTTGCTAAAAATGTCTTTATTCTGTAAGGGGTCATGTAATCTCATATCATTTAAGATGTCAGTTTTATTCTCTGTCTCTTTTTTTGTATTTCAAATGACCTAGAAAAATTTATCTTCTCTTTTTTCTAGAAAGTTCTTCAGAAATTTAACACATTTATGTTTAGTGATTGATGAGCTTTCATATGATAAAAATCAACTGTTACTTTAAAGTCTGAAAAGAGAATAGCAATAGAGATATCCTTCAGTTTGAATTCATCTACAAATTGAAAAGAACAATAGAGGGAGGATTAGGTAAGAAGCAGTTTATTTTTGCTTGACTCCATGAAACAGTTAAAAAATAGGAGGCTGAATTATCTGTTTACAATCTGTAGGTTTGTGCATTTTTTCTTTTTTGCAATCTCATTTTCCTCTGATGTTTTCTTTTGATCATGACAATCTGGGAAGGTTTTCTCATCTAGAAAATTTCTTGTTGGGATTACAGGGACTAAGGAGTGAGGAGGTAGGTGTCTTCCCTTTATCAGGGTAAGGAAGCTCAGCACTTATGTTTGGTTGGGAGTGAGGATTCTTAATGGTCAATAGTCCTGTTATAGAGGCTGTTATTATTCCTATCTTTTTAAACTGTCCAGTAAACGCAATCAAAATATGAGTAAATTATTTTTGTTTAACATTTTATTTAATCAACTTGTTTCTTTCTGTCCATTCTCTCAATATTGTCAGTATCATGTTGAACTGGGTCCCTTGTTTCACATGGCAGAGCAAGAAGTTTATTATAGCTCATCTATATATAGCACTGGTATGCTTGGAACTATAATACTGAGTTGGTTTATAAGCACCAAAGATGCCTTAGAAATGTCAACAAATTGGAAACATTCCAGAGAAATGTGAAAAAAAAAATCTTTATTTTTAAAAAACTAGAAAGAGAGAAGTAAATATAAACAGTTTATTTAAATGTTGTAGGACAAAAAGGACATTTATGTATACATGAATACCAACATAGAAAGGGAGTATAGATTGGGATCTTTGTTTTGAAATATTGTCCATGGATAATATTTGCTTCTTTTAAATTTTCTCAGCTGGAAGATACTTACTGTTAGCATCTTTCTTGATGGTCGTATGTAATTTTCATTCTGTTGCTAATTGTATATCTGTCTGTCTGTCTGACTTTAGAATGTAAGTGCCTTAATTCAGGGCGAGTGTCTTTGGGATACTTACTTTTGTATCCCTGGGGCATAACACAGATCCACTATGCAGTTGCTGCTTATTGATTTATCCTTTTGGTTTGGTTTCCTTTGGTTGGTGCTTAGAGATATTTCTTTGTATCCCTATGGTATAATGCAGATCACTACAGAGTTGGTGCTTATTGATTATTTGTTATATATGAATTTGGAATCTTTAAAGATTCAACTTCAGTTTGATAGTAAGAGGTTGATACATGTATCAACAACCATGGCATTCTGGATCCCTTTTGTGGTCCTTTAAGGGATATTGTCACTCTGCTTATTTATCTTATATGCAGAGTACATCATAAGAAACACCAGGCTGGAAGAAGCACAAGCTGGAATGAAGATTGCTGGGAGAAATATCAATAACCTCAGATATGCAAATGACACCACCCTTATGGCAGAAAGCAAAGAAGAACTAAAGAGCCTCTTGATGAAAGTGAAAGAGGAGAGTGAAAAAGCTCGCTTAAAGCTCAACATTCAGAAAACTAAGATCATGGCATCCGGTCCCATCACTTCATGGCAAATAGATGGGGAAACAGTGGAAACAGTGGCTGACTTTGTTTTTTGGGGGCTCCAAAATCACTGCAGGTGGTGATTGCAGCCATGAAATTAAAAGATGCTTACTCCTTGGAAGGAAAGTTACGACCAACCTAGACAGCATATTAAAAAGCAGAGACATTAACTTTGTCAACAAAGGTCCATCTAGTCAAGTCTATGGTTTTTCCAGTGGTCATGTATGGATGTGAGAGTTGGACTATAAAGAAAACTGAGCACAGAACAATTGATGCCTTTGGACTGTGGCGTTGGAGAAGACTCTTGAGAGTTCCTTGGACTGCAAGGAGATCCAACCAGTCCATCCTAAAGGAGGTCAGTCCTGGGTGTTCATTGGAAGGACTGATGTTGAAGCTGAAATTCCAATACTTTGGCCACCTGATGCAAAGAGCTGACTCATTTGAAAAGACCCTGATGCTGGGAGGGATTGGGGGCAGGAGGAGAAGGGGACGACAGAGGATGAGATGGCTGGATGTCATCACCGACTCAGTGAACATGAGTTTGAGTAAACTCCGGGAGTTGCTGATGGACAGGGAGGCCTGGCGTGCTGCGGTTCATGGGGTCGCAAAGAGTCGGACACGGGTGAGCGACTGAACTGAACTGAAGGGACATACTTAAATGAAAAAGGAGTCTTTTCTATCAAGTAGAACACTTCATACAGGCCTCATACTAAAAAAAATATGAATAGAGAACTTTTGGGTTGTGACTGGAAAAATGTGGTGAAAATACTTGAAAACCCCTCAGCTTGACATGATTAAAAAGCATTTAAACAAGTTTCTTCCTAATGTTTTTGCTTTCTGAATCTTATGAAAGAAAAAAAATCTTTTTCTAAAATCTCAGTAAATGGTTACTTTTGAGAGCATTGTGTTCATTTTGAGTCATCATGCTTTGAAAAAGTGTTACAATCAGAGAAAATCCTAAAAAGAATGGCCCAAATTATCCCAGGAGTATAAAATAATTCTTCAGGGAGAATGTCTGTAGAACTGGATTTGTTTGCTATAGATAAGGCAAAGAAATGATTTGAGGACTGTTTTCATCTATTGATATTTTGGGGGATGTGGGATAATATTATTATTTACAGAACAAGGAATAAGAGAAAATGAGCTCGTATTAGAGAAGACATTTTAGTTAGCTGAAGAAGAGCTTTATGACCATTAGGGTATTGAACATTGTCATGTGTGAGGAAACTGGTTATGCAATTTCTGTTAGCATGGTGGAATGGAAAGATGTTCTCCTGGCTTGAAATCCTAGTTCCATTTAACATTTCTGAGCCTTGTTTTTTTCATTTGTAAAAATGAGAGTACTAACACACATCCTGGAAAATGTACTCAGATTAAGTGGGATAATGTGTAGGCAAACACCTGGGAAATAATGCTAACTCCTTTTCCCTGTCTGGTGCATGCCTGGCATGTATTAGATACTCAGTAACTGCTCTGTTTTCTCTGGAGATCTTAAAGGTGAGAGGGATAAGCATCTTCCTGGATGATTTAGTAATTTACCTGCCTAAAGGCAGGAAGTTGGACCAAATGCTCCGTTAAGAATTTTTCAGCTTTTGGGGTCTTTATGTACTGTTTATTTTGGAAACTAATACAGTAGAATTTTTTCCTTCTTTTTCTAAAGTTCTTTTGTAGGAAAGATTGGGTAGTCAAGGATATAGTGTTTGATTAATACTGTAATTTTTACATAGTAAAAAGAAAGATGCAGAGTGTCTTGAATGACTATTTGTATTATAGACAGTTTTGACGGGAAGTTATTGGGAGCTTAAATTCTGAGTTAGTATCTTTCCTGGGAGATTGGACTGCATGACAAATCACAGTGTATACTCTGCACTCAAGCAATTTTATCTAAGTAAAATTAGGGTAAAGTGACTATGAGCTGACTGTGACTCAGATCATGAACTCCTTATTGCCAAATTCAGACTTAAAGAAAGTAGGGAAAACCACTAGACCATTCAGGTATGACTTAAATCAAATCTCTTATGATTATACAGTGGAAGTGAGAAATAGATCCAAGGGATTAGATCTGATAGACAGAGAGCCTGAAAAACTATGGATGGAGGTTCGTGACATTGTACAGGAGGCAGGGATCAAGACCATCCCCAAGAAAAAGAAATGCAAAAAGGAAAAATGGTTGTCTGAGTAGGCCTTACAAATAGCTGTGAAACGAAGAGAAGTGAAAGGCAAAGGAGAAAAGGAAAGATATACCCATCTGAATGCAGAGCTCCGAAGAATAGCAAAGAGAGATGAGAAAGCCTTCCTCAGTGATCAATGCAAAGAAATAGAGGAAAGCAATAAAATAGGAAAGACTAGAGATCTCTTCAAGAAAATTAGAGATACCAAGGGAACATTTCATGCAAAGATGGACACAATAAAGACAGAAATGGTATGGACCTAACAGAAGCAGAAGATATTAAGAAGAGGTGGCAAGAATACACAGAAGAACTATACCAAAAAGATCTTCATGACCCAGATAATCACGATGATCTGATCACTCACTTAGAGCCAGGCATCATGGAATGCGAAGTCAAGTGGGCCTTAGGAAGCTTCACTATGAACAAAGCTAGTGGAGGTGATGGAATTCCAGTTGAGCTATTTCGAATCCTAAAAGATTTGAAAATCTTTTTGTGAAAGTGCTGCATTCAATATGCCAGCGAATTTGGAAAGCTCAGCAGTGGCCATAGGACTGGAAAAGGTCAGTTTTCATTCTAATCCCAAGAAAGGAAACACCAAAGAATGCTCAAACTACTGCACAGTTGCACTCATCTCACACGCTAGTAAAGTAATGCCCAAAATTCTCCAAGGCAGGCTTCAATAGTATGTGAACCGTGAACTTCCAGATGTACAAGCTGGATTTAGAAAAGGCAGAGGAACCAGAGGTCAAATTGCCAACATCTATTGGATCATCGAAAAAGCAAGAGAGTTCCAGAAAAACATCTACTTCTGCTTTATTGACTATGCCAAAGCCTTTGACTGTGTGGATCACAACAAACTGTGGATAATTCTGAAAGAGATGGGAATACCAGACCACCTGACCTGCCTCCTGAGAAATTTGTATGCAGGTCAGGAAGCAACAGTTGGAACTGGACATGGAACAACAGACTGGTTCCAAATCGAAAAAGGAGTACGTCAAGGCTGTATATTGTCACCCTGGTTATTTAATTTATATGCAGAGTACATCATGAGAAACGCTGGGCTGGATGAAGCACCAGCTGGAATCAAGATTGCCACAAGAAATATCAATAACCTCAGATATGCAGATGATACCACCCTTATGGCAGAAAGCAAAGAAGAACTAAAGAGCCTCTTGATGAAAGTGAAAGAGGAGAGTGAAAAAGTTGGCTTAAAACTCAACATTCAAAAAACTAAGAGTGTGGCATCTGGCCCCATTACTTCATGACAAATAGATGGGGAAACAATAGAAACAGTGAGAGACTTTATTTTTGGGGGCTCCAAAATCACTGCAGATGGTGATTGCAGTCATGCAATTAAAAGATGCTTGCTCCGTGGAATAAAAATTACGACCAACCTAGAAAGCATGTTATTTTTTATGAATCATATGGTTTATTTTTTAAATTATTCATTAAATGGCTTATAAAGTCAGATCAGGATATTGGTCTATTCTTTCACACAGTCCCACAAATAAGGAGTGATGGGATTATATCAGATGTTAAAACATTCCTTTTTCAACTTATTCATGACAGTATACAATGAAAGTGGAAGGCAGATCCTTGCATGTTAGAGAAGTTGTATTAATGTTCCCATTAACATTCTGGTTTAAGTGGAACACCAGGGTAAGTTGTTCTAGGTACCACTCATGGCCTCCACCCATTTCCCTACCATTCTGTATGCCATTTCCACCAATCAACTCTTAGATGTCTCAAGCCAAATGGCTCCCATTCAACTGTGTACAGAAGACAAGAAACCAAGCCCCGTCACCCTTGGGGTAATTTATAGTCTGGAAAAGGACTGAACCATGATCAAAAAACCAAGTGAGGATTTTTAAGGAAGCTTTGACAGAAATATTGAGAAAAACATCTAATTCAACTCTAGAGAAAAGTCATACCAAGGGAAAATAAAGTCTTAACTGATGTTCTGAAACTGGCCATAAGAGAGGGTGGGAGAATGATCCTCTAGGCATGAAATCTTAAGAGCTCTGAACACAACCAGAGCTTCAGCTGATCCAGAGCTGGGCTGAACCAGATGACCTGAGTGAGGGCCACCCGGCAAGCACACTGCAGTCTGTCTGGCTCCATCAACAGTGAGAGGCCTTCAGCTCCATCACAGAGTACTCTCCAGTGTGTTATAGTTGTCCTTAAAGCTCTTCAATTCGAGGAAGTGCTTGGCACGTTTACTTTTCTGACTGGAGGGGAGGTATGTCACCTGGATGGTTGTTGGGGAGACTTCAGGAGACTGGGTTAGGTCTTTGGCTGCTGACTGGTGCTGTCGCTGAGAACTCCCACTTCGTGCTTTGACCACTGTGGCCAGCTCACTCAGGGCCTCCTGATAGCGCAGGTACTCACTCAGGCCAAAGACCCCTGTCCCATAGCGGGCTGTCTCATAGCCATCAAGCAGGGTATCAGTGAGGGCCTTGTGCACACCCTTGAAAGGAGTGCTAGTGTTTCGAAGATCTAACAGGTAGGAGCGGAAATTCTTGCCCATTAAGGAATGGGGATGCCGGCCTTCAGCATGAAATGGGATCTCAGAGGCATGGATAGCATCCAGAGCTTTCATCCTGTATAGGTAGTTGTAGCAATTTTGATTTCCCTGGGTTTCCAGCTGTAGCAGTCTTGCATCATCATCTGCGAGAAGCTGAGGTTCATACTAGATATCCTGAACCTTGGACAGTCGGATATCAATCTCTTCTAAGTCCTTGGGGGCATTGTGTCCCACAGGGACATGAGGTCTCCTTTGCGATTTCATTGCAAAGCGCATGATTTGCCTCTTCACAAAAATAAATAGCAGTACAAACACCAGGCTCCCGTAGGCCATCACCAGCACGACATTCATGCCAGACAGCCAGTTACTGCTGGACGCCATGGCCTGCCCACTCCGCGCGGAACTGCTCCGGTTTAACCTGTTGCCCTGCCTTGTCAGCCCGGGTTCTGCTGAGGCAACAGCGCCTGGGTTTCCTGAAACTCCCCGGCCATTTCCCTGGCTGATTCCTGTGGAGAAAACGAGAAGCTAGAAAGCATGTTAAATAGTAGAGACATTACTTTGGCAACAAATGTCCACCTAGTCAAAGCTATGGTGTTTCCAGTAGTCGTTTATAGAGGTGAGAGTTGGACTCTAAAGAAAGCTGAGTGCTGAAGAATTGATGCTTTTGTACTGTGGTGTTGGAGCAGACTCTTGAGAGTCCCTTGGACTGCAAGGAGATCCAACCAGTCCATCCTAAAGGAATCAGTCCTGAGTATTCATTGGAAGGACTGATGCTGAAGCTGAAACTCCAGTACTTTGGCCACCTCATGTGAAGAACTGACCGATTTGAGAAGACTCTGATGCTGGGAAAGATTGAGGAAGGGAGGAATAGGGGACAGCAGAGGATGAGATGGTTGGATGGCATCACTGACTCAGTGGACATGAGTTTGAGTAATCTCTTGGAGTTGGTGATGGACAGGGAGGCCTGGCATGCTGCAGTCCATGGGATCGCAAAGAGTTGGAAATGACTGAGCAACTGGACTGAACTGAACTGCCTATAAAAGAGGAACATAAAGAGATCCCTAAATGGCAACGTGCAGCTTTGAGGAAATAAAGGGAAATAAGTTTAGCTCAGTCAGTCTTTGTTCTGAAGCACCTTCTTCTCACTCATGTTACCCCTTGGACTGGCAGTCTAGAAACATAACCCTGTTTAGTTGTAACTGAAGAATAGTTTCCACATTGACTTTTGAGAAAAAAATGTTTAATTTCTGTCTTTAACTGCATAGTTAAAGAGAAGACATCTGAACATAAATCATGAAGAGTTCTGAACTATTACAAGGATTAATACTTAAGTCTGTGTAAAAACAATACCTTTAGGTAGAATCAAATGTACTTTTAGTCCTCTTTAGACATTCCTTTTATATATTGAGGATTTGAAAGTGAAAAGTGTTAGTCGCTCAGTCGTGTCCAACTCTTTGCAAACCCATGGACTGTAGCCCTCCAGACTACTCTGTCCATGAAATTTTCCAGGCAAGAATACAAACATGGGTAGCCTTTCCCTTCTCCAGAGGATCTTCATGGTTCAGTGATTGAATCCACGTCTCCTGCACTGCAGGCAGATTCTTTACCATCTGAGCCACCAGGGAAACGCATATATTGAGAATAAGCAAGTGCAAAAATAATGAATACTACAGTCTATGGCCTACAGTCATAGTCACTGGAAAAGAACTTTGAACTTGTAATAAAGTTTATATTTATGCTAGTAAATCATAATTCTTGTCCTGAAGGGTAAGAGATGTTGAGAAACTTTTCATGACAGTTCTATGGGATGCAATTCTATGAGACTTACAGAGCCTGATTGAATTAAGGATTTTCAGATTTGGGTCTACTGATACTTATTTTTCTGTATACTTGAAGTCTTTAGAATTGCTTAGAGAACTCTAATACATATATTCCCATGTCTTAGACCTAATGAAACAGAAACCTGGGGTGGTGTTACTTGTATATTTGTATTCTTAAAAAGCCTTCTGAGTGGTTCTGATGATCTACTTGGTTTTGGAATCACTCATTTAAGTAATGAGAGATACTATTTGTTTCTTTCCTCCATCTGTTGAATTCTGGTATCCATAGGCACCTCACCAATGAAATTGCACTTGGGAAGGTTACCAGTAACCTCTTTTTAAAAAATTAATTGATTTATTTTAATTGGAGTCTAATTACTTTATAATATTGTTGTGGCTTTTGCCATACATTGACATGAATCAGCCATAGGTGTACATGTGTCCCCCATCCTGAACCCCTCTCCTACCTCCCTCCACATCCCATCCCTCTGGGTTGTCCCAGCGCGCCGGCTTTGAGAGCCCTGCTTCATGCATTGAACTTGCATTGGTCATCTATTTCACATATAGTAATGTACATGTTTCAATGCTATTCTCTCAAATCATCCCACCCTCACCTTCTCCCACAGATTCCAAAAGTCTGTTCTTTATTTATATCTGTGTCTCTTTTGCTGTCTCACATGTAGGGTCATTGTCCCCATCTTTCGAAATTCCATATATATGTGTTAATATACTGTATTGGTGTTTTCCTTTCTGACTTACTTCACTCGGTATAATAGGCTCCAGTTTCATCCACCTCATTAGAACTGATTCAAATGCGTTCTTTTTAATAGGTGAATAATATTCTATTGTGTATATGTACCACAACTTTCTAATCCATTCTTCTGCCGATAGACATCTAGGTTGCTTCCATGTCCTAGCTATTGTGAACAGTGCTGTGTTGTTTGGGGTACATGGGGTACACATGTCTTTTTCATGTCTGGTTTCCTTGGTGTGTATGCCCAGCAGTGGGATTGCTAGGTCGTATGGCAGTTCTATTTTCAGTTTTTTAAGGAATCTTCATACTGTTCTCCATAGTGGCTGTCCTAGTATGCATTCCCACCAACAGTGGAAGAGGGTTCCCCTTCTCCAGTGACCTCTTAATTCAAAACTACAGTGGATACTTTTGTTTTTTTGTGTATGTGTATATCTATCTATCTATCTATCTATCTATCTATCTATCTATAGGGAGAGTCTTCCCACGTGGCACTAGTGGTAAAGAACCTGCTTGCCAGTGCAGGAGACATAAGAATGTTGGTTCAATCCCTGGGTCGGGAAGATCCCCTGGAGGAAGGCATGGCAACCCCCTCCAGTATTCTTGCCTGGCGAATCCCGTGGACAGAGGAGCCTGGCAGGCTACAGCACATAGGGTCATAAAAGAGTTGGACACAACTGAAGTGACACAACATGTATATATATATGAATTTATAGTAAGTTTTTCTTGGTTATCTATTTTTAAAGAATATTTAAAATATTTATTTGGTTGCACTGGGTCTTAGTTGCAGCATGTAAACTCTTAGTTGCAGCATGTGGGATCTAGTTCCTTGCCCAGGGATCAAACCTGGGCTCCCTGCATTGGGAATGTGGAGTCTTAGCCACTTGACCACCAGGGAAGTCCCTGTCTATTATATTTAATTTATTTTTTAATTTATATTTATTTTTATTTATTTTTATATTTAATTTATTTTTTTAAAGATTTTTTTTTTTTTTTTGATGTGAACCATTTTAAAAGTCTCTTTTGAATTTGCTGCAACATTGCCTGTGTTTTATGTTTTGTTTATTTGGCTATGAGGCTTGTGGGATCCCAGCTTCCCGACCAGGGATTGAACCTGCACCCCCTGAGTTCAGTTCAGTTCAGTAGCTCAGTTGTGTCCAACTCCTTGTGATGCCATGGACTACAGCATGCCAGGCCTCCCTGTCCATCACCAACTCCCGGAGTTTACTCAAACTCATGTCCATTGAGTCGGTGATGCTATCCAACCATCTCATCCTCTGTTGTCCCCTTCTGCCTTCAATCTTTCCCAGCATCAGGGTCTTTTCAAATGAGTCAGCTCTTTGCATCAGATGGCCAAAGTATTGGAGTTTCAGCTTCAACATTAGTCCTTCCAATGAACACTCAGGACTGACCTCCTTTAGGATGGACTGGTTGGATCTCCTTGCAGTCCAAGGGACTGTCAAGAGTCTTCTCCAACACCACCATTCAAAAGCATCAATTCTTTGGCACTCATCTTTCTTTATAGTCCAACTCTCACATCCATACATGACTATTGGAAAAACCAAAGCTTTGACTAGATGGACCTTTGTTGGCAAAGTAATGTCT
The DNA here is from genome assembly GCF_019320065.1 of Cervus canadensis. NCBI lineage: Eukaryota > Metazoa > Chordata > Mammalia > Artiodactyla > Cervidae > Cervus > Cervus canadensis. The sequence continues at coordinate 76,412,780 of NC_057388.1, read as the reverse complement.
TTGCTTTTTAATATGCTGTCTGGTTGATCATAGCTTTCTTCCAAGGAGTAAGCGTCTATTAATTTCATGGCTGCAGTCACCATCAGCAGTGATTTTGGAGCCCTAGAAAATAAAATCTGCCACTGTGTTCACTGTTTCCCCATCTACTTGCCATGAAGTGATGGGACTGGATACCATGATCTTAGTTTTCTGAATGTTGAGCTTTGAGCCAGCTTTTTCACTCTCCTCTTTCACTTTCATCAAGAGGCTCTTTAGTTCTTCTTCACTCTCTGCCATAAGGGTGGTGTCATCTGCATATCTGAGGTTATTGATATTTCTCCTGGCAATCTTGATTTCAGCTTGTGCTTCATCCAGCCCGGCCTTTCTCATGATGTACTCTGCATATAAGTTAAGTAAGCGGGGTGACAATGCACCCCCTGAATTGGAAGGCAAAGTCCCAACCACTGGACCAAAAGGAAAGCCCCAGTTATCTATTTTAAATATAGTAGTGTGTACATGTCAATCCCAAGCTCCCAATCTATTCTCCCTCCACTCCCTGCCGGTAACCATAAATTTATTCTCTAAATCTGTGAGTCTTTTAGATCCCATACATAAGCAATATCATATATTTGTCTTTCTCTGACTTACGTCACTTTTCTTATTTCACTTCAGTGGCAGGAGACAGTTGTTGGCTATCTACCCCTCCTTAATGCTCTTTTTCCTCCTTGTCGCCCATGATATCAATCTTTCCTGGTTTTCCTTCCAAGTGTCTGTTCTCTCCTCAGTTTTCTGCATGGCCTCCTCTTCCTCAGCCTGCTTTTGAAATGATTGCACCCAGAATTCTGTACTTTGGCCTCATCTATTCTTTTCACTCTTTTATACTCTCTAATACTGCAGTCATCAGCCACATGGGACTGTTAAGCATTTGAAATGTGGTGAGTTTGAATTGAGATGTGCTGTTAAGTGTAAAAAGTACATTTCAAAGATGTATCAACAAAACCATGTAAAATTTCTCATTAGTAATTAAAAAAATGGATTGCATTTGGAAATGATAGTATTTCAGATATATTAAGTTAAATGAAATACATTATTAAAGTTAATTATACTGATTTCCTTGTATTTCTTTCATGTGACTAATACAATTTTGAAAATTACATATGTAATTTTTATTTGCTCACATTATGTTTCTACTAGGGTTTGATATGTTCTTCTTAGATAATGTCTCATACCTACCATGGTTTCACCTACCATATATAATGTTTGGGTCCCAAATTTGTATCTTCCACTCAGTTCTTTTTCCCTTGGGTTTTAGGTTTGCATATTCAACTCTTGATTGAATATATTACTTAAACTGAATAAGCAAACGATTCATCAAACTTCTCTTTCCTTTTATCTTATTTTAATTGAAGTACTAACCCAAACCCAGAAGCTTAAACTTCTGTCCAAACATGTACTAAGTCTGATTGGTTCTGTGTTTTAACTCTTGTGACTATTTGTTCTGTCATTTTATTCCTACTGCTGTTGACTTAGTTTGGTCCCTGATCTTTTTCATGAAGAATTGCAGTAATTTCCAGCTTGGTTCCCTGCCTCAGATCTTAAACTTTATGATTATTACTCCTGTCTAATCTACACAGTGATGCCAGTGTATATGTTAATTTGTATCAGAACAACTGACTTGGCATTTTTTTAGGGAAACAAATAAATAAACCTAACCTTGTTACATGTGTGATATCAGGCCTCCATAATTTGTCTTTGGTTGCTGTCCAGCTTCATTTCTTATCATGCCCTCACATTCATTCTTTGCTTCAGTCATCCAAACTACTTGCAAACTCTTCTCCAAAATTATAAATAAATTTTTAATATGTTTTAAAAGAGTCCTAGACTTCTCTGAGAATTTGATGAAGGTTATTGAACCTTTTCTAGAAAATTAACATACAGAATTTTTACATATGGTTTCAGAGGGATCTTGGAACACCTAAAACTGGGACAAGAGCTGTTAACCCAAATATGGAAACTCAAACTTCTGTTTATGTCCTTTTGTTTCCCAGGCATTCTTTCTACATTATATGCCAATTTTCTTCTTGATTGTTTGGAAGCCTTGATCTCTGTTCTGCTGACAATTATTGTGTAACAAATCACCTCGAAACTTAATGACTTAAAACATGAGCAATCATTTTTTTAACTTTCACAGCTTCCATGGGTCAGGAGTTTGGGAAGGGCTCAGCTGGGTGGTTCTTGGGGTTTTGCAAGCAGTGGCCCTGGGGCAGCTTGGGGCTTCCAGTCATCTCTCCATGCAATCTCAGGGCTTTTCCATGTGGTGTCTGTATGTGGGTTACTTTGGGTTTCCTAACAGTAGGTGACCTCAGAGCAGCCAGACTGTTCATATGGGGCTCAAGGCTCTACTAACACAAGTGTTCCAGTAAAAAAGGCAAAGTCACTGATATACATGTTTTATGACACAGTTGTGAAAGTCATACTGTAACCCTTATGCAAAATTTTATTCATTACAAGTATGTCACAAGACCACCCAGATTCAAGGAGAAAGGAATTAGACTCCTTCTGTTGCTGGAGTGGGGAGTTTCAAGATACTAAAAGGACATGTGGAATGGGAGATATTATAGCCATCTCTGGAAAATGCAATCTGTCACAGTCTCTCAACATGCTACCAAGAGCAGGTAGGATTTAGGAACAATCCTTCCACTTTGTGGAGAAATCAGTGGACTTTTGTAGCTTTACTTACTCTTTTCTTGGCTTTGCCTATGGCAAAAATTGGTTATGGATTAAACTTTATGATCTCAGTATAAACATATTATTAGTGTCTGAAACTAATTATCAAAGATAGAACCAGAGTGAATGAAACAGAGCAGCTATCTCTTGATACATTAGATAGCAATTCAGAGCAAATAAAAAAGGATACTTTCACTATTTATTCCCATCTTTTTTTTTAAAGATTTTTTTTTATGTGAATCATTTTGAAAATCTTTATATAATTCATTACAATAATGTTTCTGTCTTATGTTTTGGTTTTTTGTCCACAAGTCATGTGGGATCTTAACTTCCAGATCAGGGATCAAACTTGCACCCCCTGCACTGGAAGCTGAAGTTTTAAACACTGGACCACTAGGGGAGCACCCTATTCCTACCTTTTAAAATGTGTATCTTAATGACTTGATAATCCATGTAGATTAAATGAATACACTGCCATAGACAGCAGAATCTTAAATGTTCTCCTGCATGCTGATGGTTTGTTATCATGTTCAAAGACTGGTCTTAATAGGCCGCTGGTTCTATCTAATATTTGTCATAACTCAATAAGGCTAAAATAATTTTTTGAACCAAATTATCTGTTGGATTTATTTGGCTTATTCTGGCAATGCCATGCATGTGGTCACCACAACTGCATAAAATGTTTGTAACCAGTTTATCTTGGAGGTTTCAGGAAAAATTGTATTGCATAACCTGTAGTCCTCGTGTGGACAGATTTTTCATTCACAAGTAATTGCATTCAAAGTCCATAGTGTAGTTCTTTGAGACATCATTTATTGATGAGAAATGAAAATTAAGTGAAATAAGTAAACTTATAGGATAGAGAAAGTCCTCACGAGTTCCTGTTTTGTTGCTTCTAGGTATGACTTACCTAAATCATTCCAGATATAGACAACTCTTGACTGAATTCTGGAGTTAAGGAACTTAACTTAGTGGATGTGAAAGATGTTTCATCTCAGAAATTAGAGTCATTGATGTTTCATTTAGATTTGTTTCTCTGATCCATTAGCACAGAAGCTATAGTGCAGAAACTATAACTAGGAAACTTTTTCTTGAAGAACAACATGAAGCAAAATAACTTTTTTAAATGGTTTCTTAGGCCATTCCTTAAAATATCCCAATTCCCCAACTGCCGGGCCTGCCGGCTAGATGAACAGGTCAAGGACGCAATCACCAGTGCACCTGAGAAATAAAAGACTAAGAAAGATGGGGTTGAGAGGGACGGAGTCAGCTTGTGACTGATTCCGACGACTTTATTGAGGCGTAACATACATATATATACTAACAGGATTCACCAAATTTTAGATCAAAGACTTGCATACGTGCAGAACTGCAGATACTAGTTTTAGGAGTTTTATCTTAACTCCAGCAGAGCATGGCACCAGCATCTTACAATCAGGTAAAGACTACCTAGACATAAGCCATTCACAGGAGCCCGATAATCTTATCAGAGTCAGGAAATAGGCAAATGGTGGCTGCAGCGATTTCCTTGAGGGAGGTGAGAAAGGCCAATTTGCACTTTAACAAATCAGGGGTGGCGGGACAGAGAGGGACCTTTTGATCTCTCTCAGGGCCGAGAAGGGGCCTGAGCAGTCAGGCCGGCTCCCCGCATCTCCCCCTTTTCTTTTGACTAATGGCCATTATATCTCCCTCGAAGGAAATGGCCGCGTTTGCAAACGGGAGAACATCAGCAATCTTTTATTTATCATCTCAGATAAGCATTGACAAATGCAAGGGCCAAAACACAGCAATAACAATATGCATATAATGATGAAAATTATAGATTTCCACCAACCACTATGAAACCAGGCAGATATCTGACTCCAAATGCTGGAGTCAGAAAAATCCATAGCGGCTACTTGTTGTTTCATATCTTCTAAAGCATCAGAAACATTTGAGGAATAATCAGGAATATATACACAACACTCCATTTTTATTAAGGCACATGTTCCCCCTTGAGAGGCTGTTAGAATATCCAGAGCCATACGATTTTGTAGAACTGCTTTTCTCATCTGTTTTTGTTCTTCATTAAGAGCCTCTAAAGCTCTTCTAGTATCTGTCAAAGCTTGTTTTGTAAAATTGTTCAAAGCCTCTACCCTGAGCATAATATCAGTGGCTCCTAAAGAGGGCACAAAAATTGAGGCTAAATAATCATACCAATGAAAAAACAGAGCGTGACCACCGGGCTTTAACATAAGGTAAATTAACAGGTTGACTAATTTTTTGCTTATGAATTCTCCCAGGGGCAAACACAAACCCTAGGGTACATCTCCCCACCCATCCAACAGGGAGCCAGGGCCAAAGGTTGTATCCACAAATCCATCGAGTGTTATTTGGGGTTACCCATCTTATACCAGGGCTATTTTCCCAATCTGTCCCTGGCCAAATAACAGACTTGTTGACAATAAACGTTACATCCATTACAGTCTTACATTGTGGGTAGGCAATAGTCCCATATATTTCATGTGATATCCTGGAAATTCTCGGCCTCCAAATGTTGGTACATGAGTCTTTTGCTCCCAGCAAATGTCAGCAGGGGTCAGTAGCTGTCCTTTTTCAGGGGTCATCCAGAAATATTCATCCCAAACTTGGTAGTAGTCACCCTCAAATCGATTAAAATCATTAGGAGAAGAAACAGATCTATTTTCGTAATATAAGTATGCATTAACACTCATGCATCTGCTGATTTGTCGGGAGAAGATTCCTCTGCTGTAAAGTCAGCCAACCTAATTGCTGATTCAGTGATCTCCTCCGTCTGGCGTACCAGCCTTTCCGGGAGCCAGCGCGGTGCTTCGGCGTCCTGTGGAAAAACACATACCTGACCCCTCCCCCAAATTAACACGGGATCTGGGCCATGCCAGTTATTATCCAGCGGGTCTTTCCACAAGACCATTGGCCTTTTGCTGGAAATCTGAGGGTCCCAAAATCTCTGCGCGGCTGAATGTCCTTCTTTATCTAAAATTAAAAAATTTAAAATATATAAAGCGTGATTAAGGTAATTTCTGGGTAGAAGGGGGTAGAGCTCCCCTCTCTGTATTTTTTGAAGCTGTAGTTTCAAAGTTTGATTAGCACGTTCCACGATGCCTTGACCCTGTGGATTATAAGGAATGCCTGTTTTTAGGGTGATAGAAAAAGAGGAACAAAAATTTTTGAAGGCAGAGGAGACATAGCCGGGGCCATTATCAGTTTTTATAATCTTTGGCGTGCCTAAAATGGAAAAAGCATAAAGACAATGTGAGATAGAATGTTTTGCGGCTTCACCAGTCTGTAAGGATGCCACAATATATCCTGAAAAGGTGTCAATAGATACGTGAACGTACTTTAAACGACCAAAGGAAGGGACATGAGTGACATCCATTTGCCAAAGATGATTCGGTAGAAGCCCGCGAGGATTAACACCAAGATGTGGAACTGGAAGAAACTTAGGGCAAACAGGACAAGATTTAACAATTTGTCGTGCAGTCTCTCGAGGGATTTGAAACTGCAAACGAAGAGTATTACTATTCTGGTGATGTAGCGCATGTGATTGCTGTGCTGCTTCCACCTGTGAAAGAAAAACTCTAGTGTGAGAATCAGCCATCTGATTTCCCATAGATAGAGGTCCAGGAAGCCCAGTGTGGGCACGTAAATGTCCAAAGAAGCAGGGTAAGGTGCGCTGTTGCAGCAGAGACTGAATTGAACGTAACAAATGTTGAATGTTAGAATTCACAGTAGAAATAAAGGGAACAGTTTCTATATATTGCAAAGCATGAGCAATGTATTTGCTATCAGTAAACAAATTAAAAGACTGTGAGGAATATTGTGAGCATACTTTATGAATGGCTGAAAGTTCTACTTCTTGAGCCGATGTATAGTTCGTCTGCCAGGAGAAAGGGGTATCATTAACCACAAAGGCAGCAGTTCCATTGGAGGATCCATCAGTAAAGATCGTAAGAGCATCTTGAATAGGAACATTAGAAACATTCTTTGGAAAAATAAATGAATGCTGGCTGGCAAAATGCAAAAGTTTGTCAGAAGGTAAATGATTAATAATTTGACCTGTAAAGGAGGAAAAGGCCAAAGCCCACGAGTCATTAAACTGAAAAAGCCATTCCTGCTGTTCTTTGGTATAGGGCACATAAATGTAAGCAGGATCGGCTCCCAACATTTCTCTGGAAAGACGCCTTCCCTTGGCAACGAGGAGGCTAATGAAATCAAAAAAAGGAGTAAGAACTTTTGAAGGCGATACAGGTAAATGGATCCACTGTAAGGGAGCATTTTGATATAACACTGCCGTCGGGGTATGTTTAGAGGGAAACACATATAGTCCCCACGGTTGAGAAAAAACACAGTAGGTAGCAAAATGCTGAGAGAGGGCCTTTTCAACCAATGCCAGAGCAGCTCGCCCTTCATCATTTAGTATTCTGGGGGAGGAAGGGTCAGTTGTTGATTAAGATCTCTAAATTGTCCTTCCTCCATTAGCATGTCAAAAGTAACCTGCAGCCCATTACGGCGGTTACGGTCTTCAATGATGTTACAGACCTCGCCGTATTTTGAGCACCACAAGAGATTAGGAGGCAAGTATTGAGATGAAAGACTTTCAATTATGGCTAGAGTAAACGGCGCAGTAGGCCCGTATTGAGTGCAAGCTTGTTTCAGTTGTTTAAAAGGCAGAGGCTCATGATACCTCTGATGATTAGCATCTTGAAAAACAGGGAAAATCATAGAATATCCCTCAAGATTTTCACCCTGTTCTCGGGCTGTTTTCACAGCCATTTGTAGTGGTGAAAGTATTGGCCTTTTTAGGCTAGATGGAACATATACTGGCGCTGTTGGAATCAAAGGCGCTTCTGCGAGAGGAGGGGGAGGGAGCGGGACCGGCGGCGGCAGCGGGTCAGGATCTAAACCGGCTATAACAGATGGCGTTTTAGAATGCAACGGCTTAGTTGTATTTATGGGCGATAAGTCTAGTTGTTCCATTCTCTGAGATATGGATGTTAGCATCTCTCTAAGTTCAGAAAAAGGGGAGCCTTGGTCTTTATTCTTTTGTTGAGTTACTATAAAGGCATCCCATCCTTCTTTGTCATGCTCAAAAGCCTGCTCTTTTAAATCGTCTTCCTCATCAGGAGAAAGTTCTGAATCTGAGTCTTGTTCTAGAGCAGTAGTCTCATTATCATTTTTTCTGGAACCTGAAACAATTGGGGAGTCATATATGTGCTCCGCTACCCGTTGGGGGGCACCTGAACACTTGGGTGTTATAAATTTCAAGGCTGTTTCAAATTTCCTACTCTCGTGTTCTGGGTTTAAACAATCTCTTATTAGAGTCCATAGAGAATAAGCATCAAGAGGAACTTTGTCTGGTCCACAGAGGGTATAAACTGTTTGAATTTGTTCTCCCACCTTTATCCAAGTTTCAAGGCTAATAGTTCCTTGCTCTGGGAACCAAGGACAAGTTTCCTCCACAAAGACAAGAAATCTTTCTAGTTTCTGTTTAGAGACAGAAATTCCTCTAGCTTTTAGCATAGTTTTTAACATAGAAACAAAGAACTGTCTACTATTACTTTGCCCCATAATTTTTACTCTCAACTATACCCTCTCCACCCACAGTTTTCCAACGATACCTGAATAGGTGAGGCTTTCTCCCGGGATCACTTTTAATATTTTTGGGTGGCTGTGCTCTGGGATCCGCCCACGTTCCTCGTTCTGGCGCCACTTGCCGGGCCTGCCGGCTAGATGAACAGGTCAAGGACGCAATCACCAGTGCACCTGAGAAATAAAAGACTAAGAAAGATGGGGTTGAGAGGGACGGAGTCAGCTTGTGACTGATTCCGACGACTTTATTGAGGCGTAACATACATATATATACTAACAGGATTCACCAAATTTTAGATCAAAGACTTGTATACGTGCAGAACTGCAGATACTAGTTTTAGGAGTTTATCTTAACTCCAGCAGAGCATGGCACCAGCATCTTACAATCAGGTAAAGACTACCTAGACATAAGCCATTCACAGGAGCCCGATAATCTTATCAGAGTCAGGAAAATAGGCAAATGGTGGCTGCAGCGATTTCCTTGAGGGAGGTGAGAAAGGCCAATTTGCACTTTAACAAATCAGGGGTGGCGGGACAGAGAGGGACCTTTTGATCTCTCTCAGGGCCGAGAAGGGGCCTGAGCAGTCAGGCCGGCTCCCCGCACCCAACCATCCATTCCATTTTCTCCCAGTCTAACCCTGTTTAAACTCAAGAGGATAGCCAGGCCAGATGATATTTTGGGCATCTCACTGTGGGAGCCAACTCAGAATGATTTAGATGGTATTTAATTACTAGACAAGAAAATAGTATGTTTGGTGTGTTAAGGTATCTTTGAAGATTTGTAGTTTTGTCTGCTTTTTAATCTAGCAGGCTTTCAGTAAATGGATTCTTCCAGTTATTTTCTGAAGAAGTTTTGGTTTACATTTTTCAGAGTGGTTAAAGTATGTTTCTCTGTAGATGCTTTCGATTACTTGCTATTCACTTACATTTTGTAGAACAAACTCTCCTATATCAGAACTGATTATTTCTTAGTAACAATGTAGTAGAAATGACAAATCAACTCACACACTTTAAAATTTTGCTTTTGGACTTTCCTGGTGGTCTAGTGATTGAGACTCTGCATTTCCAATGCAAGGGGTGCAGATTTGATCCCTGGTTAGGGAACTAAGATCCCCCAAGCTGTGCAGAATGGACAAGAAATATAAACAAATAAAAAAATTTTGCTTTCTAGGGATTGTCTGAAGAGAAGTGATGATGAACATTGGAATTAGGATAATATATGGAGGCAAGATGGTAGTGAAAAGAACAGAAGCTTTGGGGTCAAAATTCCTGAGTTCTAGTTCTAGTTGTACCTTTTGCTCTCTATGACTTTGACAAGTTAATTTATCCACTAAAATGGGGATACTATTGGTACTTGTGAAAGTAAAAGTCACTCAGTCACGTCCAATTCTTTGTGACCCCATGGACTATACTGTCCATGTAATTCTCCAGGTCAGAATACTGGAGTGAGTAGCCTTTCCCTTCTCCAGGGGATCTTCCCAACCCAGGGATTGAACCCAGATCTCCTGCATTGCAGGGAGATTCTTTACCAGCTGAGCCACAAAGGAAGCCCAAGAATACTGGAGTGGGTAGCCTATCCATTCTCCAGCGGATCTTCCTGACCCAAGAATCACACTGGCGTCTCCTGCACTGCAGGCGGATTCTTTACCAACTGAGCTATCAGGGAAGCCCTGGTAGCACTGATCAGTACTTACAGAATTATTACTGAGAGTTAAATGTAACCACATACGTTCAGGCACTTTGAAGAGTGTAAAGTTGTACGTACATGACATTATGCACATCCAGGAGACCTGAAGGTAGTTTCTTACTGGTTTACTAAATACAAAATAGTTAAGAATCCAAACCTGGCCATGAAGGCTTAAGAAAGGCAGTTGAATCCACTAATGTGCTAGAGGCAGTGGATTCAAGGGTCAGTTGATTTGGAGTCTCCTCCCAAGCTAGCTTCTAAATGCTTATTACATCTTATTACTATTTACTTAACCTAGCTGTTCCTTAGTTTCTCATCTATAACAAGGATTGCTTCCTCCTAAGGGTTGTGCAAAAAGTTAGTTAGATACTGATTTTAAAGTGTAGTATAGGATGTTGTGTTCTATAAGTCTGATATCTCTAAGTTGTTACCTTTAAAGTTTGGAAGGGCAGAAAGCTTTATTATTAGAAAGAAATTCTTAGTGTTAGGTAAGCAAGCATCCATGCATATGGAATCCAGAGAATCGCACAAGTCAGTTTGCTATATTTTCCCATAAGTTGCCTGATGTGCAAGTGAGTTAGGAGAATGGACTCTTTTCTCCCTCATCTTAAATCTTTCTTTACTTCGCTCCTCCTGGCATCCCGCTTTATAATGTTTTTGGCTTCTGACTTGTGCTTTGTTGGTGTTGAGAAGGAAGTGTGTGAGTGAGAGATAGGTTAGAACTTTGAGCCTTTTAGGATGTGATTAATAAAAATGTTCCAGGCTCTAGGTGAAACATCTAAAAACTTTCTCTTGTTGCTGTAGTGCATCACATTGCTAATTGTCTTTCCTCTGTCTCGCCAGGGATCTCTTTGCCAATAAGTAGCAGAGGCTGATCTTTTAACACCTGTATGCTTTGCTGCGTCACTGATAAGAGGAATTAACTATAGAATCTTTTCAAATTCTAAAAAGAGGTGATTTTGGTTGGAGGTTAGAGTCACTAAGTCACACAGGTGATAGATTTTTTGTGTTCCTGTTTGTAGCTGAAAAAATGAAGGTGCCTACAGGTAAATCTACAGCTTTGAGTTTCATGTTTCAGCCTTTAACAGAATTTTCTTCGTGTAGAGGAAGTGTTACTCTGAAAATTTTTGATTGTCATTATAAGCATTTTTTTTTAGCATCAATGAATGGTTCGAGTGGATTACTTATTTGGAACAGGAGGTTCAGACACTGTGTAGTTCCAGACTCTGTACTCATGAAGTGTGAAGGCAGGGACCGTGGTGACCGTGTTCTTCTATTCATTAAAACCCTTGTGTGATCTGAATATACCATTTTATGTTCTCTGTACTGCTCTATTTCTACTTAAAGATTCTTTTCCTAACTAGGGCTACAAGACATACTTACAGTTGCTTTCATAATCAAAATATTACCATCATATTAAGAAATTTAATTTCCTGTTGAATTTTCCCCAAATTGATTTAATTTTGATCCCTCCTTTACCAATCAGTAATCAAAGTCTATGAATTCAAATTTCTAAGGATCTTTTGAATACATACATTCCCTCTTTCCTCTATCTTGATTGAGGTTCCCATATTGTCTCTCTCCCCTGAGCCATTTCAAATCTTCCTGGAGGGTCTTCTATCACCACCCCAAGTATCTTTAAAAAGTCACATTTATACAGTCTTTTATATTCATAAAGTGCTTTTTTATACAACTTTTCTTCTTTAATCATGCCAACTGAATCAAGTATAGTTTATTACCAACATTTTACAATTGAGAAAAAATTAACAAAGGCTTAGAACTTTCCAAAGCTTATGCATTTAGTAAATGGTCGAATTCATATTTCAGAAAATAGATCATTGAAAAAACTCATGTGCCCTAGAGTAACAGCAAAATTTTCTGTAGATTACATTTGTATAATGAATGACTCATTGTGAAATAAAAAATATGACATAGAGACATGGATGTATTTAAGAATAACTTTTTATTTTGGGAAATGAAACCAATTTCTTTTAAGAAGTTTTAATGTTTTTGTTGTTTTATGAAGTAATTAGGTTGAGTGATATGACTAAGGAGAAAATGCTCGGTGATCTTTCAAATTTATTGAGTATCTGCCAGCACTGATTTAGAGTTTCTTATGTACTTTTTAACCAGACAAAGTTTTAACAAGTAACTTAGAGAAACATCATTTTTCCTTTTCCCCTCTCTCCTTTGCTTCTTTTAAAAAATCTATTTCATTCGGCAAACTCTGAAAGTAGTGAGAATAGATACGGGGAAATGAACAAAATGTTCAACACTCTTAAATTGTGTCCGGGAAATAATCTTTTATATTCTTTATTTTTTAATTAAAGAGATTGTGATGTAAAGGAAACAAATGAACACCTTTACAGGTGAATACTTTTTTTTTTTACCGCCTTCTTCTCTAGATTGAATAATTTTCTAAAAATAGTAGTAAAAATCACAAACATTTCTTCCATTTTGAAACTGCCAAATTTTATTTTTTAAGGAAATAATTCAGATTTTACGTTTCAAGTTTAAAATTTAAAGACAATTTTATACTTAGAGAAAAGCTGCAAGCATAGTATAGAAAGTTCCTATAACCCTTCATCTAGTTTCCTCTAATGTTAATGCTTTACAAAAATCATAGTATTGGGTTGGCCAAAAAAGTTTGTTCAGGTTTTCTGTACCATTTTATGGAAAAACCTGAACAAACATTTTGGCCAACCGAATACAATGATCAAAACTAAAAATTAACAGTGGTATGATACTGTTAGGGTTTCCCTGGTGGCTCAGTGGTAAAGAATCCACCTGCTAATATAGGAGTTGTTCAGTCGCTAAGTTGTATCCAACTCTTTGCAACCCCATGAACTGCAGCACACTAGGCTTCCCTTTCCCTCAGTGTCTCCCTGAGCTTGCTCAAATTCATGTTCATTGAGTCACTAATGCCATCCAATCAACTCATCCTCTGTTGCCCCTCTTCTTCTCTGGCCCTGAATCTTTCCCAGCATCAAAATCTTTTCCAATGAGTTGGCTGTTTGCATCAGGTGGCCAAAGTACTGAAGCTTCAGCTTCGGCATCAGTCCTTCTAATGAATATTCAAGGTTGATTTCATTAAGGATCTACTGGTTTGATCTCCTTGCTGTCCAAGGGACTCTCAAGAGTCTTCTCCAGTACCACAGTTTGAAACATCAGTTCTTTGGTGCTCAGCTTTCTTTATGGTCCAGCTCTCATATCCATACATGACTACTAGAGCTTTGACTGATGGAAAAACTATAGAGCTTTGACTAAAAGAACCTTTATCGGCAAAGTGATATCTCTGGATTTTAATACACTGTGTAGGTTTGTCATCGCTTTTCCTCCAAGGAGCTAGCCTCTTAATTTTCTGTCTGTAGTCACCATCTGCAGTAATTTTGGAGCCCAAGAAAATGAAATCTGTCATTGTTTCTATAGTTTCCCCATCTATTTGCCATGAAGTGATAGGACTGGATGCCATGATCTTTGTTTTTTGAATGTTGATTTTTAAGCCAGCATTTTCACTCTCCTCTTTCACCCTCATCAAGAGACTCTTTAGTTCCTCTTCACTTTCTGCCATTAAAGTCGTGTCATCTGCATATCTGAGGTTGTTGGTATTTCTCCTGGCAATCTTGATTCTAGCTTGTGAGTCTTCCATCCTGGCATTTCACATGATGTACTCTGCATATAGGGGCTTCCCAGGTGGCACTAGTAAAGAACCCGCCTGCCAGTACCGGACACATAGAGATGCAAGTTCAATCCCTGGGTCAGAAGGAGCCCCTGGAAGAGGGCATGGCAACCCACTCCAGTATTCTTGCCTGGAGAATCCCATGGGCAGAGGAGACTGGTGGGCTACAGTCCATAGGGTCACATAAAGTTGAACATGACTGAAGTGATTGAGCACACATGCATGCACTCTGCTTGTAAATTAAATAAGCAGGGTGACAATATACAGCCTTGACAGACTCCTCACAGTTCAATCCCTGGGTTGGGAAAATCTCTTTGAGAAGGAAATGGCAACCCACTCCAGTGTTCTTGCTGGGAAATCCCATGGACAGAGGAGCCTGGCAGAGTACAATCTGTGGGGTGGCAAAAGAGTTGGCCACAACTTAGAGACCAAATAACAACAATAACAATGATACTATTAGCTAAACTGCACATTTCATTTGGATTTACCTAGTTTTTCCACTAATGTTCAGGTTTTACTTGTAATGAGTTTTTAATACATGTGGTAAGAGATAGTATAAGAAAATAACATTGAAACAGTGAGAATGGAGAAATACACAAATGAATATGTCAAGTGAGTAACTGGGAGGACTCTTAATATTTTTATATTGTACTTTGTCCTCTAACTATATGTCTTAACTCTTAAGTAGAATCTTCTTCTTATACCTTTGTTGATGATAGGCATACTCATTTTAGTTATTTAGGAAAATCATCACAAATTGTTCTTAAAAAAGGCTACATTAACTTAATATACTTAAAGCAGTTTCTAAGTGACCATGAAAAAAATCATTCTACCGTTGATTGTTAGAATTAAAATTTAGTAAAATAAAAATATTGACTTTCCAAAAGTCTACATATCAGTTTAAACCCACTTCTTCCAACAAGTTATAATGAGATTCTAGGACATATTGCTTAACAAGGTCAGTAATGACCCATTTTTTTATGTTGTATTTCTACTTTTTATATTAAAAAGCACACAAGTTAAATAGACTTGTGTCTATTTATAGATACAAGACAACATATATAGACAAAATATTTTGATGCATATACAACCCATGTAGTAACAGTGGCTGTGCCTGAATTACCCATTTATCCTCAAATACATTTATTAAGGATTGTGAGTGATGAATTCCTATACCCATTGTCATAAAAAGTTGTTCAATCACTAAATCGTGTCTGACTCTTTGTGACCCCATGGACTGCAGCAATACAGGGTTCCTGTCCTTCATATCTCCCAGAGTTTGCTCAAATTCATAGTTCATTGAGTCAGTGAAGCCATACAAGTATCTCATTCTCTGTTGCCCCCTTCTCCTCCTGTCCTCAGTCTTTCCCAGAATTAGGGTGTTTTCCAGTGAGTCAGCTCTTTGCATCAGGTGGCCAGCATAGCACCCCATTTTTCTTAGATTTGAGAAGAAGAGATGCATTGGCTTGCACTGTCACAGGATTAGGGTTTCAGTGGGGCTCTAGATGTAGAGCTCCATTTCAAGCATATACACAGCTCCTTCTCTTATTTCTGCCTGATTGCACCTGGGAACACTTAGTCATTTGACAGCCGCAGTGTGGTTCTCTGTGGGGTTTCCTGCCTGCTAAATGGTGATTTATTTTTACTTCCTTATTCCTCTGGCATGCTGACAATTCTTAGATGACAGGAATGTGATTATGAAGGATTTCCAGTGTATGAGCATAGTCATTTCTGAATTACACTAGAATACGAATGGGTATGTCTTCTTTAATTATTGTTACCAAACAGCCTTGGATGAAATATAACTTCTAGAGTTCCACTAAATACATATTCTTTTGTTGTTGTTGTTCAGTTGCCCATTCGTGTCTGACTCCTTGTGACCCCATGGACTGTAGCACACCAGGGCTCCCTGTCCCTCACCATCTCCCAAAGTTTGCCCAAGTTCATGTCCATTGCATCGGTGATGCCATCCAGCCATCTCATCCTCTGATGCCCTCTTTTTCTTCAATGCAAGAGACATGTTCTTCAGCAGGCCTTTAAAAATATTTTTAAAATTAATTTGATTTTTATTTATGTTTATTTTTCTGCTTTAATTACCAGCATCATGATGGTATTAATATTTAAACAATGAAACAGCTTTATGGAGACATAATTCATGTACCATACAATGTATCCATTTAAAGTGTACAATCCAGTGTTTTCTAGTATATTCACAGAGTTGTGCAATCAATTTTAGGACATTTTTATCATCCCCAGAAGAAACTCTAGGCCCATTAACAGTACTCCCTATTCCTTCTTGCTCACAGCCCTGGGTTCTACTTTTTCTCTCTATGGATTTGCCTATTATGGCTGTTTCATAAAAATGATATATAATGTGTGACATTTTGTGACTGGTTTCTTTCTCTTAGCTTAATGTTTTCAAAATTCTTCCATGTAGTATGTATTAGTTCTTCATTTCTTTTTATTGCCTAAAATATCCTATCATATAGCTATACCACACTTTATTTATCCATTTTTCAGTTGATGGACATTTGTGTTACTTCCACTCTTAGGTTACTATGAACAATGCTGCTGTGAAAATTTATGCACATGTTTCTTGGGAGAATATATGTCTTCATGTGTGTGTGTTAGTCGCTTAGTCGTATCTGACTCTTTGAGACCCCCATGGACTGTAGCCCACAAAGCTTCTCTGCCCATGGGATTTTCCAGGCAAGAATACTGGAGTGGGTTTCCATTTCCTTCTCCAGGGGATCTTCCCAACCAAGGAATCGAACCCAGGTCTCCTGCATTGCAGGCAGATTCTTTACTCTCTGAGCCACTGGGGGAAGCCCCATATGTCTTCATTCTGTGGGTTAAATACCTAAAAGTGAAATTGCTGGGTCATGTGTTAACTTGCCAGTCTTTTTTTTTCACAGTGACTACATCATTTTTGGCTTCCCAGGTGGTGCTAGTGGTAAAGAACTCACCTGCCAATGTGGGAGATGTAAGAGATGTGGGTTTGATAACTGGGCTGGGAAAATCCACTTGAGGAGGGCATGGCAATCCACTCCATTATTTTTGCCTGGAGAATCCCTACGGACAGAGGAGCCTCGTGGGCTCCAGTCTGTGGGGTGCAAAGAGTTGGACATGACTGAAGCAACTGAGCACGCATGCAGCATGCACACCATTTTACAATCCCTCCTGCTAACACTTTTATTATTTCTCTTTTCATGATACCCATCCTAGTGGGTGTGATACGGTATCTCATTGTGTTTGTTTGTTTGTTTAATGTTTATTTGGCTGCTTTGGGTCTTAGTTGCAGCATGCAGGATCTTTTTAGTTGTGGCATGCAAACTCTTAGTTGTGGCATGTGGGATTTAGTTCCCAGACTAGGGATCAAACCTGGCCCCCCTGCACTGGGAGGGCAGAGTCTTAGCCAGTGGACCACCAGGGAAGTCCCTGTCATTGTGGTTCTGATTTGCATTTCCCTGGTGGCTAATGATATTGAGCATCTTTCAATGTGCTTATTAGTCATTGGTATATCTTCTTCGGAGAAATGTGCATTTAAACCCTCCGCTTATTTTTTAATTGGGTTGTCTTTTTATTGTTGAGTTGTAAGCTCATTGTGGTTTTCATTTGCATTTCCCTGATGGCTAATGATGCTGAACATCTTTTCATACGCTTAATGACCATTTGTGTATCTTCTTTGGAGAAATGTCTATTCAATTCTTTTCCCATTTGAAAAATGGTTGTCTTCGTATTGGGGCTTCCCTGGTGGCTCAGATGGTAAAGAATCTGCCTACAATGCAGGAGACTTGGGTTTGATCCTTGGATCAAGAAGATTCCCTGGAGAAGGGAATGGCATCCCACTTCAGTATTCTTGCTTGGAGAATTCTACAGACAGAGGAGCCTGACAGGCTACAATCCATGGGGTCACAGAGAGTTGGACATCACTGAGCTACTAACGCTTCCACTTTGTCTTGCTGAGTTGTAAATATTCTTTATAAATTCTGTTTATAAGTTTCTTACCAGATATGTGAGTTGCAAAAACTTTCCTCCATTTTTTAATCTATTCATTTCTTTGATTGTTTACTTTGAAACACATGTGACTCTTATTTTCATCATGTACCGTCTATCTTTTTTTCTTTTGTTGCCATTGAGTGAGTGAAAGTTGCTTAGTCCTGTCAGACTCTTTGTGAACCCATGGGCTATATAGTCCATGGAATTCTCCAGGCTAGAATAATGCAGTGGGCACCCTTTCCCTTCTCCAGGGGATCTTCCCAACCCAGGGATCAAACCCAGGTCTCCTGCATTGCAGGCAGATTCTTTACCAGCTGAACCAAATAGGTGTCGTGTCTAAGAAATCGGTGCCAAATTGAAGATCATGAGGATTTACTCCTATATTCTTTTTTTTAAAAAATAGTTTTAGCTTATATGTTTAAATCTATTGTCCATTTAGAATTAATTTTATATATAGTGGGGCTTTCCTAATAGCTCAGTTGGTAAAGAATCTGCCTGCACTGCAGGAGACCTGAGTTCGATCCCTGGGTTGGGAAGATCCCCCGGAGAAGGGAAAGGCTACCCACTCTAGTATTCTGGCCTGGAGAATTCCAAGGACTGTCTAGTTCATGGGGTCGCAAAGAGTTGGCCACGACTGAGCAACTTTCACTTTCACTTTATACGTAGTGTGAGGAGGGAGTCCAACTTCATTCTTTTCACCATTTTTTGAGGACAGTTTCTGAATTATACCTGGTATGCTTGTCAAAATTGAAGGTGAGAGTTTCCACTGTCTGTGTTTCTGCCTGTGCCATCCATGCTGTCTTGTTCACAATAGCTTTGTAGTAAGTTTTAAAATGGGAAGTGTGTGTCCTCCAACTTTGTTCTTCTTTTTCTAGGTTGTTTTGGCTATTCTTTGTCCCTGAGATTTCCATATTAATTACTTTCTGCAGAAAAAGACACCTAGGATTTTGATAGGTGAAATTGCACTAAATCTGTAGATCAATTTGGGGAGTATTGCAATATTCACAATTTTGAATCTTTTGAATCATGACAGTGAGGTGTCTTCCCATTTATTTAGATCTTTAATTTCTTTCAACCATGTTTTGTAGCTTTCAGAATATATTTGTATTTTTTTTTGTTAAATGTATTCATATTTTACTTTTCTTGATGCTATTGTAAATGAAATTGCTTCTTAATGTCAATTTTGGTTTATTTATTCTTTCCTGTGTAGAAAAAAGATTAATTTCTCTATGGTGCCTTATATCTTGCAAACTTGCTAAACTCACTTATTTGTTCTAAGAATTTTCTTAGTGGCTTCCTTTGGATTTTCTGTATAAATAAGTATGTTACCTGCAAATAAAGTTAGTTTTATTTCTTCCTTTCCAGTCTTTTTTTTTTCTTTTTCTTCCCTAACTGCACTGGTTAAAACCTACAGCATAATGTTTAATTGAAGTGATGAGAGCAGACATCCTTGTCTTGTTCCTAATGAGGACAAATATTCAGTCTTTCACCTTTAACTATGACTTTACCTTTTCTTCACTTTTACCCTTTAAGGGCTTGAAGAATCTTCTTCTGTTCCTAGGGTTTTGGTGTTACGTATTTTATCATGAAGGGTTTTGAGTTTTATCTTATGCCTATGTTGACTGTTGTAGTTCAGTCGCTAAGTTGTGTCCACCTCTTTGTGACCCCATTGACTGCAAACATGCCAGGCTTCCCTGTCCTTCACCATATCCCTGAGTTTGCTCAGATTCATGTCCATTGAGTCAGTGATACTATCTAACCATCTCATCCACTGCTGCCTCCTTCTCCTTTTGCCTTCAGTTTTTCCCAGCATCAAGATCTTTTCCTATGAGTCGGCTCTTCACATCAGGTGGCCAAAGTACTGGGGCTGCAGCTTCACCATCAGTCCTTCCATTGAATATTTAGGATTGATTTCCTTTTTTCCTATTTATTCTTTAGTCAGTTTCAGTAGTTTATATCTTTTTAGGAGTTTGTCCATTTCATCTAGGTTATCAAAATTGTCTGTATAATTTTTCATTTTATTTCCATATAATACTTTTTATTTCTGCAAGTTGTTAGTGATGTCCTTCTTTCATTCCTGATGTTAGTAATTTGAATAGTCTCCTTTTTTCTTGGACGATTCAGCTAAAAGTTCATCAGTTTTACTGATCTTTTCAAAGGGCCAACTGTTTGTTTTGTTGATTTTCTCTATTGGGATTCTATTCTGCATTTCATTATTTTTGTTCTAATGTGTATTATTTCCTTCCTCTTGCTTGCTTTAGTTTAGTTTGTTCTTTTTCTGATGTGTTAAGGTAGAAAACTAGGTAACTGATTTGAGATCTTTCTTCTTTTTTTATATTGGTATTTACAATTCTAAATTTCCTTCAAATATTGCTTAAGCTGCATCCATAAATACTGGTATGTTGTGCCTTTATTTTCATTCATCTTGAAGTATTTTCTAATTTCTTATATGATTTCGTCTGTTACTGGTGTTTTGGGAGTACATTGTTTACTGTCCACATAGTTTTGAGTTTCTCAAATATGCCTGTTATTGACTCTAAATTTATTTCATTGTGATCTGAGAACATATTTTGTATGAACTCACTCACTTAAAATTTATTTTAGCTTGTCTTATGGTCTAGGATATGGTCTGTCCTAGAGTATATTCCATGTGCACTTGAGAATGTGCATTTTATATCTATTAGATATACTTGGTTTATAGTATTGTTTAAATTTTTTATTTCTCTTTCTAATCCTCTGTCTAGTTGCATTGTTCACTATTCATATTTCAGTTTTGACATCCCTACTAGTGTTCCTGAAGGGTTTATTTCTCTCTTCCAATCTGTAACTTTTGCTTTTTGTATTTTGGTGGTTCAATTTTTGGGTGCATGTATGCTTTTGTTATACTTCCTCATACACTGATCCTTTTTTAACTATAAAATCTCTCTGTTTTTCTCTGGTAGCTTTCTTTTTGTTTCTTTTAAAGCCCATTTAGTCTGATATTCATATAGTCACTCTAGCATTCTTATGTGTGTTTGCATGATATATCCATTCCCATGCTTTTATTTTCAGCCTATTCATATCTTTGAATCTAAAAAGTGTCAGCAAGTTTCTTTACTTAAAAACAAAACTCTTTTATTTTATTTATTTTATTTTTTTTGATTTCTGGTTGCTGAGATGATTCAGCATGTTATTTCCAAGTGGCAAAATTCAGGACAATCTGAGGACTCAAAAGTGGCAGCTACATTCACCAACAGGTTCATGTGAGACACACATACATACAACCCCATTTTTCAGTGTATATACCGCAAAGGGCCAACACCCCCAGTCAGCACAATAACTTATTTTGCACGTTACAGTGCACAGAACAACGGAGGGAAAAGACACTTTCTTGGAGAGGTTCGCCTGGGCTCTGAAGGCGGCTGGAGCCCAGTGCCCCGGCCATCATTAGCTCGACGCGCCGCCTCTTTGGTTGCAGTGGCCTCGGAGGCAGCTGCTTCCTGTAAGGGATCTGCTGGCTTCTCCTCCTCCTCCTCCTCCCCTTCCTGGGGGTAGAGGTCTGGGTACTTCTGCATGCACTCCTGCATGGCCCGGAACTGGTCCACACAGTCTGACCCCTTGACATCCTCCTTTCTGTAGTGGAAGCAGGAAAAGGCCGCTTTGAACTGTTCCCCGCACTGGCCACTGGCCATCCCCCCAAGGCATGGGCAGTTCCAGTTGATGTCTCCATTTGGCAGGATCAGTCCATGCTCCTCGTACGGATCATTGGGGTCGTCGGCCACCAGCTCTACGTTGCTTGGAGTCTCGTGGTCTTCTTTGGTCACAAATATGATTCGATCCTTCCCTTCCTGCCGGCAGTAAGCCATGATGCAGCCCGACACTCCGACCTCGCCACGATCGCGGCGGCGGCCTCACGCCTGACTTCGCAGCGGGGCAACAAAACTCTTAAAAAAAATTGGATTATAATTGCTTTACAATGTTGTGTTAGTTTCCGCTGTACAACAGTGTGAATCAGCTGTGTGTATACACATATCCCCTCCCTCTTGAACCTCTCTCCTCTCCATCCACCACCCTAGGTCTTCACAGAGAGCAAGCCTCTTTAAATTAGTATTTCATTAAATTTATTTGGCACAAATTGTCATTTGTTAACAGTGGCAATTTTGTTTGTAATATATAGATGACAATGTTTATTTAATGGTCAAGCATCTCACCATTATGCTGGATAATGCAATGATGCTTTTATATTAGGTATAGTCTCTGCTTCTCAGGAAATTTAAAATATAAAGGATTTATTATCTTATTTGTCCCTATTTGTCTGAGAAGTATGGCAGAGAAAATGTGATTATATTAATATTATAGTGAGAAAGCAGGTGATGTCTATAAACTTAAGTTTGAACTCACCTCTCACTTTTAATAAAGTCTTAAATCCAAATGATGGTATTAATTTTAAATTTATGGATTCATGCCATTACAAGTTTTGCCTGTAATAATAGAAGATTCCCAGAAATTTCCAATTTTTGTAGCACTATCTTCCTTGAAATTGTGTTGGGAAGCAGGGGAAAAAAACTTGTTGTTTATTCATTAAGTTGTGTCTGACTCTTTTGCAACCCCATAGACTGTAGCCCATCAGGCTCCTCTTTCCATGGGATTTCCCAGCAAGAATACTGGAGTGGGTTGCCATTTAGTCTCACTTACTTGCTTTTGACCTATTCAGCTGTCTTGTAAGATGATTAGCACAGTTTGTGTATAGACTTCAGAAAAGGAAAAATTAGCTTCTGAAAATGACTGAACAACAGCTGGAATTAATGAATAAGGAGGTGAATGGATGAATGTGTCAACCAGGTGAACTGTGAAATGTAGGTTTTATAGGCATTATGTGCAATGAAAGACAGCATAATTCAAGGTACTAAAAAATAGAAACTGGGTTCAACAATGATTAATAATAATGTTGATGAAAACTTTGGTAGCTAATTTTTATGGGTGCTTCTTGTTTGCCTTTTTGTTGTTCAGTCACTCAGACATGTCCAAATCTTTGCGACCCCATGGACTGCAGCATGCTAGGCTTCCCTGTGCTTCACCATCTCCTAGCGTTTGCTCAAACTCCTGTCCATTGAGTCAGTGATGCCATCCAACCATCTCATCCTCTGTCACCCCCTTCTCCGCCTGCCCTCAATCTTTCCCAGCATCAGGGTCTTTTCAAATGACTCAGCTCTTAGCATCAGGTGGCCAAAGTGTTGGAGCTTCAGCTTCAGCATCAGTCCTTCCAGTGAACACCCAGGACTGATCTCCTTTAGGATGGACTGGTTTGATCTCCTTGCAGTCCAAGGGACTCTCAAGAGTCTTCTCTAGTACCACAGCTCAAGAGTATCAATTTTTTGGCATTCAGCCTTCTTTATGGTCCAGCACTTACATTCATGGACTGAATAGTCCATGGGGTCGCAAAGGGTCTGATACAACTGAGCCACTTTCACTTTCACTTTTATCACACCCATACATGACTACTGGAAAAACCATAGCTTTGACTAGATGAACCTTTGTTGGCAAAGTAGTGTCTGCTTTTTAATATGCTGTCTAGGGCCTCCCTGTTGGCTCAGCTGGTAAAGAATCCACCTGCAATTCAGGAGACCTGGGTTTGATCCCTGTGTTGGGAAGATCCCCTGGAGAGGGGAATAGCTACCCACTCCAGTATTCTGGCCTGGAGAATTCCCTGGACTGTATAGTCCATGGGGTAGCAAAGAGTTGGACACAACTGAGTGACTTTCACTTTCATGATTATCATAGCTTTTCTTCCAAGGAGCAAGTGTCTTTTGCCTGGTACTATTCTGATATCTTTACATATGGATCATATCTTTACAATGGATTGGATTGTCAACTAAGACTGACATAAATTGAAGATGTTAATTAGTATTAAAACTTTAATTAAATATTTCGTCATTGTGAGGGCTTCTCTCAATGTCTAGAAGCTCCTTCTGCTTCTCCTGTGCCTTTTGATTGCTTGAATCCTTGAACTTACAAGTAATATATTTACAGTATATTTATCATATATCTCAACCCACCCTCTACCAACCAAACTAAACAAAACCAAATGTAATAAAATATTTTTTAAAACATGTCTGAAGTTCCCTCTTAATATATTGTATAGTGGGAAGCTTTTATTTCGTTTGGTTTTGTTTAGTTTGGTTAGTAGTGGGTGGGTTGAGAAATATGATAAATATACAGTAAATATAAATACATTCTTGCCACCAACAGATATCCACAATTGCAGTTTGTTGTATTTCTTTTGTGTGTATGTGCACATGATATACAATTCTTTCTTTTATTTGACCTTAGAATATTTGTGAACTTATATGATGGTTTTAATTTTCAATTTGTGTTTTCCTTAACCCAACCCTCAAATCAGGATGGAGATCCAGTTCGTCCAGGAGTGGCCATGACTGATCTTGCCACTGGCCTTTATGCCTATGGAGCCATTATGACTGGATTGATACACAGATATAAAACCGGAAAAGGACTGTTCATTGATTGCAACCTACTGTCATCCCAGGTACCAATCCAAATAACATTTCAGATAATGCAGTAAAAACATGTATCTGTGTTATACGTTTTCATATCAAATCCTGTGGTCATGTGCAAAAACAAAAAACAAAACAGGAGGAACTGCTCCTCCCCCCAAAAAAACCAACAACAGCAAAAGCTGTTCTGTTTTTGTGTCCTTGATGATGTAATATTAAAATAAGTGGACCACAAAAAGTTTGTTGTAATGTAGATATTGCTGTTGAACTAGAATTCTAAAGACTGTTTTTATTAAGTCTGTTACTATTTTTGAGACAGAAATGCAGCTGTCATCTTTTTTGTGCCATAGACCATTTGGGTAGTCTGGTGAAGTCTATAGACCTTTCCTCAGAATTATGTTTTTGAATGCATAGAATGAGATATTTAGAATTACAAAGGAAGCCAATTATATTGAAATACAGTTATTTCAATGTAAAAGCCAAATTGTGTTATAATAGTACATATGATTTTTCATTAATACATTAAAATAGAATATCTATTAGAGGATTCAATAACCATAGCAATTTTAAAGTAGTGACTGAAGTAACTATAATTATGATAAGAAAATGTGCTTAATATTTACTGGTAATCAAGTCATACTTAGGCACTGCTCATACTCCTGTGGTTTGTTGCCTATGTTCATGGTGGAATAAAATGCTAAACTTACCAACAAAGGTTCATACAGTCAAAGCTGTGGTTTTTCCAGTTGTCATGTATGGATGTGAAAGTTGGACCCTAAAGAAGGCTGAGTGCCGAAGAATTGATGCTTTTGAACTGTGGTGTTAGAGAAGACTCTTGAGAGTCCCTTGAACTGCAAGGAGATCAAACCAGTCCATCCTAAAGGAAATCAGTCCTGAATATTCATTGGAAGGACTGATGCTGAAGCTGAAGCTCCAGCACTTTGGCCACCTGATGTGAAGACCTGACCCATTAGAAAGACCCTGATGCTGGGAAAGCGTGAAGGCAGGAGGAGAAGGGGACGACAGAGGATGAGTTGGTTGGATGGCATCACTGACTCAATGGACATGAGTTTGAGCAAGCTCCAGGAGATGGTGAAGGATGGGAAAGCCTGGCGTGCTGCAGTCCATGGGGTCGCAAAGAGTCGGACACGACTGAGCAACTGAACAACGACAACATACTCCTGTGGTTTGATGCTTACGTTCATAATGGAATAAAACGCTAAATTTAAGTTAGAGGTTAATGAAAATAAAGGTGCAATTTTTTCCATTCAGGTTAATTACTTCCCAAAATTCTTTCCATAAGCTCCAGGTTAAAAGCACTTGGTTTGTATTGCTGTCAGTTATGTTATGCTAAGCGCTAAGCACTAAGCAGGTGGAATAAAAGGGTTATTTAACTCACTCTCAAATTGACATTTTGCCTACTTTTCACTGGATGAGACCTAGATATTTTACCGTAAGTGGAGGTTGCTTCTGAATAATTTTTAAGGGAGAGGGAAAAAAGAAAATATCTAATTTGTGCAAGGAGACATTTTAGTAAGGGAAAAAATGCTTCATAGAAACCTCAGTTGGGAATTTCAGATTTAAATGGCATACATGGGAAAATAGTAAACTTGGAACTCTCATTTGGAGACTTTTCGTTTTCTTTTATACAAAATTAAGTATATAAAGGCAAGAAACATTAATATGGTTGAAGATAAATACTATAAATGGGTTGTCATTACTAGCTTTGAGTCACAGTCAGAGTTTTAATGGTTATATAAAAGGATGAAAGAACTCTCTCCAAATGAATGATCTATCTCCTTAACAGAGAGGCAGAGGTTAGGTATGGAATGAAGTTGAAAGTCTTTTCTTCCCTCCCTTAATTTTATAGTTGCAAGGAACCTGACATAGGTTAAGTCCCTGCATAAAAGTTGCACACCCAGTAAATATGGAATCCATGAAGATTTCATGGGCTTGTGACCTATGCAGTCACAGAAGGCACTGGGCTTAATTTAAATGCTCTGCTGTGACTGCCTTGGAATTCTTAATAATTTTAAAAATTGGAATATAATTGCTTCATAATGTTGTGTTAATTTCTGCTATACAACAAAGTGAATCAGCTATATGTGTGTGTGTGTGCATGTGTGTGTATATGTATATATATCCTCTCCCTCTTGGGCCTCCCCCCACCAACCTGCAACTTAGGTCATCACTGAACACTGAACTGGGCTCCCTGTGCGGTAGAGCAGCTTCCCACTAGCTATCTGTCATAGTTTTTGAATGAGAGGCCCTACATTTTTCATTTTGCCTCAGTACTCACAAATTATGCTGCCGGTTCTGTATTTGAGGTTCTACCTAGGTCTCCTGATCTCTACCTGGGCTGCTTTTCTTATAGTATGTCAACTCTTAACTTGGGAAAAAAATTTCTTGTAGAGTATTATAGAGTTAAATTCTCTTCTGACACCTAACACAGTGATTCACAGTCTGGAGGTGTGTGCTTCCCTGGGGGTGGGAATGAAGGTGAAGTCACTGGTGGGGCTGTTTCAAAGTGAGAGTACAGTAAGTATAGACTAACGCGTACTTAGAGTGTGTGTCTAAATTTGTTGTTTGCGTTGCTCTTTGAGGCTATAAATTCCATGTGTGTAGGAATAATGTTCATTTTTATCTGTGTTTGTGGCCTCTTCAAAGCCCAAGCATTTGTCAAATAGCAGGTCTACCAATCTTTGGAGATATGTCAGAGAACCAGTTACCAGTGGGCATTCCTCATATACCTTCTATTTTCTAGGGAAAATTAGAAAAAAGTAGTGAACGATTGACTTAGGATAAGTACTTGATAAACAGCTAATGATGAAATGATTTGCTTTTGGCAAACACGGTAGCAGTGATTTAGCCTAATGTGTTACAGGTAACCCCAGTCAAAGGTTGCTAAAATCACTAGTGTATTTAAGACTCATTAGCTATCTTTTTATAACTGACATAGAACATATATTAGTTTCAGTGTAAACATAATGATCTGGTATTTGTATATATTGTGAAAAGGTCATCATAATAAGTCTAGTTAGCTTCCATCATTATATAAAGTTACAAATATATTTTTCTTGTGATAACTTTTAAGATATACTCTTTTAGCAACTTTCAAATGTGCAATATAGAGTCACCATGCTGTACTTTATATCTCCTTAACTTTTAATTTTTATTATTGCGAGTTTATGCCTTTTGACCCCTTTCACCCGTTTTGCACACCCCCTGCCCCTCACTTCATCCATCAACGTATATATATGAGATTGGTATTTTTTTAAATTTAAAAAAAATTTAGATTCCACATATAAGTGAGATTCATTGATGGACACTTATTTTGTTTTCATATCTTGGCCAATGTCATTAACTACCCTTTAACAATAAAAATCTTTTATGCTTTATTTTACAGCTTTGCACTTGCTCACCTACTATTTTATTGAACCCTCATAATCATCATTTGAGGGAGATAGGTAGATGAGGAATTTCCGTTTTCATTTCACTTAGAAGAAAACTGAGGCTAAGAGAGGTTGACCTGCTTGAGCAGCTGAGTCACAGCAAGACCTCTGGTTTCTGACATCCTGACTGGTTCTCTTTTCCCTGCTTAATGAAGGAAAAGCTTTGGCACTGAGAGAGAGGCAAGCTTCAGCTTTCCTTTGGTGAAGCTAAAGAGGAGAAGGCAAATTGAGTAAGAGGCAGGGGAAGCAGAAGAACACTCAGTAATTAGGAAACAAATAGTGAGACTGCCCCTACTTTCCCAAAGCCTGCCAAGACTACAGTAAGGCATGCAACCAAGTAGGCCCTTCTGGATCAATATCTAATCGTGTTTAGATCCCGTGAGTGAAAACTGTCATGGAATTTAACGTTATGGATAAGTGCTTTTGTTGAAATATGAGAATTTTGCGAAGAACAGCATTTAGAGTCATGGGATGATGGGATTGTCTGTTTCAGCCCTAGTTCGCTGAGCGGTCACTGTGTCCCAGCCTCTGTGCTCCAAAGGTTGGAGCGGAAGGCAACGCTGCTGTTTACCAGAAGAGGCAACCAAGTTGGATGGAAAAGTTGGAGGTGTAGACAGTTCGCTGTGGTGCCCCGACAGGGTTACAGAACGTGGTTGGACCTTATATGTCATGCTTCAGAATTTGGATTTTAACTATTTCAGACTTCTGTTTCTCCATCTGTAAATTCTGTTAGGTCTTTTCAACCTATGACCATGTTTCCTTGAATCCTTGCTGCTGTTGCCACTTCAGAATAACCTCTGAGCTGTGAGCAGTATCAGAGTTTCTGAAGGCGGTGATGTGCAGGTAATAATTTATGCTGAAGCCTTCCGGAAGTGTAGTGCAGGGGTGATAACAGCCTGTTCATTCTCTGAACCCACTACAGGCTAAGCTCTGTTTCTCTTTTTTTTTGATGCTGTGCCTCTACCCTAACTCTTTGGCTCTGGACTCTCTCTTTTATTCTGACAAGGACTTCTTCTCCTGACTTAGGCATCTCTTTTCTCTGTTTTTTTCTTGTCTTTCTTCACTTTCCTGCTTTCATTCTGTGCTCTCAGCCTTTCTCATTTTCCCTCCCTTTTTCTCCATCCTTCATTGTGTGGCACTAAAGTTGTTAGCAGTTGTCAGGACTTCCCTGGTGGTTCAGTGGTTAAGACCTTGCCTTAGAATGTAGGGGGTGCAGGTTGGACCCTGGTCAGGGAGCTAAGATTCCTCATGTCTCACGACCAAAAAAGCAAAACGTAAAACAGAAGCACCATTGTAACAAGTTCAATGAAGGCTTTAAAAATGGTCCATGTCTTTAAAAAAAAAATTGTTAGCTCTTCTGGTTCCAGATCGTACATCCTTCCACTGTACCACTCAGGAGCGTTTCAGAATCTTTCATTAGTTCCCACGGAACAAAAAAAAAGTGCCCTTGCCTAGAAGTC
Source organism: Cervus canadensis (assembly GCF_019320065.1). Lineage (NCBI taxonomy): Eukaryota > Metazoa > Chordata > Mammalia > Artiodactyla > Cervidae > Cervus > Cervus canadensis. Next base: position 76,383,696 of record NC_057388.1, on the reverse strand, counting down.
CTAGAACACAAGACAGTGACAGTTACATGACTGAGTTAAGTGACTATTCCTGAACCAATTAATGAGACCTGAAAGATAAAGAATACTAATTGGCTTAAACCATTTCTGGTACAAGGGATGGGGTTAACTCCACCCAAAGCATACTGCTGTGACTGGGGAGAGGTGATTTCCTTAAAGAATAGTGGGGTTGTTTTTTGGCCAGAGGAAGAGGAAAAGGATGATGGGCAGCTCATCAAAAACTATTCACCATGCTAACATACTGCATTGTTTTGAGGTTCTAATGCAACAAAGGATATGAAAACTTCTTTGTACATTAGAAAGTATTCTGCTGATGAGTAATATTAATTTTATTAGGCTATTAAAAAAGTATTTCCAGTGTTAAAAATATGCTGAGATTAAAAAGATGGCTATTGACATTATTTTATCATAATTATTATATCTTTTCATAATAGAGAAATCTTGACTAACTTCGCTTAGTCTTACAATCTAAGATAACATTTATTTATTTTAGATCCCCAAACCAAACCACAAAATGATTAAAATCTGCTTTATGTAAATGGGAAGTGCTAGTTCTAGATACTTTTCAAAGTAACATAATAGGAAAGCACATTTTAAAAGAAGTATTCATTTTCTCTTTTTATATAAATGCTCACTGTCATTAAGCAGATAACATTTGAACTTAATTTCAGCTGCCTGAAAAATGACTGCCATTTCATGCAGTGGTAAAAAACAGTTTTCTACTCATTTTGATTGCATTGCATAGGATGACAAATCAATGATTATAACATTCAATATCAGTTGCTAAAAATGAAATTTTGTACCCCTCTCTTAAAAGTGATCTAATGTACAATAGACAAATTATACTTGATTTGAATAGTAGCTAATAATTAACTCAGAGATGATTGCCTCAACCACAACAAAACCATTTCACTGTAGAGACATGACAGTTGCCGGGATGTGGTTTGTAGTGGGCACCAATTTTTTTTATAGTTTCAAGGCTATAAACTTTTAACCCGTGTCATAAAATTCTTTGATTTTTTTTTTTTTTTAGTTTTAATGTGATTTAAAGTTGTCAACTGAAGATTGTCTAATGCCAGCATCTAGACAGTATTCTTTAGATGATATTGGTAAATAACAAGGAAGTGGGTTTGGATGTGGTTCCAATTATTCTGTTGCTCTTATTCTTCTGTTGTGGCTTAGAGAAATATCTTTTGGAAGTTTTAATATCCTTCCTGTACTTAATTACAACCAGGCTCCCCTAATTACTACTACAATGAGTTTGTTTTTTTAGCACCAAATTTCTGTAATTATTTTCACATATAGAATGTTTTGGCATTTTTGATTCACTTTTTCATCTTTGTTTGTATATTGTACATTCTGTTGTTTATTCGCTAAGTCATGTCCGACTCTTTATGACCCCATGGACCACAGCACTCCAGGCTTCCTTGTCCTTCACTGTCTCCCAGAGTTTGCTCAGACTCATGTCCATTGAATCAATGATGCCATCTAACCATCTCATTCTCTGTTGTCCCCTTCTCCTCTTGCCTTCAGTCTTTCCCAGTATCAGGGTCTTTTCCAGTGAGTTGGCTCCTCGATCAGGTGGCCACAGTATTGGAGCTTCAGTTCCAGCATCAGCCCTTCCAATGAATATTCAGGGTTGATTTCCTTTAGGATTGACTAGTTTAATCTCCTTGCTGTCAGAGGGACTCTCAAGACTCTTCTCCAGCACCATAATTTGAATGTATCAGTTCTTCAGCATCAGCTTTCTTCAAGGTCCAACTCTCACATCTGTACATGATGACTGGAAAAACCGTAGCTTTGACTATATGGACCTTTGTTGGAAAAGTGATGTCTCTGCTTTTGAATACGCTGTCTAGGCTTATCGTAGGTTTTCTTCCAAGGAGCAAGAATCTGTTAATCTCGTGGCTGCAGTTACCGTCTGCAGTGATTTTGGAGCCCAAGAAAATAAAATCTGCCACTATTCCCACTTTTTCCTGATCTTTTTGCCATGATGAGATGGGACAAGATGCCATGATCTTAGTTATTTGAATGTTGAGTTTTAAGCCAGGTGTTTCACTCTCCTCTTTTATCCTCATTAAGAGGCTCTTTTGTTCCTCTTCATTTCTGCCATTAGAGTGCTATCATCTGCGTATATGAGGTTGTTGATATTTTTCCTGGCAGTCTTGATTTCAGCTTGTGATTTATCCAGCCTGGCATTTCACATGATGTACTCTGCATATTAGTTAAATAAGCAGAGTGACGATATATAGCCTGACGTACTCCTTTCCCAATGTGGAACCAGTCCATTGTTTAATGATTCTAACTGTTGCTTGTTGTTCTGCACACAAGTTTCTCAGGAGGCATTTAAGGTGGTATGGTATTCCCATCTCTAAGATTTCCATGGTTTGTTGTGAACCACACAGTCAAAGGCTTTAGCTTAGTCAGTGAAGTAAAAGTAGATGTTTTTTGGAATTCCCTTGCTTTTTCTGTGATTCAACAGATGTTGGCAGTTTGATCTCTAGTTCCTCTGCCTTTTCTAAATCTAGCTTGTACATCTGGAAATTCTTGGTTCATGTTCTGTTGAAGCCTGACTTGGAGAATTTTGAGCATTACTTTGCTAGCATGTGAAATGAGTGCAATTATGTGGTAGTTTGAACATTCTTTGGCATTGCCTTTCTTTGGTATTGGAATAAAAACTGGCCTTTTCCAGTCCTGTGGTCACTACTGAGTTTTCCAAATTTGCTGACATATTGAGTGCAGCACTTTCACAGCATCATCTTTTAAGATGTTCATATTTAAGATAGATAAAACTTTAATTCTCCTTATTATAGCTCATTTTTATGGATAAACTTTTGAATTCAAATTAGCATAGTAATCTGAAATGCATCTTTTTGTACCTCTAGATACACTTGTATTTCTACTTTTCCTATTTAATCTACATCTTTAAATTTTTTTATTGAGGTATATTTTATGTATCATAAAATTCATCCTATATTAAGGGTGACCATTTAATAGTTTTTAGTAGATTTAGTGAGTTATGCAACTATCACCATAAATCACATTTGGAATAAATAGTCTATAGTCACCTCTGGTCTGGGTGTTACCCATCCAGCTAGAATGGACAAGTTCTGATGGAGGAGGATGTAGGGTTGTGCTGACTCAGAAGAATTCAAGGACTATTATGACTTCTGTGGGCCCAAGAAAATTTTGCCTTTATGCATCTTTTCTTCCATAAATATATTTGAATTATATATTTATGATTGCATTGGTGTAAAGATGAATGTAATTAGTTATTATGTCCATTTTTTCTTCTGATTTTAAAAGAATTAAAATTAAAGCATTTATGTGTACCCCTAAAACATTGTTGGTCTTAGGCACTATCAGTTTAGTTCAGTTCAGTTGCTCAGTCGTGTCCGACTCTTTGTGACCCCATGGACTGCAGCACGCCAGGCCTCCCTGTCTATTCCCAACTCCTGGAATTTATTCAAACTCATGTCCACTGAGTCAGTGATGCCATCCAACCATCTCATCCTTTGTCATCCCCTTCTCCTCCTGCCTTCAATCTTTCCCAACATCAGGGTCTTTTCAAGTGAGTCAGCTCTTTGCATCAGGTGGCCAAAGTATTGGAATTTCAGCTTCAACATCAGTCCTTCCAATGAATATTCAGGACTGATTTCCTTTAGGATGGGCTGGTTGTATCTTCTTGCATTCCAAGGGACTTTCAAGGGTCTTCTCCAACACCCCAGTTCAAAAGCATCAATTATTTAGTGCTCAGCTTTCTTTATAGTCCAACTCTCACATTCATACATGACTACTGGAAAAACCATAGCTTTGACTAGATGGACCTTTGTTGACAAAGTAATGTCTCTGCTTTTTAATATGCTGTCTAGGTTGGTCGTAGCTTTTCTTCCAAGGAACAAATGTCTTTTAATTTCTTGGCTGCAGTCACCATCTGCAGTGATTTTGGAGCCCCCCAAATAAAGTCTCTCTCTGTTTCCATTGTTTCCCCATCTATTTGCCATGAAGTGATGGGACCAGATACCACGATCTTAGTTTTCTGAATGTTGACTTTTAAGTCAGCTTTTCCACTCTCCTCTTTCACTTTCATCAAGAGGCCTTTTAGTTCTTCTTTGGTTTCTGCCAGAAGGGTGGTGTCATCTATGTATCTGAGATTATTGATATTTCTCCTGGTGATCTTGACTCCATCTTGTACTTCATCCAGTCCAGCATTTCTCATGATGTACTCTACATATAAGTTAAACAAGGGTGATAATATACAGCCTTGACGTCCTCCTTTCCGGATTTGGAATCAGTCTGTTGTTGCATGTCCAGTTCTAACTGTTGCTTTTTGACCTGCATACAAATTTCTCAGGAGGCAGGTAAGGTGATCTGATATTCCTATCTCTTTAAGAATTTTCCAATTTGTTATGATCCACACAGTCAAAGGCTTTGGCATAGTCAGTAAAGCAGAAGTAGATGTTTCCCTTGCTTTTTCTATGATCCAACAGATGTTGGCAATTTGTACCTAATTAATAAGTCAGCTCTGGAAGAATTTCCTTGAGAACACCCTAAAATATGCCAAATCTGTGAAGAAAGACTATCCTGCATCCGGGAAGGAAGTGGAAACTGAAAGTTGAGATGATGCTGAAGGGTGAATAGAGGGTGGAAAGATGGAGAAACAGCAGTCTGTGACTAAAGAAGTTGAGAGACTGGAGTCAGGAGAGAGAGAGACAGAGAGAGAGAGAAAAAAAGTATATTATCACAAAGTTCAAGTATTTGGGAACTATAGGTTTGCATTTGAATCTCCCCAAGAAGCCTAATGCATTCCAGCCTTGAAGGCTTTTGCCAGCCTGCCAGTCCTTGGTTGTTCATGTGTGCGCACTCAGTCACTTCAGTCCTGTCTGACTCTTTGCGACCCCATGGACCATAGCCTGCCAGGCTCCTCCGTCCATGGGATTCTCCAGGCAAGAATACTGGAGTGGGTTGCCATGCCCTCCTCCACGGGATCTTCCCAACCCAGAGATCGAAACTGCATCTCTTGTGTCTCCTTGATTCTTGTGGCCAATTTTTAATCCCCATTAATTTTTGTTCTGTAACTTCCTAAGGGCTCACATTCCTCTCTCAGTTTAAATTTAGGGGATAAATGAATATGAACATTTAACTAATATTAGGGTGAGTAAGTAAGAAGGCAAAGACACACCAAAAAATGAGAAATCAGATGATTTCCAAAGGAAACTATGAAGAATTTTATATAATTATTTTGTGTTATTATTTTATACTATTGGTTCAATTAAATGCAAGTTGACTGCATTAAAGAACATCGTTCACTATTTTTTTTTAAAGAAGGTTTGGCAAGATGCAAGTGTATGATGGAGGATGTTCTGGTTTTGTGCAGATGAATCTTTACTTATATTCATGGACAGGTCATATTTTTATATGACGTGGGCCATAGTGAGGGAAACCAGGGCTTTTAACTTGTGGTGATTAGCAATTGGGAGAATGTCTCAAAGGAGAAAAGAATAAAACAGGAAGATGGATTTCATTGTGATATAATTTAATTCTCTCATTAGATACTTTAAAACAATTTGGTGCTTTCAAAATGTTCTGAAAATTAGCAAGATAGTTAAGATAAAAATATAAATAAATAGAAGAAAGAGTCATTGGTCTTGACAAATATTCCCTGAATTTAAATTTTGTCTTTGCAGGATCTTGTTGAATAGTGAACCTAATTGATTGTTCCTAAAGGTAGTCTTCTCAATCTTAGAATCACTTCTATTGTGTTACTAGAGTTAGAAAAATTTGCATATAAGGTTATCATTACCATCTTTCTAAATTCCATATATTTGTGTTAGTATACAGTAATGGTCTTTATCTTTCTGGCTTACTTCACTCTGTATAATGGGCTCCAGTTTCATCCATCTCATTAGAACTGGTTCAAATGAATTCTTTTTAATGGCTGAGTAATATTCCATGGTGTATATGTACCACAGCTTCCTTATCCATTCATCTGCTGATGGGCATCTAGGTTGCTTCCATGTCCTGGCTATTATAAACAGTGCTGCGATGAACATTGGGGTGCACGTGTCTCTTTCAGATCTGGTTTCCTCGGTGTGTATGCCCAGGAGTGGGATTGCTGGGTCCTATGGCAGTTCTATTTCCAGTTTTTTAAGAAATCTCCACACTATTCTCCATAGCGGCTGTACTGGTTTGCATTCCCACCAACAGTGTAAGAGGGTTCCCTTTTCTCCACACCCTCTCCAGCATTTATTGCTTGTAGACTTTTGGATAGCAGCCATTCTGACTGGCGTGTAATGGTACCTCATTGTGGTTTTGATTTGCATTTCTCTGATAATGAGTGAGGTTGAGCATCTTTTCATGTGTTTGTTAGCCATCTGTATGTCTTCTTTGGAGACTTTTGGACTCTGTGGGAGAAGGCGAGGGTGGGATGTTTCGAGAGAACAGCATCGAAACATATATATTATGTGGGGTGAAACAGATCACCAGCCCCCCAGGTTGGATGCATGAGACAAATGCTCGTGCCTGGTACACTGGGAAGACCCAGAGGGATTGGGTGGAGAGGGAAGTGGGAGGCGGGATCGGGATGGGGAATACATGTAAATCCATGACTGATTCATGTCAATGTGTGACAAAAACGACTATAATATTGTAAAGTAATTAGCCTCCAACTAATAAAAATAAATGAAAAAAAAAATAGAGTTAGAAAAATTTGTTTTTTCTTGTGAAGTTAATCAGTTCCACCTTCATCTTTGTGCTTTCTAGGGTCAGAAAATTTTATGTACTGGTAGAATAAAATATAGTATTACATCCTTAGGTATTGTCTCATTGATGGTGGCTCTTTACTTACTCTAAGTTATGGTCCAACTGATTCCTGGTGGAACATAGCTATTTTGTCCCAAGTCTTATGTCATCATTGCAGCTAATAGATAAAACATTTAATTTCTAGGAAAATCACTTTAGTTCTTCACAGAACATACATATGAGGTATAAGGATGAATACTTTTTTCAATTTTTTTGTAGCTTAGAGTTGTTATATACCAGCAATTACCAGCAGTTGATTAGCTAAAGTGCTTAGAAATTTTGATTTTCTGGTTATTTTTATTCTCTAGATAATAGAGAGCAAAAAGGAAACTGTTTGATATCAACTATTTTTATAGAAAAATCTTCTAAAATGCTTAGTTTACTTTTCTGTTATGTTAAATGCTGTATACTAAATATATTTTCACTTTAAAGGTTATAATTTTGATCTTTATTTTTTAAACCTATTGATACTCATTTTAGGTACTAAGAAATTAAGTTGAATCTGAACTAACAAAATTCATCCATCCATTATTCATCTTTCCATTTATCCACACTTTTTTTCTCATGCCAGATTATACAAGTGATAAATAAACCAGCCATTTTCCTGCCCCCATGGAATTTACATTGTAGTTGGATATATAGACAATAAACAAATGACAAGTCATAAATTTGCATAAGGAAATAAACAGTTTGATAAAGATAACAGTGACAGTTCTGTTAGTCAGGGCAAGGTCATTCCAGATGGAGGGAACAATACAAAAGCCTGAAACAGGACAAAACTTGGCATGTCCTAGGAACTGACAAATGGTCCAATGAAAGACATCCCTTAGAAGTTGACATTAACACTAAATCTGGCCAAATAGTCATCTAAATAAATGGGAAGTGACATTTAATCTAAATAATAATCCAATATTCTGTGGTTAGCAGGCCCATTAGAAGTTAGAAGTCAGTAACAGACTGTTCTTTTTTGTGGGGAGAGAATTTATTGGCAGGGTACTAGATCAAGCCTGTAGAGCAAATGTTGCGTTCTGGTGCTGTTTTTGTAGAATGACAGTGAAATCACCACAGCATTGCAAACAGTGTTAAATTTTTTCTCCTCTTTGGGCTTACTGGAGACTGGTATTGAGAAGGTCAAGACAGGTTCTGGAAAAGGAGTGCTGTGATTCTTAACATAATAATATAAGGTGCAACATTTCGAGAAGTGCTATACACTTGCTGACCTTAGAGCAGATGGTGTATTGTATAGGCTGTTTACATTTTCCAAAGTTGAACTAATAACATAATAAAAGTTCTATTTGCTTTATGCTAAACGTTGTTCCAAGCACATTGTATATATTAACTATTTTATTTCCCCAATAATTCTGTTATTCTTTTTTTACTGAGGAGGTAGCAGAAACATAGAATAGCATTGTAACTTGCCCTGTGTCACATAGACAAGTAAAGAGCAGAGTTGGGACCTGCACTCAATCTGCACAGAGACTGTTCTATACTTCTACTCTCCTTGAGAGTATAAGGCCCACCCAGTATTCATTCATTCATTCATTTATATACTTAAATGTTTATTGAGTTCTTAGCGCCAAGCATGTTGTTATTCCTGGCAATGTTATGATGAATAAGTTGACTGGGGAATATATTTTAGCTTTTAAGAGAGGTGTACAAATATAAGAAATCTTGACCTATCTTTTGGGAGAGTAATTTTGGTAAGTAATATGGTTAGCACTGAGCTGTAGAACTTAACATAATGATTGTACATTGATCTTATATCTTGCAATGCTGCTGTGTGTTAGTCACTAAGTCATATCTGACTCTTTGTAACTCCATGAACTGTAGCTCGCCAAGCTCCTTAGTCCATGAAATTCCCTAGGCAAGAATACTGGAGTGGGTTGCCATTTCCTCCTCAAGGGGATCTTCCCAACTCAGGGATCAAACCCATATCTCCTGCATTGTAGGTGGATTCTTTACCATCTGAGCCACCAGGGAAGCCTTGCTGGACTTGTGTTTTTAGTTCTAACAGTTATTTTAGTGGGTAATAAGATTTTCTGTATACAGAGTCATGTCATCTATTAATATAGGTAGTTTTACTTCTTCTGCTATAGATGCCTTTTATTTCCTTTGCTTGCTTATTGCCCTAGGTAGAAAGTACAATGTTGAATAGAAGTGCCAAGAATAGACATTCTTCTTTTTTTCATGATTTCAGGGCCAAAAATCCAGTTTTTAACCAGTATGTGTGCTATCAGCTGTGGCTTTTTTCACTGATGCTCTTTATCAGATTGAGGAAATTTCTTTTATTTTTTGTTTGCTGAATATTTTTATCATGAAAGAGTGTTGGATTTTGGCAAATGCTATTTCTGTGACTGTTGAGATCATTAACTAGTTTGTATCACTTATCCTGTTAATATGTTATTTGATTATTGATTGATTAACAACTGACATTGATTTTTGTGTATTGAATCAATTTTGCAATCCTGGGGGAAAATCTTAGTTGATCTTGTTGTGTGAATCTTGGTATAATGGCTATATTTAGTTTGCTAGTATGTTGCTGAGGATTTTAAGGTTTATATTCAAAAAGGAGAATTGCCCTGTAGTTTTCTTCTTACTTTGATTTTTTTTTTTTTTTTACCAGTTTTAGTATCAGGGTGATATTTCACAGAATGAGTTGTTTTCTCCTCTTCTAGTTTTTGGAAGAATTTGTGAAGAATTGGTACTTTTTATTTAATTGTTTCTTAGAACTCATCAGTGAAGCTAAAAAAGCCTGAGCTGCTGCTTTTTTGGGATGAATTTTATGACTGTTAATCTGGTTGTTGTATGTCTGTTCAGTTTTTCTATTTATTATTTAGTCAGTTTCAGTAATTTGATTCTTTGTAAAAATTTTTTTCTATTTCATTTAGCTTATTTAATTTATTGGCAAGTAATTATTAATAGTAGTCTTATATAATGCTTTTTTTCCTATAAATTCATTACAAATATTCCCTCTTTTATTCATGATTTTAATAGCTTGAGTCTTCTTTCTTTTTTCTTGGTCAGTCTAGTTTAAGGTTTGTTAATTTTGTTGATCTTTTTCAGTAAACCAACTTTGGATTTCATTGATTTTCTCTGCTGGTTTCCTATATTCTATATTTTATTAATTTTACTTTAGTAGTTTAATCTTTAGTAGTTTCTTCCTTTTACTACTTTTGGGTTTAGTTTGCTTTTCCTTTTGAAGTGTCTTAAGACAGAATGTTAGGTTATTGATTTGAAGTCTTTTTCTTTTTTAATATAGGTGTTTTCAGTTATACATTTCCCTTTAAGAACTGTTTTAGCCTCATATCATATGTTATGGTGTGTTGTGTTTTGTTTTTAGCCATCTCAAGTTACTTTCTAATCTCCTTTGAGCTTTCTTCTTTGATTTGTTAGTTTTTAAGAATGTTTTGTTTAACTTCCACCTGTTTGTAAATTTCCCAAATATCTTTCTGTTACTGATTTCTTGCTTCATTCCATTGTAGTTGGAGAACATTCATTATGGAGTTTTAAGCCTTTTAAATTTGCTGGGGCTTGTTTTTTGGTGTATCTTGGAAGATGTTTGGTGGCTCAGTGGTAAAGAATCCCCCTGCCAGTGCAGTAGACACAAGAGACATGTGTTCAACCCCTGGGTCAGGAAGATCTCCTGGAGGAGGAAATGGCAACCCACTCCAGTAATTCTTGCCTGGGAAATCCTAGGGTCAGAGGAAACTGGCAGGCTATAGTCCATAGGGTTGGAAAGTCGGACACGACTGAGCCTACATGCACACACACATGTTTCAGGTGTGCTTGAGAAGAATGTGTATTCTGCTGTTGTTATGGAGTGTTGTATAGATGTTTGTTAGGTCTAATTGGTATATATGGGAAAATTTTGTGTAACACTTGAAGGGCTATTAAACTTTTTTTTCTGAAACAGTTGTATTATTTTTGTATTCTCACCAGTAATTTATGAGGTTTATAGTTTTTCCACATTCCTGTCAACACTTGCCATTCTCCATAATTTTTACTTTAGCTTTTGAAATGGGTGTGAAGTGGTTTTGATTTGCATTTTTGCATTTCAAGTCTTCTATTTCTGTGTTGATTTCTGCCTAGTTGTTATATTAATATCTATTTTTGAAAGTGGTATTTTTAAGTCTATATCTATTACTGTCCCATTGTCTTTTGCTTCCTTCAATTTTGTCAGTTTTTGCTTCATGTTTTGGAGGTTCTCTTGTTAATAAATGTATGTTTATAATTGTTACATCTTATTGCTAAATTTTATTATTATAAAATGCAGTTTCTTTTGCCTCTAGTAACAATTTTTGTCTCAAAGTCTATTTGTCCGATGTTCTTATGTACTCAGTCTGTTTTAGATTATCCTTTTCATGATGTATTATTTGCTAGGGCTGCCATAACAAAGTTCCATAGACTGGTGTCTTAAGCAACCAAATATCTGTTTTCTCACAGTTCTGGAGGATTGAACTCCATGGTCAAGATGTTGTCAGGGTTAATTTCTTCTGAGGGCCATGAGGGAAGGATCTATTCCAGGCCTCTCTCCTTAGCTTGTCAATGGCTATCATTCCCTGTGTTTTCACATCATTTTCCTTCTGCACATGTATGTCTGTGTCCAAATATTCTCTTCTTATAAAGACGTCAGTCATATTGGATTAGGGTACATCCAAGTGACCTCATTTTAACTTAGTTACATCTTAAAAGGCCTTATGTCCAAATATGGCCACTTTCTGAGGTGCTAGGGTTAGGACTTCAGCCCAGAGAAGTTGACACATGAAATTAACAGTCTCAAGTGCCACCTCCCTACATATGTAATTTAAGTTTTTCTAATGGTCACATTATGTGTGTGTGTGTGTGTGTGTGCACGTGCGTGCTCAGTCACTGTGATGTCTAACTCTTTGTGAATCTTTGTAGCCTGTCAGGCTCCTCTGTCCATGGGATTTCCCAGGCAAGAATACTGGAGTGGGTTGCCATTTCTTACTCCAGTGATCTTCCTGACCCAGAAATCGGACCCAAATCTTCTGCATCTTCTGCAGTGGCAAGTGGATTCTTTACCACTGTGCCACCTGGGAAGCCAATGACCACATTAAAGAAAGTAAAAATGAATTGTAATTAATTTTAATTACCTATTTCATTTAATAGGCCAAAAATTTTTTATTTCAAAATGGAAAATTGTTATAAAACTAGTGAGAAGATAGTTTACATTTTTTCTGTACTGTCTTTCACATTTGAAATGTACTTTATATTTATGGCTCATCTTAATTTGAAATATCCTCATCAAAAGGCTTAATAGCCACATATAGTTAGTTAATGGCTATTGCAATGGCCAGAACAGTCTCAGAACACAGAAGAATGGGAACATGCATAGAGAGTCCAGTATTTCCTTTATTCCTTTCCCACTTGTTTGAAAGTAAAAAGTTGTATTTAACCATAACCTTTGTGCACTTTCTACTCTTTCCTTATTATTACCTGTGGTAGACCAAACAATGGCCAAGAAAGATGTCCATGTCCTTATCCCTGGAACCTGTGATTATGTTACCTTACATGATTAAAAGAACATCATAGATATGATTAACTTAAGACTTTTGAGGCACTTCCCTGGTGTTCCTGTGCTTAAGACTTTGCCTTCCAATGCAGGGGGTGTAGGTTTGATCCCTGGTTTGGGAACTAAGATCCCAAATGCATTGAGGCCAAAAAACCAAAACCTAAAGCAGAAGCAATATTGTAACAAATTCAATCAAGACTTTAAGAATGGTCCACATCAAAAAAAAAATCTTAAAAAAAAATGACTTTTGAGATGGGGAGATTATCTTGGATTATCTCTCTGGGCCCAATGTAATTACAAGGTTTTTTTAATAAGAGGGAGGTAGGAAGATCAGAATTAGTAGTTTAAGATCTGACAATGGCAGTAAGTGGGGGAATGTTGCGTGGGGTCATTTATAACAGTAGCAGTAGGAAACCAGTTCACTGCTTTAGCAGGTAGATGTGGCTACAGAAAGTTTTGGTTTTACATATAAATTTTAGTTAATATTAAAAAAATCTTGAGTTCTGTATGAGTGAAGGGCCATATTAATTCTGATTCAAGTTTTATATCAGCAATTAATTCAGCAATTTTAGTTTTTTGGTAGATTTTCATAGGGGCAGAGGATTAAAACATTGCTGAGAGACAACTGCCAGAAATTTTGGGGTTGCTCTAGAATCCATATATTTATCACTAAAATTACAAGAATACTCTTCTTCTTGGTGGGACAGTTTGTTTTCAGTTCAGTCCATTCCTCCTGAAGCTGAACCACACTTACAGGGTGGGTGATAAAACAGATACATTCTGAGGTTTTATCTAAAGGAAGCTTCAGAAACAAAGCATGGTTTGAAATGTAAACCATTGAATCTTTTCTGAAATGATGACTTCCTTTCCGCTAAATTGCTCTGTAATTCTTTTATAGTTTTGATTCTATTGACCTCAAGCCAGGCTGCAATAGTAAAATGAGTGCATTCTCCTTTGGCCTTTTGTTCACTCTATAAATGTAGTTTGAGTCTGAAGTTTGTAATTCTTTGAGTAAATACATGCTTTTAAAATTCTGTAACTGTAGTTTCAAGTCAACTGTACTAAGATATGTTACTATCTTGTAAGCCACTGAGGGAAAACAAAGTGCATCTTTCAGTCTTTTAACTACAAAAGGCCCTGACTTGAGAAAGTAGCTTGCTGAATCATTTTACTTCTCTGACATTGATACCTTATTGAAAATCTCCTTCTTATCTTCTAAATATCCTTAAATTGTTGCATATTGATTTGTAATAGTATGAAATAGTTGCACAATATTGGTCACTGCCTCCATCATATTATGTAATAAAACTGATTTGTAATATTTAGAGCATAAGTTTTCTGTCAGTGAAGCCTGGACTTAATAAGTATCCTTGTTTGACTCAAATTAATTACTGAAAAACTTCCTCCTCTTTTTTATCTATTGTCATATTGATAATGAGGATTTTTCTGTGTTTAACTCATACTTAGCATTATTTTTTATGGCAACTTATGAAGTCTTTTTTGTTGCCACAATAACTAACTGGGTATTAAACATTTTTACTGTTTCTGTTCTTATTCTTTTTAAAAATTTCAGCTTGAGTAGTGTTTGACACTCATAAAGACTGAATTTGAAAATCCCACAGACAGAGAAGCCTGGCAAGCTACAGTCCATGGGGTCACAAGAGTCAGACACAACTCAGCGACTAAACCACCACCACCACCAAGCTGCATGTTGAGGCTTTAGTTTATAACACTGATGCTTCGACTTGGCTGTACACTGGAATCATCTGGAAAGTTTCAAAAACTACTGCCTTTGTCCACCCTAAGAGATTCTGGTTTAATTAGTGTGAGGCATGGCCTGGGCACTGGGATTTTTAAAAGCTCTCCAGATGATGCTAGTGTACAGAAGAGTCTGCGAATCGCTGTTCCATAAAATGATTTCCAAGCTTACGGTGTAGGAAAGTCACCAGGCAGCTTTTTTTTAAACTATTTTTTAGAGCAGTTTTAGGTTTACAACAGCATTGAAAGGAACGTACAGAGATTTGTCATATATCCCCTGCCCCACACATGAGGAGCCTACACTCACTGGAGTGTATCAACATCATTTACCGGAATGGTACTTTTTTTAAACCACGAGTTAACCTACATTGACACATCGTAATCCCCCATAGTTTACCTTAGGGTAAAGCCCGTAGTTTACTTTAGGGTTCACTCTTTGTGTTGTGCCTTCTATGGGTTGGCATAAAAATGTAATGACATATATCCATCATTATAGAATCATGCAGAATATTTTCAATGCCCTGAAAATTCTCTGTGCATATTAGTTAATTTCCTGTCTCCCCCACCCTGGCAATCAGTGATCTTTTTATTGTCTCCAAAGTTTTGCCTTTTCCAGAATGTCACATAATTAGAATCATACACTATGTAGCTTTTTAAAATTGGCTTCTTTCACTTATTGACATGCATTTAAATTTCCTCCATGTCTTTTCATGAGTTGATAATGCATTGCTTTTTAGTGCTGTATAATATTCCATTGCCTGTATGTACCAAGTTTTCGCAACTATGAAAAAAAAGCTAGTATAAATATCCATGTGTAGGTTTTTTAATGGCCTAGTTTTCAACTCCTTTTGGGTAAATACCAATAGTGCAGTTGCCAGATGATATGGTAAGATTATATTTAGTATTGTAAGAAACCACTGAACTGTCTTCCAAATGGCTGTACCATTTTGTATTCCAGCCAGCAATGAATGAGAGTTTCTATTGTTCCACATGATCACCAGCACTTGGAATTTTCTGTGTTCTGTTTTTTGGCAATTCTAGTAGGTGTGTAAGTGTCCAGGGAGCTTTGGCAAAAAAACAGATTTCTGGGTCTCACATTCAGTTGTTCAGATCCAGCGGGTCTGGGGCAGGATCCAGCGGGTCTGGGGACTGCCAGTTTGAAGCAGCATCCCAGGTGATTCTGATGTAGTAGAACCTGTGGGTCACAATTTGAAAAGAAGGTGTGTTTTAGAGTAAACCTGTATCTCTGTCACATGTCATCCTGATACTCTTAAAGTTAAATGGCATTAAAGTTTCCCCCCAATTTTTTTTCAAGTCATATTTGAAGCAACTTTCTTGGATGGTTCCTGTGGGTTTAGTTATGGATGTCATTGTACTTGAGGTTTTAGCTCTACGAACTCTCAAGGGGCCTTTAGCTTGTCAGGAAACTAACAGAGCAAAGAATGGTTTAGAAAGAAACTTACAGCCTTAAATGACTATATGGCCTATTGAACACAGCTTTAGCAATGATGATATGGACTAACTGCAGATCAGTAGCTGATTTGTCAGTGGACTTGCAGTCCCTAAGACTGTGTGAACTCACCATCCTCAATCTTTGAAGGGAAACAGCTGCAAAAGAGGGATGTTTCAAAGGGCCACAGACATGAACCTCAAGACTCCATTCATTTCTCGCATACTGGTGATCAGAGTTAACATATTTGTCTTTTTAATCATGCTCACTCCCATAGACATGTTGTTAATCATGGCATTTTAAAAATGAAAGAATTTAAAAGTTGGCTTAGCTGCTAATTGGAAAATATACTTTACAAAACAGATTTGTAAGTAGTTCTGTGAAGGTATTTATTAATTTAAGCAAAAGCTGTGTTTTCTTAGTGTGTGTAAAAATATCAATCACAAAACCATTGAAATATATATAGAAAGTAGAGACAAATGTCTTATTGTTCATTGTTTCTTCCTGATGATTATAGTGGAGTGGAGCACTGGACTTTTCTATACTTTTAACAAAAGAAATGCATGACTGGGGGGAAAAAATGCCAAAGATACACAAATGTGTAACTTTGAACTAAAACTTTTTTTGTCATTCCACTCCTTAGCAATAACTACGATTCAGTGTTTGGTGAATAATTCAGAAAAAAATAGAAGAACTCACTTGATGTGTCAGTGTAGGTTCATCAGTTGTAACAAATGTACTGCTCTGGTAGGGGAAGATTTTTGTTGGGGAGGCTGTGTATAATGTGGGGTAGGAGATATATGGGAAGTCTCTGTACCCTCTGCTCAGTATTCTGTGAACCTAAGACTGCTCCAAAAAATAAAGTCTAGTAAAAACAAAAAGCAACCCCCCCCTACAAACAGTAGCAATGGCAACAAACAACTCACTGATGAGACTTTCTTATATCTAATTATTTTGTCTTAATGGTATAATCAACATAATATGGTTTTGGATGAAAACTAAACTTAAGAAATCAGTTTTCATAGTGTAAACATTGTGCTTGCTTGGCTTCCCTCCTCTCACCCCACTTTCCTTCTCCGCCATGTACCTCATTGCTGCATCTGCTTCTTTTTGGAGGTTCCATAGTGCAGGTGCTGCTGGTAAGGGATCTGCCTGCTATTTCCTTTGCTATTTGGAGCAGATGTTTTCAGACCTCCTCACTGGCTACCCACTGAACAGAATTGAGGGTCCAGAAATAAATCCTTATATTTATAGTCAACAAAAGTAGCGAGGCAATTCATTAAGGGAAGAATTGTTCAACAAATGGTGTTGGGAAAGTGATGTCCACGTGCAAAAAGGGTGAACTGAGGTGCTTTCCTCCCATCATACACAAAAATTCAGTATAAGTGGATCAAACAAATTTTAAAAAGAAAACACAGAACTCCTTTGAGACTGTGGGTTAGGCCAAGATTTTGTAAATAATACCAGAAGAATGGTACATAAAATTTTTAAGTTGATAAACTGGACTTCATTAGATTTCAAAACTTTCGTGCTTCAAAGGACAGAATTAAATGAAAAGAGATAAGCTAGAAGATTGCATCACATATATAATAAGGGACTTGTATCCAGATTTTAAAACTCTTACTATTCAGTTAGAACATGGGCAGAAGATGTAAATGGACATTTCACTAAAGAAGATACACAAATAGCTAATAAGTATGTGAAAAGATCAACACCATTAGTCATTAGGGATAAAAACAATTGAGATATCACTTCACACTCATCAGAAAAAGTACAATGAAGACTTCCTAATTTATTCACAAATAACAAATATTGGTGAGAATGTGGAGAAATTGGAGCCCTCATACACTGATATCAATTAATGTATAAAGGTGCAGACACTTTGGAATACTTGACAACTTTGTAAAAGTAAATTAACTATGCCCCAGCAATTCCATCCGTTCATCTCTTCCCAAGAGGAAATGCATGTTCACACCAAAACATGCACGCAAATGTTCATTAATTATAGCCCCAAACTGGAAACATTCTAAATGCCCGTTAACTGCTTAGTGGATAGACAAAAATGTTATAGAGTGGTAAACCACCACTGATAAAAAAAAAAGTGAACTGAAACATACAACATGGATGAACTTCAAAACATCTTAATGAAAGAAGCCAGACATGAGACACTACACATATTTCATTTCTAGGAGATGCCTACAAAAGGCAAATTTATGAAGACAGAAGTAGATTAATGGTTGCCTGGCCAGTGGGAATGCAAATTAACTGTAAATGGTCACAAAGGTACCTGTTAGAATGAAGAAAATGTTCTAAAACTGGTTTATGGTCAGAATTGCTCCTTCTGGTAAATTTACCAAAAATCTTTACCCTTGAAATGGGAAAATTCCATATGTAAAATATACCTCAATGATGCTGTTTACAGAAATAAAACTTGTGCAATGCAAACAAACCAAGCTTTATGGGAAAATTTATAACTAAATTCTTGTAATAGAGGAACAGCTAAAATTAATTGAGCTGCGTTTACTATTCCATAAAAGTTAGAAGATTAAGAGCAAATATCAAAAGGCTCAAAATATCAACAGAATGAAAGTCAGTACTTCAAAAGATAAATAAAATGAGGGAAAGCATTCAGGGAGCACAAAAAAAAAGCATGAATTTGCAAAAAGAAGTGATTAAAACATTTAGACGGTAGTATGAATAATACTTGCCAATAACTTGGTTGGGTGGCATCACTGACTCAGTGGACATGAACTTGAGGAAACTTGGAGATAGTGATGGACAGAGAAGCCTGGCGTGTTGCAATTCATGGGGTCGCAAAGAGTCGGACACACCTGAGTGACTGAACAACAGCACTGGCTACTTCTGAACTCCATACTCCACTAACTGAAAGGTTGTATTAGGGAACACTGAGGTACCCTATATGGCGCCAATGTTACGTCCTCACTGGATGAATTAAATGGTATTCACAAAATATTTTGAATGATTGCTTGGGGAAAGTGAAATACTCTATTAAATTTTCAGCAAGCAAGCTTTCTTACCCTCACGTTAATAGTTTAGGATTATCTTTTCTAAGTCATATGTTTCACTAAGAAATAATGGAGAGGAAATTTAAATGTAAGGGTAATTTGGGAAAAGTTATAGTAAAAGTAAAAGATTACTACTAATCTAAGTTTCCTTTTTTATGTGAAAATTCTGTATTTGTTATAGAAAAGATTATGAAAACTTGCAGAAGAGGATATACACGTGGTTCACCTCTCCTATCACTGGATGGCACTATGGGCTCATGAGATGCACTAAAAGCAGGACGTCTTGGGTGGTTAAAATATTGTGCTCACGTATTTCCGAAGAAGGCTTTTTATATTCATCCTAATGTTTGTAATTGCACTTGTTATCTGTTGCCAAGTACACATTAAAATTTATATTGTGTTTACTAGGTAGGACATTTTAATCTGCATGCAACATATATTTTTTTCTCTATAAGATAGAACCTCAGTTTTTTTTAAAACTTAATTTTAGCCTTATTGTTGAATTAATTTCTTTCCATTTGGTAACCTTCCTTTTCAGGCCTCTGGAGTGGTGGTTAGGAACATAGGCTTGAGCCAGACTTCTGGGTTTAAGTCCTCAATATGCCACTAAGTTGCTGAGGTCTTTGAGCAAGTCTTGAAACAGGGTCTCGCCTTAGTTCCCTTCCTCATTAAATGGGGACAACAGCAATGGTTGCCTCCTGAATTGCTATGGAGATTAAAATATGTTTTTATATATACAGTGTTGACAGCGGTCCTCACTACATAGTCAGCACTAATAAGTGTTAGCTTTTATTATTATTATTACCATTGTCTCCACACATGCTGAGTCACTTCAGTCATGTCCAACTCAGTGTGACCCTATGGACTTACAGTCCCTCCAGGCTTCTCTGTCCATGGGATTCTTCAGGCAAGAATACTGGAGTGGATTGCCATGCCCTCCTCCAGGTTATCTTCCTGACCCAGGGATCGAACCCGAGTCTCTTACATCTCCTGCATTGGCAGGTGGGTTCTTTACCACAAGGGCCACCTGGGATGTCCAGTCTCTTCAGCGCACTCTTACTTGATTATCAATACTACATCCCTTAACCCTTTATATGCTGACAAAATATATTGGTTGCCTCAAGGCTGATATTTTTTTGCCCAAAGTCTTTACTTTTGATGACCTCTTGCAGTTATTTAGAATGTAAACATTAAGAAATAAAAGTCTTACTTAGCTACTGCTTTTCTTGATGTTTTTAATTTAATTTTTATTTTATATTAGAATATAGTTGATTTATGATGATGTGTTAGTTTCAGGGATATAGCTAAGTGATTCAGCTATACCTATACACATATTCCTTCTTTTTCAGATTCTAAGTTGAAGGAATGTGCATGTTAAAGTGCCTCGACCAAAATTAAGATAAAAGGACTGATGACATTGTGAGTGCATGTTCAGTCGCTTCAGCTGTGTTCAACTCTTTGTGATTCCATGGACTGTGTAGCCTGTCGGGCTCCTCTGTCCGTGGGATTCTTCTAGCAAGAATACTGGAGTGGGTTGCCATGCCCTCCTCTAGGGAATCTTCCTGACCCAGGGATTGAAACTGCATCTCCTGTGTCTCCTGCATTGTTGGTGGATTCTTTACCCACTGAGCCACCTAGGAAGCCCCACTGATGACATTTATTGTGTGTTCAGTCACTCAGTTGTGCCCAACTCTTTGCGAACCTATGGATTGTGGCCTGCCAGTCTCCTTTGTTCATGAGATCTTCCAGGCAAGAATGCTGGAGTGGGTTGCTATTTCCTCCTTCAGGGGATCTTCCCAACCCAAGGATCGCACCTGCGTCTCCCGCGTCTCCTGCACTGCAGGTGGATTCTTTTACCATTGAGCCTAAACATGGGAGTAAGGCTCTAGGATGCTGGCTGGTGCTTTAGACTAGAAGAACTGACATAGCTTGTTATATACAAGTCTGGGAAATTTACTTCTTTGCTAGTCAACAGTATAACAAACCTGAGAATTTCAGTTCTCCCAAAAGAACTCAGTTTTTTTGTGAGGTAGATGAGGTAGAGGCTTTTAGCTTTAAATCGGTAAAAATTAATACATTGAAACAAAGCTCGACATAAATCAATGACGCTGGTGCTTTACTAAATGAAGGTAAAACTCTTGTTCTTTTTGCTGTTGCTTTCCTTTGTTTTTTGGTACTAATACAAACTCTTCTTTATTTGGATCTTTGGATCAACTCTTCTTGACTTTATTTGGATCATTGTGTCTCATGTATATCAGAGTGTATGGAGGCAAAATTTTATCAAGAGGATCAATAGTAACAGTATTTGGATTCTACCCACAAAATGTATATGAAGAACAATCTAAAAGGACATGGGACAGTTGCTTTCCTTGTTCTCTTTTAAAAACTTCATTCCTTTCTCTGATGTTACCTCAAAACATGCTTTATGTCCTTTTAGTTTTTCTTCTTCCTTTCTCCCTCCCTCCCTTCCTTCTTTCTATTTTTTCTCTTTATTTAATTTCCTTGTTTTCTTGCTGCTATAAAAATGATCTTATTGTAATTTCGGGGCTAGCATAGAAGGCCAAACACTTGTTCATTTTGAGCATCTTGGAAAAAAGGCAAGATCAGTAAGCAAGCTAAAGTAGGTCTGGGTCTGAGACTGAAAACAAATTTAGTGTTAGGTAGGAAAGGAAAGAGAATTTTAGAGGCAGTGTGTTGAGATAGAGACTCCTGACAAGTGCTCACATTGCCCCTTTCTCCTGGTGGTGATTACTGTTAGGAGACTGTCCAGAAATACAAAAGCAGTTGATGGGAACTGTTTCAGGAACTTCCATTGGTCTGCGTTCTTTCCCTAATTTTGTCTTTTATTTTTTTTTCTTGGGACCTTGGAAAGTGGTTTTGAGAAAATGCTTTTCTTCGAGCGGATAGGACTGTCATACTTATGCCCCAAGGGAAGGGAGTGATAAATGAAAGCGTTATTGTCTTTGGAAGCACAGACCTACATATTAGGGCAGGCTAAGCAACAGTCATCTGTGTATGAACCCACGTAATGTGACATGAAAGGGAATTTTCGTGACCGCTATTATATCTGGTTTCATGTTCAGACATTCTTATTGATAGAGTCATTTAATCAGTGGTTTGTCTTGTGTAAGAATTTTTCTGCCCAGATTTTCAAGATTTCCATCAAATATCCATATAAGGTCTTCAGACAAATCAAAAAGCCTTCATAATTTTGTGAATGATGATTTTTACCTCTAGAAATAAAAATTCTCAGTTTTTTCGTATTTTGTTTTTTGAGAATATGCAATTAAATAATATTCTTCTTTTAAAAATATTCATTTTGCTAACTGCTCAATTTATGACTTGAAATATGTTACAGTGTTCTTTTTTTTTTTTTTTACAGTGTTCTTTTTTACTTAAATAACACAATAGTTAGAAAAGGGAATAAAAGGAACCTAAAGATGGTATTTCAGTTTGTTCAACAGTGTTCAATTTATGCCTGCTCTTTGTTTTTAATTATCAAGCGAGCACAGTGGCTTGGCTTTTTTTCTTTGTTATCCTAAGAGTTTTTTTTTTTTTTGAGAAGAGTATGACCGTAAACCAAGAGTTGCAAAATCAAATGCTGAAATATGCCAGCCAGATAATTAAAATAAGTGAACTAAGCCAAACAAAAGACAATAGGGAATAGTGGTAGATATGGACTAAAGAGCCCACATCCTATCTGAGGGCATAATCACTACTCAGTCCAGCCAGTTGCTGTCATGTGAGATTGTGGTCCCAAGTATAGAGTGTGCTTGTAATGTTTAACTGGATTTCTCAGCTCTGTGATGACCTAGAGGGATGGAATTTTCGGGGAGGGTGGGCACATGGGTGGTGGGCAGCAGGGCCTTAAGAGGGAAGATATATGTATACCTGATTCACATTGCTGTACAGCAGAAACACAATACTGTAAAGCAACTATACTCCAACTAGAAAAATTTTAAAAAGCTGTGATCTATAGAATTTGCCAATTCTCACAGTGTAAATATTCCTACATAGCTCATTTGAAGTCTCTAATGTGATTATTACTGAACATGTTTGAAAGATAGCTCTCATGAGCCAGGATAAGCCTTCTCTATCACACGGCTAGCCCAGAGTAGCCAAATTTGCATTTTTTTGAAGAAAGAAATCTGAAATTTTATATACAACTTTCAATTTTTGAAATATTGGGTTGGCCTAAAAGTTCCCAAATGAACTTTTCGGCCAACCCAATACTATGTAAGCCAAGCAAAACACATTAATGCAATGAATCATGCTCATTGAACTGCCAACCTACAACCTCTGGAGGTAAACTGATAATACTTGTCTTAGAAATCGTATTAGAAATTTTGCTACTCTAGAGTCAAACCACAGATGCTTTTTTGGTATTCTAAACCAACAGAGTTTTCATGTGTGTTTAAAATTTGTATAAAGGTGAAAAATTTGCAGTTTAGAAATTATTCTTTGATTAACAAAAACAATAAATATACTTGGAATTTCTAAAGCTGACTGACCTGGTTTGCCATCTGTGGGAGCTGCTTTTCCTAG
Source organism: Cervus canadensis (assembly GCF_019320065.1). Classification (NCBI taxonomy): domain Eukaryota; kingdom Metazoa; phylum Chordata; class Mammalia; order Artiodactyla; family Cervidae; genus Cervus; species Cervus canadensis. The sequence goes on along the minus strand of NC_057388.1, from coordinate 76,360,565 downwards.
ATAGATTATTTATATCAGTAAAAGATGAAAAACATTAATTAATTGAAATTACTAAATTGTGTCATAAAACCCCAAGTTTGCTGTTTAGCCCATATTTTCATGGATATAATATGTTTCTTTAAATGATAATTTTCATTATTCCTACCTTTGAGTATTTTCAAAGCACTTTCACAATATTGTTCTGAGGTCACAAACAGGGCTATGAGGAGGTTAGTGATGTCTCGCAAACTTGACTGAGAGCTTTGCAGTAAGGGGCTAAGCTGAGACTGAGACTCAGGCCTGTTGACTCAAGATCCAAATTTCTTTCTACCAGACTGCTGAGGATGTCAAAAAGATCCAAAGAGTATGCCCTCTTCACAACTGTCTAGCCCTCCAATTGTGGTTAAGGAGTAGGTGGAGGATGTGGCTAGTAGAATGATCACTGTCTGATGAATATGAAAATTGACACAACAAAGCAGAGTGACTTCTTAAGGGCTCTATCATATTACAGTCTTCTAGCATATAAAAACATATTTGTGGATATGTTAGAATGCAGATCATATGCAAATGTGCTGAATTAGGGACATATGAGAATATGGATACATGATACAATGTATCATCAAAGGCTGCTTATGTCGGTATACCTTTGAGGTCTTTTAGAGGTGATGTTGAAAAGTCCAAACTTGTCTACAATTTGCAGCTTAGATCTTAAAAGCCATCCAGCCTATGCCTTGTGGCACATTGTTGATAAGTTTTGACTGTGATTTAAACTAGTGAGGTTCTGAAATCAGTTGATTTGATTTTACTCTCTGGTGAGATGTATTAGAACAGTGGAGAAATTGGCCAAGTGTTTGTGTAAATATAGTGAAATATTCTCATTGTTTCTGTTCCTGTGAAGTGACTCCCAAATTAGTAAAGATGACTGTTATATTTGCCAAAACATTTGTGTGTGTTGGTGGGAGGAGGGGGCGAGAAAGTGTGAAAAGAATGTGCTTGTCATGCAAACTCCACTTTGAGCTAAGTCCCCTAGGCCTGCTTCCAATCACATTGCCGCCCCTAAACTCCTCGCATCACTGGGAAGTGTGTTCACCTTGTGTGGGTCTTCTCACTAGACCCTGTTCCATGAAGGCAGAGAATCCATTTCTTTTCACCACTATATTCCCAGCACCTTGCACACTGCCTAAACAAAGTAATCACTCAATAAATATTTGCTGGATGAAAAAATAAAATGTAAATACAAACTTTCAAATAAAACAGAATTAGTATATAAAGCCTAGAATGTGTTTTCTTTATTTGGCTATTCTTAGAGTTGTTTTTTTCATCACCGAGTTGGTTTTTGTTAATGAACATGGCAGTCTTTGGCACTGTGTACCTGTATTCATTGCCTGAATTTTTTGCTTGAAGTGCAGTGACATAATACATATTTTACCTGCTGAATCATCTGATCACTGACATGATTTCTTGTCCTAATCCACACCTGGCTTTGCGCCTTTCCCCAGAACTCCCATGAGGTCACTTTCAGATGAGTCACCAGTAAAGAACTTAATTATATACTGCATTCTAGAGAGTCCCCCCCTCCCCTGTTATTCTGGGAACCATTCCACAGGAGCTCAGGAAAGCAATGTAATATGACATGGCCAGACAGAAATCATCATCACATTCACCTTTACAGGCTTGGATTTTAGTCACTTAGAATGATCAGATGTAGGCAGAGTGTGTAACTTAGTTAATTTTGTTCTCATGCCGGGGCTTGGTTTATAAAGTGTTATATTCAGGGTTGTTTTATGTAGTTCTGTGACTTAAAGTTTCTAGGAAAATGCCTCCCTTGATTATAAAATCTTTCTCCCATGAACTTTGGAAAATGCCTGAAATTCCACCAAGGGAGATTCATTCTTTAGCGCCAAGGCTTTTGGTCCTTCATTCATTTTCTATAAAAGTCAATATACCCCAGAAAAGGTAGCATCATAAACAGTCTTCATTTGACACCATTTTTGGTGATTTGACTATGCATTCCAGCTATTGTTCATCTCTTTCCTTTTTTTCACTGCCAAACAATGTATTATTTGTATTTGAGATTTCTGCTTCCTACCTAATTTCCTTAACCCTTTGCATTTCATTGTCCTCTCCACTTCCTCTATTGATACTGCCTTTAATGGCTCATTTCCTCTTTTTTTTTTTTTTTACTTTTAAAATTAAGTTCTAAGGAATATATAAAAATATGAGAAAATTCTTGTTAAGTGTAAAAATCGGGACATAAAAGTAAGTATAGTCCCAAGGGTATGTAGTCCTTTCCATTTGCTGGATATGAGAAAATCTCTTATTTAGAAGAAAATGCAAAAGATTTGTCTTTTAATATTGAGATGAGGAAGGCTTTTTAAAAAATTGAGGTGTAGTTTATTTACAATATTAGTTTCAGGTGTATAGCATAGTGATTCAAAATTTTTATAGATTATATTACATTTATAGTTATCATAACATATTGTGGTACAATATATCCTATAGCTTGTTTATTTTATACTTAGTAGTTTGTTCTTCCTTATCTCCACACTTATCTTGCCTGTCGCCCTTTCCCTCTCCTCACTGGTAACCACTAATTTGTTCTCTATATATCTGTATGTTTCTTTTTTGTTATATGCACTAGTTTGTTTTTTCTTTGGTTCCACATATAAGTAATAATATATAGTATTTTCCTTTCTCTGTCTGACTTATTTCACTAAATGTCCCATCACTTCATGGGAAATAGATGGGGAAACAGTAGAAACAGTGTTGGACTTTATTTTTTGGGGCTCCAAAATCACTGCAGATGGTGATTGCAGCCATGAAATTAAAAGACGCTTACTCCTTAGAAGGAAAGTTATGACCAACCTAGATAGCATATTAAAAAGCAGAGACATTACTTTGCCAACAAAAGTCTGTCTAGTCAAGACTATGGTTTTTCCAGTGGTCATGTATGGATGTGAGAGTTGGACTGTGAAGAAAGCTGAGCACTGAAAAATTGATGCTTTTGAACTGTGGTGTTGGAGAAGACTCTTGAGAGCCCCTTGGACTACAAGGAGATCCAACCAGTCCATCCTAAAGGAGATCAGTCCTGGGTGTTCACTGGAAGGGCTGACGCTGAAGCTGAAACTCCAGTACTTTGGCCACCTCATGCGAAGAGTTGACTCATCGGAAAAGACCCTGATGCTGGGAGGGACTGGGGGAAGGAGGAGAAGGGGACGACAGAGGATGAGATGGCTGGATGGCATCACTGACTCGGTGGACATGAGTTTGAGTAAACTCAGGGAGTTTGTGATGGACAGGGAGGCCTGGTGTGTGCGATTCATGGGCTCACAGGGTCGGACTCGACTGAGTGACTGAACTGAATTAAATACCCTCCGGGTTCCAGGGACAAAAGATCATCAGGACGTAAAAGCAGAGGTTATCAGAACTAGAGGATAAGAGTGACAAAACAGAAAATGGAGAAGGGGAGTATTTGTGCTCAGTCATGTCTGACTCTTTGAGACCCCATGGATTGTAACCTGCCAGGCCCCTCTGTCCATGGAAGTTTTCTGGCAAGAATACTGGGGTGGGTTGCCATTTCTTCCTTCAGGGGATCTTCCCAACCCAGGAATTGAACCTGTTTCTCTTGCATCTCCTGCATTGGCAGGCAGATTCTTTACCACTGTGCCACCTGGGAGGCCCAACTGGAGAAGGTACCCTGAACTAAATAAAGTGTATGGAGCTCTTCCCAAAACAAGCCACCACATTCTGTAGAGGAAACCTCTTGGGCTCCAGGGAACAATGAAGGATATCTACAGGATCAGTAGGAGTCAACCTTTCTTCAACATTTTAACTTCTGAACTGAACTGCCTAGTGTCCCTCTTAGAACTTACTGGCTCCACTACACCCCCCGCCCCCCATTACAAACTCACCCTATACCCATTCCTAGATCAATTCTGACTTAAGGGAGAAGTTATTTTGTGTCTCTACCCATCCATGGATCTTTGCATAATCATATACTCATTTTTAGCTCAATAAGGTCTTGACCCTTGAAGCCTCCATTGTTGTTACTAAGCCACCTTTGTTGCTTTCCTCACCCTGAATATGAGGCCTCAGGCCTTGACATTGCTATCTAACTCAGCCTCTGTGTTTATCCACCTGATGAATGGTAAATAGGGTTGCAAAGAGTCAGAAAAGGATGTGTGCTCTGTGTGACTTCAGTACGCAGGAGCAGGATTTAGAGGAAGCAGCACACATCAGCCTGTCCTCCTCATCCTATGAAGATGCCTTCTATTGTTCTGCTTCTTTGGCGAGGTTGCATCCAGCTTTCCTCTTTTTCACTTAAAGATTTCTTCTTCTTCATTAAGATTCTCCTCCCAAATTGAGGAAAACTTCCTTTATTTACCAATTTAACTATTAATGACTGAGTGTCTATAGTATGTCTCAGATGATGTTCCTGCTCCGAGAGAGAGAGCACTGAACAAATCGGACAAGTTCTTTCCTTCCACAACCTTCCATTCTACTAATGGACAGAGAGATAGAGGGGAAATGACCTCCTCTGAGTGAGTTAGGGAAGACTTCACTGAGAGATAGGATTTTAAACCATAACCCCTTAACTTGTATTTTCTTTCTTGTCCTCTTACATCTTGCTTAAGACTTCACACTTCCAATTATTTTTTTCTTGCATATTTGAATGAATTTCATTCCTGCTCACCTGCTTGAGCTACTATCGAGTCTCCTTTACCTTTATGCAAGCTTCAAAAATATTCTTTCACCTTCCACATTCTTTTCATTCATTCCTTAGCCCTTTTTAATCTGGCTTTTCCCCCACTGCATTTTAATGAGCATGTATGATTTCCTGGTCATCAAATTTAATACCTTGTTTCATTTTTTATTTCCATTAATTAATTAATTAATTAAAAAATCCCAGTGCTTTTCTATCTAGACTGTGACTTTGCACACAATATTTTTTTCATATGGAATGTCCTTTTCCTTGTGTTTGCATAGCTAAATTGTTGAAGGGTCAGCTCAAACATCACCTTTTATCCCTACTTGATTTTTTAAAAATAAAGTCTCTTGTAGAACAGATTATTTCTCTTGTGAATTATAGATTTTAACCTTCTTGAGAGATGAAATTGTTTAATTGACTTCGGGGTCTTCCACTGCACCTGAAAGTGCTTTGCATGTAATAAGTGCTTGTTAGATATTTGCTACAAGCCTGAAGGAAGCAAAAATCAAAAGTAATTTCATTCATTCTTAGAACTTCTTTTAAAAACTAGTGTTGCAGAATAATGTATTATTTTATTCTAAAGACAGACATATTTTAAAGAACTAAGTCATTTAAAATGTGGACTCATGTTTGAAGATGTTTGAAACTGAAGACGTGCCATCACAGGGATAAATAGGTAAATCATGTCACTAAATGTTACTTTTCTACATTTTCACTTACTCATCACATTTTTTTAGAGGTTCATAACCACTTTTTGAGTCAAATGATTGACTGGGTCAGTGGTTCATGGTAAGAAATATGTTTGATGTATTATCCTAAACATGCTTTTGAAATTCTGCCTCTCTTTGCTGTCTGGTCTTACCTTCTGGCACTCAATATCCAATTTCCTCATATGTCTGATTTTCATTCAGATGGATTGGCAAAATTATTCTGAGTATAATGCAAATATGTTTTTCTTTTGAGTTCAGAATATAAAGTAAACATCAATATGATTTGACTATCATTAGTGATAATTCAGAGGAATGTGAAATGTGTGTGTTCCTTTCATTAAGTTAAATAGTTGCCATGAAGAGAAGGATATGATAATATGTTTTTCTTTGCTAAATAAATAAAAGTAGAGATTTAAAATTTATATATCAGCTCCACTGGTTTTTGGTGTTTACAGGTAAAATGTTTATAGGTTGAAGTTTATTTCTAATTACATTGGAATAGAAGCCAAGACATAATTTCAGCAGGGCAGTAAACTTTGAATGAGTACTACTTCAAGTATTCTATAATAATTAAGTTTAGACTTAGCTGTAGGTGTTTACTTAATTGAAAAGGATGTTTAATCATTGTTTTTTTCTTTTTTTTAGACAGGTAAGACAGTAAGATGAAAGTTTTTAGGATCAAGGCCTCTCAGAAATCTTAAGGAGCCTGATTCTGTATGTAATTTAGTATAGAATGCCAGAATCCAGAGCAGCTGAGTTCAGGTCCTGGCTTATGTGTTTATTAAGTACACAACCTAGGGAAGATTATTAACCTACTCCATGCTTCAGTTTTCTCATTTGTAAAATGGGTTCATCAGAACATCTCACACATAAGAGTTCCCTGGTGGCCTAATGGTTAGGATTCCAGGCTTTCACTGCCATGACTTGGGTTCAGTCCTTGGCTGGGGAACTGATCCTGCAAGCCACTTGGTGTGGCCAAAAATAAATAAAAAACCAAACAAAAGATCTCACTTATATTGTTGCTGTGAGGATAAAATGAGGTATTTCATATAAAATGCTTAGAACAGTGCACAATTAGTGCTCAATAAGTATCAGCTTTTATCATGAATAAATACTAGAAATGTAAAATGATAAGTGTAGTATGAATAAGTAAAATTCTTCTTTTTCTTTCAACATGAGATAGTCAAAATACTTTCTCTACTTCCAAATGTTTTTCTCCTTGGTCCTTAGTGGTCCTGAAGAAATTAGTCTTCTTAAAGTATGAGGGACAAAGCAAAGTAGGTTAAATTGCAGAGGAAGTTTGTCATGCAAGGGAATGGCATTAGGATGAAAAAGAGGGATGTCAGGATCTCTTTCTGATGAGGGCTTTTTTTTGAAGAAGTTTTCTTCCTGAATGTTAGCTTCTTAATTTCTCTTTTAACATATTTCTCCCAGATACTCTTTTATAGTTAGTTAATGAGTGAGGCTGAGCAGAAGAACATGAAGAGAATTAATCAGTTCAGTTAAGGATGTGCAACCTTAGCAAATGCAGGGGACAGCAGAGTGATTGTGGGGCTTCTAGTCTACTCAGCGATTTGGGGGGCTTTGCAGGGAATATTCGGAGAAGGCAACGGCAACCCACTCCAGTGTTCTTGCCTGGAGAATCCCAGGGACGGCGGAGCCTGGTGGGCTGCCGTCTATGGGGTCGCACAGAGTTGGACACGACTGCAGTGACTTAGCAGCAGCAGCAGCAAGGAATATTACATGTGAAACCAAGGATATATATGCAGGACAGAGACCTAACACTAAGGCCTGCAAGAGTGGGAGGGGCTGGGAGCAGAGAGGTTAAACAGAGAGGAGGCGGTGGTCTAGGGATGGCTTAGAGACTAGGGAATTTGAGTGCGAGTTGTAGTTTTGCTCTTCACCAACTGTGAGATCTAAGACAACATACTTAAGTTCCCTAGGCTTAGTTTTCTGATCTGTAAAAATGGACGTTGTAAATAAACTCAAAATGGATTAAAGATCTAAATATAAGACCAGAAACTATAAAACTCCTAGAGGAGAACATAGGCAAAACACTCTCCAACATAAATCACAGCAGGATCCTCTATGACCCACCTCCCAGGATATTGGAAATAAAAGCAAAAATAAACAAATGGGACCTAATTAAACTTAAAAGCTTTTGCACAGCGAAGGAAACTATAAGCAAGGTGAAAAGGCAGCCCTCAGAATGGGAGAAAATAATAGCAAACGAAGCAACAGACAAAGGATTAACCTCAAAAATATACAAGCAACTCCTGAAGCTCAATTCCAGAAAAATAAATGACCCAATCAAAAAATGGGCCAAAGACCTAAACAGACATTTCTCCAAAGAAGACATACAGATGGCTAACAAACACATGAAAAGATGCTCAACCTCACTCATTATCAGAGAAATGCAAATCGAAACCACAATGAGGTACCACTACACGCCAGTCAGGATGGCTGCTATCCAAAAGTCTACAAGCAATAAATGCTGGAGAGGGTGTGGAGAAAAGGGAACCCTCTTACACTGTTGGTGGGAATGCAAACTAGTACAGCTGCTATGGAGAACAGTGTGGAGATTCCTTAAAAAACTGGAAATAGAACTGCCATATGACCCAGCAATCCCACTCCTGGGCATACACACCAAGGAAACTAGATCTGAAAGAGACACATGCACCCCAGTGTTCATTGCAGCACTGTTTATAATAGCCAGGACATGGAAGCAACCTAGATGCCCATCAGCAGACAAATGGATAAGGAAGCTATGGTACATATACACAATGGAATATTACTCAGCCATTAAAAAGAATTCATTTGAATCAGTCCTAATGAGATGGGTGAAACTGGAGCCCATTATACAGAGTGAAGTAAGCCAGAAAGATAAAGACCAATATAGTATACTAACGCATATATATGGAATTTAAAAAGATGGTAATGATAACCCTATATGCAAAACAGAAAAAGAGACACAGATGTACAGAACAGACTTTTGGATTCTGTGGGAGAAGATGAGGGTGGGATGTTCTGAGAGAACAACATTGAAACAAGTATACTATCAAGGGTGAAACAGATCACCAGCCCAGGCTGGATGCATGAGACAAGTGCTCAGGGCTGGTGCACTGGGAAGACCCAGAGGGATGGGATGGAGAGGGAGGCGGGAGCGGGGATTGGGATGGGGAACACATGTAAATCCATGGCTGATTCATGTCAATGTATGGCAAAAATCACTACAATATTGTAAAGTAATTAGCCTCCAACTAATAAAAATAAATAAAAAAAAAAAGGACGTTGTAATACCTACCTCATGTGAGATCATTTGGTTTCACTGATTGCCTCTGTATGCTCCATATAAGAACCGGATTATCTAATTCTATAAATCAATAGCTTCCCATACCCTTAGAATACTACCGCAGATCCTTACCAGGCCTTTAAGGACCCTTATGATCTGACCCTGGCATACCTCCCTGACCCTCACCTTCCACTATTGCCTCTTTTACTTACCATGTTCCAGCTCCTGAGACGTTAGCAATAGGGGAGCCGGGTGTGTTGTATATCAAAATTCTTCTGCTATCTTGGTGTTTTTTCTATAAATCTAAAACTGTTCTAAAATAGTTTAAAAAATTTGTGAACATTTTTTTACATGGTGCTGTATTCTTCTGTTTCATCATTTTAAGTGCCTACTTGGTGTTCCATTACATATGGGTATCATAGTTTATTAAACCTATCTCTGATTTGGCAGTGTTTCGATTGTAGCTAGTAGTTTATACCCACATCTTTGACCATACCTGTGATTAGAGGAAGCGTTCTTTTGATTTGGAGGCTTGTCTTCTTTTATTTTATTTATGATTTCTTCTCTAATTTTTTCTCTGTATTTTATACTCTTGGGGAATGACTTTAATTTATTTTTATTAATTTTTATTGAAATATTTGTTGTTTTAGTCACTCAGTCATGTCCAACTCTATATGACCCCATGGACTGTAGCCTGTCAGGCTCCTCTATCCATGGGATTCCACAGGCAAGAATACTGTAGTGGGTTGCCATTACAATGTTGTATTTTTTTCTACTGTATAGCAAAGTGAATCAGTTAAATGTTTACATATATGGGGCGGGGTATGCCTTTAAATACTATCTATGTGCTGGTGATTCTAGCCCAAGTGATTGTCTCATAGGAATCTCCAATTAAACATATTTAAAGGTAGACTTTTATTTTCTTTGCTTTCAACTTGTTCATCTCTCCAACTTCCTTATTTCTGTGAATGCCTTCAGAGCCTACCTAGATATTCAGCCAGAAATCTGGGAGTTACAGCTGGCTCCTACCTTACCATTCTATCTGCTATCCCCTTCCCATATAATTTTTCACATGTTCTGTCCCTTCAGATCCTAAAACATGTCTTAAATTCACTGTTTTTCATTTCTGTTGCCACCAACCCTGTCTGAGCTATCAACAACTCATGCTAGACCCCTGCATTAATTGGTCCCCTTTCTTTCCTTTTTTCACATCATTCTTTGGGTTTAATTACAAATGCAGTGGGAAGCCTGATGAGTTTTAAGAAGAAGGATGGCATGATATGATTTGTGATTTTAAAATGATCGTCTGAAAGATCTGGAAATAACAACTCCTTACCCTGATCTGCAAGGACTGGCATTGTCTGTCTTCTCTAAACCTCTTCAATTTCATTTCTTTTCTCTTTCTTTTCATGCTTTGGTTATAGTGGTCACCTTCAGTTTTTGTTTTCTTCCTGTATGCCAGTCTCTTTCCTACCTTAGGGCTTTCACATGTTATTTTCTTTGTTTTTAAAACTCTCCTCCATCTTCTCTCCCCACGGCAGTTCCTATGACTGTTTGTTTAGTTGTCTTCTTCATTATTCTCAAGTCCAAAGAGGGCAGGACAATGTTTTTTTCATTTCCTTATGTATAACCAGTACCTAGCATAATGACTCAGACAAAGCAACACTCAGTATGTGTTGAATAAATAAACAGTAATTATTGTTTTCATTCATGCTTTAAAAATATTAGTGTGCAAGTTCTATTTTAGGTGCTATGAGTACATACAAAAGGTTTATAATACATAATTCTTACCCTGAAATAGTTTCCAGTTTAAAAGAAGTGATTGAATAATGTTTTAGCATGGAGAAGGGCACTATCATTGGAGAAAAGTTCTACCACTCACCTATGTGACCTCAGATAAATCATTTACCTTCTCTGTTCCTTTATCTATCTATAATATGCAGAGGTTTGATTAGAGTTTCTTAAGGCTTTGGATCTCACATATGTGTGCAGTTAATGATAGGTTGGCTGAATCTTTTCTTCCTGGCTCCATTTTGGTTCCTTAAGTCTGGCTGGAGTTGTGAAATTCCCCAGGTGGTTGTGATGTACCACCAGGTTTAGGGACTACTGATTTAGGTCTGTCTAGCTTTATCATCTCATAGTTTTAATTGTAATAAAGCACAGCAGGAGTCAGGCAAATTAAGGTGCTGTATTTGTTCAGAGGCTTTCTTTTTTGGCTTGGGTGATGTGGGAATTTAGGGCTTTCCAGGTGGCACTAGTGGTAAAGAACTCACCTGCCAATGCAGGAGATGTAAGAGATCTCCTGAATTCCTGAGTCAGGAAGATCTCGTGGAAGAGGGCATGGCAACCCACTCCAGTGTTCTTGCCCAGAGAATCCCACGGACTGGGGAGCCTGGCGGGCTATCGTCCATGGGGTCAAAAAGAATCAGACATGACTGAAGTGTCTTAGCATGCACGCAGCACACGGGAACTTAATGAAATGGCGTTGTTGAAATGGACTTTGAAGAGTGAATGCAGATTTCAGTAGATGCAGAAGTGATTCATGATTGGTGTGTAGTCTAGCTTAGTCAGAGGCCAGAATATATGCAAGGAAGCAGTGTAACAGGGAAGAGTCAATTTTGACTCCATGTTGGATCTGTTTCTTTGACTTCAACCATTGCTTTTCATTGCTTTTGTTACTATCATCCCACATAATTGCATGCCTCAGGGGACCCTGCACCTCTGCCTGAATGTTAAACTAAAATGGCTTTGTTCGGCTCACAGGGAGGCAATATGATTCTTTGTTGTTGTTGTTTACTTGCTAAGTCATGTCCCACTCTTTTGCGACCCCATGGATGGTAAATCACCAGGCTCCTTCTGTCCATGGAATTTTCCAGGCACCTTCTGTCCATGGAATTTTCCAGGCAGAATACTGAAGTGGGTTGCCATTTCCTTCTCCCTGCCTCCCTGTGAATGGCTGAAGAAAAGAAGAAATGAACACATTCCCTCCTATTTTGCAAGATAAATGACCTTTTAACTTTATTTCCTCACCCTCTTCTATAAAAGAAACGGGCATCCAGACTCCAATAAGGTGCTTATTTTGAGAAATTAGTCTGCCATCTTCTCAACTCGCCGGCTTTCCGAATAGAGTTCAAATTCCTTGTCTCAACACGTCATCTGTAGACTTGTTGGCCTGCCATGCAATTAACAGAGTGAGCTTGGTACCAGCAGAAGGGAAAAAATTATCCATTTTGATGCAGTGGGAGTATGCTTCTAATCTTGTTTTTCCTCTTTTACTTGTGATACTTGGTTGTCCTTTTCGAGATGAAAGATTATATTGTTGCATTTTATCTTCATTTGTTAGAAGTAAAACAAAGTGATGGACATCACAGGGCTGCTTTGGGAAATGGACATATTCTTCCTTAAACCTTCTGGGGTTGTGCCCTTTGAGATTCACATTGACCACTGTTAGTTTTCTGGTTAAATGCAAAGAATATCAGGACCCATTATTTTATCTAAAATAATAATTTTGCTGTCAGAATAATTATTATTAAGCCAAAGTTGGCTGTTTTGTTTAGATGAAACCATAGAAAGGCAACATTCTGAGTAAATTATATGGCATCCACATGATGAAATAATGAGCCTAAGTTTAGGGGATGAAAATAATGATCTAACGCAATATTTAGAATGGGTATACAGTATGTAGTTATTAACCTAAAAGTCACATCCTGTATTCTTTTGATCTGTGGAAAATTTGTCATTAATTGCCAGGAAGCCTCTGATTTTTTCATACATAATCACGTCATAGCTGTTGACTCTCTCCCCTTTCTCCTGCTTTAAAATACGTCTTTGTAAATAGTAGATTACTTTCAGATCTGGAATGCCCCTTTTAAACATTGGGTTGCTAAGTTTAGCCCTGTTGCTCTCTTTTTAAAAATAGAATTCCACCCCCCCACCCAGACTTTACCTCTGAGTTGTCACTGACGAATCATACTTTGTTTTTTGATGGCAGCTTGTGTAAAATCTTATTTAATCTTCCTCCCTGGTGGGAACCTGCTGGTTTTGAAATGGTTCTTGTTTTCATGAGCTACCATTGTGTGGAGAAAATGGATATGATCTTCCACTTGGAAACAGTCTGTGAGATGAAGTCTGACCCTTCATTCAAGCTCACTCTACTTGATGCGATTCTTATTAAACAGTTGTCGAAGACAGCTTATGTCTTCTGTCAAAGACAGAAACACAGAAGTCAAAATTGAGAAGAAAGAATGAGGTAGTGAGGCAAGAAACGAGGAAGCCAGGCTGACCTCTAGCCTGGCATCCAGCCCATGGTTATCCCTGGTAACTGTCTCAGAACAATCTAAGAGCTTCACATTAGCCTGTGACCAATGGTACTGATGAACCTATTTTCTGGTCAGGAATAGAGAGGCAGACGTAGAGAATGGACTTGTGGATAGAGCAGGGGAAGGAGAGTGTGGGATGAATTGGGAGAGTAGCACTGACAGTTATACACTGTCATGTGTAAAATAGCTAGCTAGTGTGAGCTGCTGTGTAGCACGGGAGCTCAGCTTGGTGCTCTGTGATGACCTAAATGAATGGGATGGGGGTGGATGGGAGGAAGGCTCCAGAAGGAGGGGATTTGTGTATACTTATAGCTGATTCACGTTGTTGTATAGCAGAAACTAACACAACTTTGTAAAGCAGTTATCCTCCAATAAAAAAAAATAGCAACAGCAGCAATAACAAACAAACAAACAAAAGCCTGTGACCATCCAGTCAGCCCACAGGTTGATGCAGTCTTTTCTGTTGCTGGCCTATTGACTATCCCTTGACTTTGAAATTAGAAAAGTGAAACTAGCAAGCCCCATGTGACTTTTTGCTTGCAGGGAATCATCTTTATTAATGTGAATTCTTGAGCTGCAGTAGCACCAGAGCTCCTTACAGAGTGACTTTCACTAGACCTTTTGAAAGGAACAACTCCACTCCCCAACATAGCTATTATCAAAGAGGCACTTTTCTTACAGTAAAACTTCAAACTTGAGAAAATGTCCCCAATTTCAGGAAGAGCCTTCATGGGAAAATGACTTCTGTTGCATCCCTGGTATCTTTTCTTCTGCTACATTGTTAAGAAATATAATATAGTCAGAGGTATAGACCTTGGAGACAAATTTAGACCATTTACTAATTTGCAAATTGTGTTCTATGTTCACATTTCCTAGGGTGACATTGTAAGGTCACCTGTACTTCAGCCAGTCCATGGCGGGGGCGGGGGGGGGGGGTGGGATATTAGTTGCTTATGTATTATTTATACATTATTTGGTTTGATACAGGAATTATGCCCTTTTTTTAAATAAAAAAAGTTTGAAACTAATTAGTTTAGGTCAAATGCCCAAGATTTTATAGAGAAAGTGTCTAAAGGTCAATGAGGTTAAATTATATACCTACAGTTGACAGAAATTAGGAACCATGAATCTGGACTTCCCATCCAGTACATTTTTTACTACAAAATGTTGATTTGATTTTCCATTTTGAAAGACACAGAAGTGATCTGTGAAATGGTGATTAGCACCAGGCAGCCCCGGGCAGCCCTGGAATGCTCCATGGTTCAAATGCCCAAGACCAGATGGAGGTCCAGAAGTGGATGACTCAAAGTTTATTAGTTTTGCCACCTGGGCAGTACAGCCAAACCAGCTGCCACAAGGCAGTTCCAATTTCAGCAGAGCAGTAAATGAACATAAAAGTGAGTGTAAATCCCAAGAAAAAAGTAAAGTAGAGGAGAATGACTGCCGCTGTTGCAAGGAGATTCATCCAGGCTGAGCCCCATTTATCTCTTGTAGGAGACACAGCTCCCAAGCCAGGTAGAGGGCAAGGACAGGTTGCAGAACCACGCCCTGAAAAAAAACCATCCTTTAAGTTGCTTCACAAGCCAGTCTCAATTTGGGATGTTTCTTTTGCTGGCTTGGTAGATTGCTGATCACCTCTGATGATTATAGAACAAGAAAAGCCAGCCCATGCAATATCATGATAGTGCTATGAGGCCAGAAGCTTTTTTTCCTGCAAACTATGGAAAGTTGTTATTTGGTCACCTCCTTTTCATAGTTCTGGGCCCTTGGAGGCATGGATAAAATCATTGGAACATAAGCGCTTTGTGGCAGATTACCAGGAATCAAGTCATTATCCACATATGGAATTCAATAATTACAGGTTTTCAATTTCTGTATATGAAATACTGCAAGAGTCAGAGGTTGGCCCTACAGTTTTAGATGACCCTTTAATAGATCTGTAGTTCTTGAAAGCTGAAACAAGTCTAATAATGAGGATATGGGCCTAGGGCCATGTTGAAAGAAGTCCAGTAGTTTTTATTTGAGAATGATTAATTAATTAATTTAAAAAGCTAAATAATTTTGATCCTCTGTGCCAGGAAGAATGCTTTGGGCAAAAGGAACAGAAAACTTGACTGAACTGACTTAACAAAATAGAGGTTTCTGTATTATTTTTTCATGTTATGAGAAGTTTAGAGGAACGTGGCACCTGATCAGTTCATTTGCTCAATGACGATGCGGGCTCTTCATGTGTCATCTTGATGGAAAGTAAAAGGGGAAAGTAATATACTAGTTGCTGATGTATTTTGCAATGACTTTGATGCTAAAGGCTGGACCAGGGTTCCATCCACTGGGTCAACTTCTGCCTTCAGATGATCTTTTCAGGAGCGGGTGTTTCTGTGTTTATACTTCTCAATTGACCATTACTCAGGACTTAGTCTCACACAGTAATGTGATACTGCTCTGTTTTTCTTTGTGTGATGAAAGTGTGGTTGCCTGCATATTTTCTAACCAAGCAGAACAGTTTTTTCTTTTTCAAGCTGTTTTTGTTTTATTTTTTTTTCATTTATTTTTTATTAGTTGGAGGCTAATTACTTTACAATATGCAGAACAGTTTTATCTTTCTCTTTTTTTCCTTTTACAATGACATGAAGTAAAATCAAATGAGAATGTTTCTATTATGACCTTTTATTTATGAGTAGAGATAAACAAGCTTCTTTTTCTTTCTTTTTTTTTTCTTTCTGGTAGGTGGCGTGTTTGACCCAGGTAGCTGCTAATTATCTTATTGGCCAAAAGGAAGCGAAAAGGTGGGGCACAGCTCATGGCAGTATTGTTCCTTACCAGGTAAGAAGACAACAATATAGGATCAGGCTGCTAGAATCTGCAGTTTTGTATTACATGAGTTTGAGAAATGATTCCCTCTTTTAAAAAAAAAAAAAAAAACTTTCAGTGTATTCTGTCATATATCTTTGACTCTAACAAGGTTCTGTTGTTCACTTCAAATTCTGTGTTTTGCACATTTCTTCATCAGAAGATTAGTAACAGGACACTTAAATGGATCAAAAGAACTTGCTGAAAGTGAGTGACTTTTGGATTCATATGATGGTTTGCTTTTGTTTTTCACCAAAAAGAGGCACTGATTATAGCCATTTTATAAAGACTGGTCTGTTCATCATGTCAATTAAAAACCGAATGTTACCTACCCCAGCTGACAATAATATTCTCACAGGCATGGAGAAAAACGAAAATTTGCGGGTGACAGATCTTCGGTTTTTGAGCAAAGCAGATGGTTCGGGAACTGCTGTTCTTTATTAAGTGTCTAAACTTGTCCTCAGAAATTCTTGACTTTGGCTAGTGTGAATGGATATGTGAAGAAACTATGATCTTTCAAAAATAAAAACAAAAACTTGTCTTCAGCCTCTTCAACAGAGGACAATGTTGGAAACCAGGGTAATTCATTTCAAATGATGGACATTCAGGCTGCAGTTTTTGATATGTATGGAAAAAGTATCTTTGAGTTGCAAGGTTTTCCAGTAAAATTCCAAATCACAGCATATAAGGAGGTATATTCAAGTTTAAGGTGTATAGTCTATTTTTTGCTTATTTTAAAAGTTAGAATGTCTTTAAAAAATGCTTTATTTACACCTCAGTATCCCTCCTGGGTGTTTATCCTGAGAGCTCTGGTTCTTTGGTATGCTTCTCAGTTATTTCACTTTGAGGTGAAAAAAAATTTAGAATCCTCGGCTTTTATTATTATAGGTAAGAGATATGGAAGACTCTGTGTGTGTTTGTGCATTTCTATTCTTGGAAGACAGAACATGTACTTTTCCTTCTTGAATTGTCCCAGTCACATAAAATGGGATACTTATTTTGATCAGTGCTTATTTGATCAGTTGATTGCAGCTTTATAATCTATAAGAAATAAGAGAAGATTGACTAGAGTCTTTCCTCAGAAGCCCAGAATTAATTTGTTTCCTCTTGGTGGAGAACGAGTTCAGCACTCTGATTAAGGAATAAATGCAAATTTAGCTTGAATGAAACTAGGCTACCAAGATGGATCCTTGATATGCTTGTAGAAACTGGTCTGTTTTCAATTTTTAAAATAGATTTGGGAAATATTTTTATGGGTGAATTACAGGATAATTATAATTCAGTTTTCTATAATAATTACAGCTTTGCATCTCATTTGTGTTGTCTGAGTTTTGAGCTGAAAGTCTATAATGGAAGATTCTGATGGTCTCAGGAATAGTTTAGGCATCCACTTCATTCCCCTCACTTTTGATTGAACCCTATCTGAGGGATCAGGGACCTCAAATGCATGAAATAGAAATTTTTGAAAAGTAATGCTCTTTGATTTGTGTATTATTTTGTATACATGTAATTCTTAACTCCTTAGGTTGATCATCCACTTGAGCTCTTTCCTCCCTGTTTTTTGTCTGCCACCTTGTTGAAAATGGGGCTTCCTTGGTAGCTCAGTTGGTAAAGAATCTGCCTGCAATGTGGGAGACCTGGGTTCGATCCCTGGGTTGGGAAGATCTGCTGGAGAAGGCAAAGGCTACCCACTCCAGTATTCTGGCCTGGAGAATTCCATGGACTGTATAGTCCATGGGGTCACGAAGAGTAGGACACAGCTGAGCGACTTTCACTTTTTGTTGAATAAGAGTAGATTAAACAAGGCTTCCCAGGCGGCTCAGTGGTAAAGAATCCACCTGCCAATGCAGGAGACGCAGGTTCAGTCCCTGGCTGGGGAAGATCCTCTAGAGAAGGAGATGGCAACCTTCTCCAATATTGTTACCTGGAAAATTCCATGAACAGAGGAGCCTAGTGGGCTACAGTCCATGTGGTCACAAAGAATCACACAATTTAGCAACTAAATGACAACAGCACAGTTATCAATCGGGCCACTCCTAATTTGATGTATGACTACCATGATTGTTGTTGTTGTTCAGTCACTAAGTTGTGTTGGACTCTTTGTGACCTGATGGACTGCAGCACGCCAGACTTCCTTGTCCTTCACCATCTCCCAGAGCTTGCTTAGACTCATGTCCATTGAATCACTATGCCATCCAACCATCTTATCCTCTGTCATCCCCTTCTTTTCCTGCCTTCAGTCTTTCCCAACATCAGGGTCTTTTCTAATGAATCGGCTCTACACATCAGGTGGCTAAAGTTTTGGAGCTTCAGCTTCAGCATCAGTCCTTCCAATGAACATTCAGGACTGATTTCCTTTAGGACTGACTGGTTTGATCTCCTTTCAGACCAAGGGACTACCATGATAATCCCTTAATTTAATAGCACATATATATCCCAAACTGTCTCCCAGAGCTCTTCAATATCCTGGGATCCTCTGTTTGCATATTCTCCTCTGTTTTCTGGGCTCATGATCCATATTGATCTCCAATATCTATAATTATCCTCTCCAGTATTATAGAAGATCCATTCACAAGTATGCTAAAAGCATAGGAGATTATACTGAATATTTTGAAGAAAAATGGTGTTCTTTTATAGGTGAATGTTACACAATCTCCATTAGGACCCTCACCTCTAACAAGTATACTGAGCCATCTCTGTATTCCTGAGAAGACTCTCTCCCTCAGTCCATATCACCTGCTGCAGGACTTGAGGGAGCTCACCGAATTACATGTGTTCTTTCAGCTACACTGTTGCCTCCAGGATCAGTATAAACTGCCCAAGAGACCAATCTGGAGAATTGAGACCACAGCCACAAAAGCCTTCCCTTACAAGACTGCCAGAATGAATTCTGTTGTTCCTTACGCATTTGCCTCCGTCATTACCAGGACTCAGCCTTCCAGGCCATCTGTTATCACCTGGAAAATGACTCTCAAATGACTCTGTTCACCTCTTCTTTTGACCCAGTCATTTCTTCTGTCATCGGTCTTGGTGGTCTAGGATCCACGTAGCAAACCAAAGCAACAGCCTGGCTTCTCATAGCCTCCTGTTGCTCTTAATGATCTTTACCTGTTGGTTGGCGTGGATCCCAGCCACTTATTTCTCTTAAAGGTGAACACGAATCATTTGGAAGTCCTTTTAAGATGGTGATTCTGTTTCCAGGCAATGTTGATATTGCCCATCACAATGATAAGATTGTAGATCTAGACTTGCCTATTATTGATGACTGCACCATCTCATTTATTTTCCACTGGCAAATCCCAATGCTAATTGGATGTAATAGTCCATTTATTCTGTGCCTGTGTCAAAGTGGTGAATATGGCTAGAAAAAACATAACTACCATGTTACGTTCTCACTCTCAATTCATGTCTATCTCTTTGTCTTACTTAGCAATCTAGCTATATTGACCTACATATTTATCGTCTCTCTTGGAGGTAACTATTTCACATTTCTCTCTTGACATTTTTCTCTTCTCTCCTCATCCTTAGCCAAAGACTTTGTCTCATATGACACTAAAAATTGATGCGACCGTAAGAGAACTGCTTCCTTTTTGTTTTCAAAACATCATTGCCTCCTATCACAGTGGATGAACCCCCTTTTCACGTTTTGCCTCCCTAAAGGCATTGCTCGTGCACTTGAAATCTTCCATTACCTGTGTTATCCATCAGTAGAGAAATATATGATGACATCCTTTACCTTAAAAAAAACCCAGCCTTGGACACCACCTTCCCCTAAACCCTCACCCCCGAACTCCAGGGCATGTCTTACTCCATTTCCTGTCACATTTCTTCATTCTCTTACTTATATCACACAGCTCTTCAGAAGTGTTGGGTGGTGTCCACGGCAGGAAGCACTGTACCTTGTGTTCTGTGGTGGTTTTTGCCTCACAGGTAAAGAGACCTTACAGCACCCTGAAACCTCAGGAGTCTGGGTGCTGTGGGCTAGCGAGGGGAAGCTGACTTTCTGGATAGTTCATTCATAAGAATAGTCTTATGCTTTATCCTGAGCTTTTCAAATGTAGGGCCTTCAAAGAGAATTTTCCCTTTAAATGGCCTGTTAATTCACATGGTGATTTCTTTTAAATATAGCCCCCCCCCAAACTTGCAATTCATGAGAGTGAAGAAAACAGTTATTCAGATAATTAAATACAATCATGTCTCCCTTTCTTTAGTATGGGTTCATTCAACCAAGGAGTAGAGCAAGAAGCAGTGCTGTGTTGTTTCTGGTAGGGATATTATACTGTATATTTAATTTGGCATAAGCAGAAACTTAGGCAGTAAATTCCAAGTTTGAAGAGATGCAGCACTTTACTATCATTCCTTAGAAAAATGTCAAAATGATGTTAAATCATAGCAGATTAGGTAACCTTGGGAATATTTTTTTTTTTTTAACCCATGTTTAAGAGTTTTTAAAAAGCCAAAATGTGAATGACACACATCTGTTTCTTCTTGTATGATTTTTTTTTTTGTACCATAGTTGCACTAAAACATTCATTCACTGAAGTTTGAAAGTACAGTTGAAGCAAGCAGATGATTGTAGTTGTGTATCTTATTTATATCTATCTAACTGATAGATTGATAATGACAGTAATAATAATCATGCTGGCTTTCACTGAGCACATACCATGTAACTGGGATATATATATGTGTATTTTTTTCTTTCTCATTTTACAAGGATGAAATGGACATTTAGAGAGAGAAAGCTGTAGCTGGGAAAGTCAAAGGGCCTGGGTTGGAACTATGATTTTCAGTTTTCAGAACTTGTTTCCTTTCTCACTGTATCCAAACTGTGGTTCTTTTGATGCTCCTCGCAGTGTGGCTACCTGTCTTAGGTTCTTCTGCAGATAGAATTCTTCTGAGCTGTTTCCATCGTCTCTTTGACAAGGTGCATGTGAGCATGCTCAGTCGTGTCTGACTCTTTGCGACCCCATGGACTATAGCCCACCAGGCTCCTCTGTCCATGGAATGCTCCAGGCAAGAATACTGGAGTGGGTTGCCATTTCCTTCTCTAGGGGATCTTCTCGACTGACCCAGGGGTTGAACCCACATCTCAGGTTCAGCCTCAGTTGCAAGCGGATTCTTTACCACTTCAGCCATCTGTGAAGCCCCTCTTTGACAAACGCCCTGTTTATTATGAGTTTAGAGGGTTTCAAACCTAATAGTGACCTGGCTGTAGAAGGATATTTGAATTCTGAGCCATGTGCCTCTGAACTATGTGCCAGTTGTAGGCTCCCATCTATGCTTTCATTCATACTTTCAAATGACTCCTGATAAACAAACCACAGTTTATTGAGCCCCCTATGGAATAGGTGCTGCTTTATTAATAGCTCAGGAAGCCTTCCAAATAAGGAAGGACCAGCCCTTGATTTCAAAGAACTCAGAGGCAATATAGCAAGTGTAGCTGAGAGGATTTGAGCTTTGGAGTCAGATAGACATGGGCTTCTAACTTGGCTTTGCCACTTAATGGCTGTGAAATCTTGGACAAGTCTTTTATATCCCTGGTGTTAGCTGCTCTTATGCAAAAAAGGTGATGGTGATAGTTGTTTCCATTTTCATTGATGTATTTAAATGAGATATACTGCATGCTCAGAGTTTTGTGTAGTACTTGACTCTAATAAGTATTTGATGAAAGGTGGCCTGTTACTATTTCTGTTGGTGAAATGATAATTATACTTTTGTAAAACAGTTTCTAGGAAACTATGAAATAGTTCCCTATGAATATGACCCATGACAGCTTAGGGGCAGAGTAAATAAACATACGTAGCTTATTTTCTTTCTTAATGGAATTTCCACTTTAATTTCTTCTTCTTCTTCTTTTTTCTTTTGAAAATAAAAAGGAGGACGATGTTCTGTGGTACTTTTCTGTTAAAAGAAAGCTATCCTCAGATCTTTTTTAGAAATTGTGGTATCGAGCCATTGCCCAAATGTACCATTATTGAAAGAATGGCAGTTTGAAGAGAATCATATACAGCACCACCATTCAAATGTCGAAGGGAATAGGGCTTCTGGTTTACTGAAGTGTTTAATTAATTAAGATTTAGTATAAATTCATACTTAATGATGGAGAAGGCAATGGCACCCCACTCCAGTACTCTTGCCTGGAAAATCCCATGGACGGAGGAGCCTGGTAGGCTGCAGTCCATGGGGTCGCTAAGAGTAGGACCTGACTGAGCGACTTCACTTTCACTTTTCACTTTCACGCATTGGAGAAGGAAATGGCAACCCACTCCAGTGTTCTTGCCTGGAGAATCCCAGGGACGGGGGAGCCTGGTGGGCTGCCGTCTATGGGGTCGCACAGAGTTGGACACGACTGAAGCGACTTAGCAGCAGCAGCAGCAAGCTTACTTAATGAAATGAAACATGACAAAAATGATTTTCAAAAGTAATCTCTGAGGAGCCCACGAGGGAGCCTATTTCTATAAAAGATACATACCTACCTCTTTGAGAACCAAAAATTGTGGAGATTTCTCCTTCTGTTTTAAAAAGCGAGAGAATGACAGAATATTCTGAACATTTGTTCTTGTAACTTTAAGATTATAGTGAATTTTGATCATCTCTACCCAGTAAAAAATGCCAGAAGATTTTTTATTTGGAACAAAGGTGCAAGTAATAGCAAATAGGTTATGTTTCAGAGGTTTCTGCAAACTTTTGGAACTTAGCGCTGACAAGTTACAATATACAAAAGTGTTTGTTTTTTTTTTTTTAATTTAAGGCACGAATTGTCTGAATTTCCCCTATCCCTTTTGTTCTAAAGGTTTTCTCCAGGTAGCTTTTGATTATTTGCTTTAAAGTTTATTTTTGTCTTAATCCTTATGAACCTGGGATTCTTCTTAAAACAAAACAAAATCATTTATTTGAAGATCTTGGTTACTTTGAAACCACTTGGCTAGGATTCTGCCACAGTCTTAAGAACATAAGTAACTGGGCAGTCCAACAGGCAGATAAAATTAGGGCAGACGATTCAGCTACCGGCAAGATGGCTGCCACCCTTTCAACTTCTCCTTAGAAAATCTTCAGCTTTCTCTGATTTAAAGTAAAATCCCTAAATTTAAAACATTAATAAATTAGGCAATATGATGTTTAAGGAGAGCATGTTGCACAAATAATAAACATATATGACTGTTCAAAAACTATTGTCATTTAAAAAAAATCAGTATTGCCTTTAACTGATAAATATGGTCTCCTTAATACGTTTCACTAAGAGGTAAAATAGAAAGTTGGACCATAAAGAAGGCTGAATGCTGAAGAGTTAATGCCTTTGAATCATGGTGCTGGAGAAGACTCTTGAGAGTCCTTTGGACTGCAAGAAGATCAAACCAGTCAATCCTAAAGGAAATCAACCCTGAATATTCATTGGAAGGACTGATGCTCAAGCTGAAGCTCTGATACTTTGGCTACCTGATATGAAGAGCTGACTCATTGGAAAAGACCCCGATGTTGGGAAAGATTGAAGACAAAAGAAGAAGGGGCAGCAGAGGATGAGATGGTTAGATAACATTACTGACTCAATGGACATGAATTCGAGCAAACCACAGGAGACAGTGGAGGACAGAGGAACCTGGCATGCTGCAGTCCATGGGGTCACAAAGAGTCAGACACAACTTAATGACTGAACAACAATAAAAGTAGAAAGAGGCACAAGGAAAGGCGTTGTTTCACAAGGAATAAATCTGAAATTCATTTAGGATCTTACCAGTTTCTCTTGCATTCTCAATATTCTTCTCAATATATGTGCAGAATTGATGGGATTGTATGCTGTCTTATGCTTATCAAATTTGGCTAAAATGATTCTAAATAATCAAATGCCATTTTGAATATTCAGCTAAGTAATAATATTATTGACTAAATAATATTGTATTATAATAATCAGCGTAATCACCATCAGTAGCATTTATTAAATGATTGCTGTGTCTGTTACTAAGTATCAATACTTTATATATAGTAATTCTATCCTCACAGCAGCACTGTGGATTAGATATAGCTACCATCCTCACTGTCAGATGAGGAAACTGAGGCATGAGAGGTTAGGTAACTTGCCCAAGGTCACACGTAAGTGTGTAGCTGGGATTCAAACCAAGGTAGATGGTTTAGTCAGTAAGTCATGTCCGACTTTTGTGACCCTTTGGACTGTAGCCTGCCAGGCCCCTCTGTCCATGGGATTCTCCAGGCAGGCACACTGGAGTGGGTTGCCATTTCCTTCTCTAGCTGATATACAGGCAGATGATGTGATGCTACTTACTTCAACTGACATGTGTAGTTTCATTTTCTATCTTCATCCCACTTTTGAGGAAGAATTATGTGACATTTTCTTCTACATAATTTCGCCTTTAGGACTGCCAAGAGCAATTGAAGAGGTATCAATAATTCTGTTGTTTACTCCTTACTGGGATCCTTAATTATGCCTTAATAGCAAATTTCATTTGGGAAATCAGGTTGTACATCTTTTGAAGAAATCCTCTGATTGCCTATGCTAAAATTGTAGTAGACTTAAAATCAAATTATAGCGGAACAGCCATCTCCGCTCTGTCTGTGTCATGGGAACAGTTCTGTCCTTGAGCAGCAGAGAAGCTTGAGATGGCCTTAGCTATTGTGAGGCTTATAGTTTCTGGTTGTCAAGTGGCATTTCTGTGAGTTTTGGAGGCTTTGGCAGGAATTGGGGTGGGAAGAAGTGAACATGGGGAGGAGAGAAGGGGCATGGGGTAGGGCAGAAGTCAGGTAGGCAGATCTCCAAGTGCTCCAACCCCATTTCAATCAGAGCAGCTCCACTTTTTGTTTATTTGAAAAACAGGGTCCATCACTTAACAATGATTATTTGTCATAGAACAATTGACCTGTACTGAAGGTCCCACAGGACCAAAAAGTGGGTTTTTTACACATCTGTGTGTGTTTCCTCCTTGTTGGTGGCTCCTAGAATCAGTAAAGGGTCTAATCCAGCTGAAATGGAGGTCTTGGCAGGAGTTTGTGTGAGGCCTCGCAGAGCCCCTCTGTGGAGGAGCACACACGTTACCTCCCAGCTGAGAGGCAAGCCCGGTGTCTCTGTACAGAGGTCAAGGCTCTTTGCTTTCAAGTTGTGGTGCTGGAGAAGACTCTTGAGATTCCCTTGGACAGTAAGGAGATCAAACCAGTCAGTCCTAAAGGAAATCAACCCAGAATATTCATTGGAAGGAGTGATGCTGAAGCTCCAATAATTTGGCCACCTGATGCGAACAGCTGACTCATTGGAAAAGGGCCTGGTGCTGGGAAAGATTGATGGCAAGAGGAGAAGGGGGCAGCAGAGGATGAGATGGTTAGATAGCATCACCGACTCAATGGACATGAGTTTGAGCAAACTCCAGGAGATAATGAAGGACAAGGAAGCCTGGTGGGCTGCAGTCCTTGGGGTCACAAGGAGTCGGACATGACTTAGTGACCAAAAAGCAAGGCTCTTTGACTCAGGTAAATCATGTGAGACTGGATTCTAGAAACATTTGGACCTGGGGATGTCCAGGGCAAATGCTGTTGAAATCCTGTGTAGGTGTGCTTAGCACTGATACAATACCCTGATGGCTCCCTGCTCAGGTGCAGTTTACCTGGGGGGAAAGAACTGAGTTCTGATGTGGTACAAATTACTCTTATAAGTCAGTATTGGGCCCCAAAGCATACAATGAAAGAAAAGCTATATGATGTTAAGTTCTGAAGTGAGCGTATGCTAGAGACTCGAGCACTTCATGTCCACATATATAAATGTGGCTGTGAAGTATGCTGTTTCCTCTCTTAGTTCTGTTTCTGGCTTTTAGGGGAAGGGGTTATGCTGCAGGGACTCTGCTCAGACAGAGGAGTTGCTATGTGTGCAAGCTGAGTGGGGCTAGGTTTTTCAAAAATCATGTTAATAATTCATTTGACCTGATTTTATTTTATTATTACTTAAAAACTTTTTTATCGGGGTATAGTTGATTTATGTTGTGTTAGTTTTAGGTATACAGTAAAGTGAATCAGTTATACATACACACGTATGGACTCTTTTTTTAGATTCTTTTCCCAATAAGCCATTCCAGAGCACTGAGTAAAGTCCCCTGTGCTATACAGCAGGTCCTTATTAGTTTTCTGTTTTATACACGCTCATGCTCAGTCACTTCAGTCGTGTCTGACTCTTTGTGACCTTGTGCACTGCAGCATGCCAGGTTCCTCTACCCATGAGATTCTTCAGGCAAGAATACTGGAGTGGGTTGCCATGCCCTCCTCCAGGCGATCTTCCCGACCCAAGGATTGAAGCTGCATTTCCTATGTCTCCTGCACCGTAGGTGGATTCTTTATCCATTGATTCACCTGGGAAGTCCACTTTATACATATTAGCGTGTATATGTCAATCCTAGTCTTCATTCTCCTAATTTTAACTGGGAAATTATTCTCAGGTGTGTCTTGCCCTCTTCTCTTTCCTGAGTGTGAAAGCAGGTGTGAAATGCCAGGTCTTTGTCACTTCATGGAGCAGTGGCATCAGAATTACCTGGAAGCTTGTGAGAAATGTTAGATTCTTGTTTATTCTACTGAACTAGAATCTGAGCTTTAACAAGATCTCCAGGTGATGTATTTTCATGTTAGATTTTAAGAAGTCAGCTCTCAAGTGTATGAGATAACCTTTTGGTCATTGCACTATGAGTCCACTAGATGTCATTCTTGTAACCTGGTAATGGGAAGGGCGCCTTCCCCCCTCCGCCCCCCTCCAAAGTGGGAACTTGGAAGAATCCATGAATATGAACATGTTATTAGGTGATTTCCTCCCCATCCATAGAGCTACTGATACACATGTTGATTATGTAAGGTAAAACTACTCTTGCTGGTTCACAGTCCTGGAGAGAGATTCCTAGGAATGATTTTCATTTTGTGGAATTAGCACTCGTGCCTTCCATTTTTCCCTCCTTTAAGCCTCCTGTTGCTTGGGTGAGTGCTGTCATTATATAACCTTAGCATAAACTATGCTGCCAGTTGCTGTGACTGACTGGTTCACTTAGAGAACGGCATCTTGGCCTGCCCAACACAGCGACACAGACTAAATGGACAGGTTTGATCTCTGTAGAAATGATTGAGAGCAGAAAGAAAGCAAGGCTGTATTCTGCTATTATCATCCACTTCTGTGGGATTGTTGGAGGAAGGGCAGACCTTTCTCAATTCTTGGGGGTATCTCAGAGGTGGTTTTACAAAGAAATCTACTTCTGCTTAGAAAGAAGTGTCCCAAGTGTAATCTTGGAGGGTGTTAGTTAGTTTCAGTCATGAAGATGAATATAAAGGACATTTACAGGTATAGTAAGATCCAGAGGGAGATGCTCTACTTTCAGAGACATATGAGGCCCCTGGGACAGGTCCTGTTAACAGCTGGTTAGGTCTGAATATTGGGAATGAGGGGTGAAAAGGCTAAGGACTATGCTTTAGAGGATCCAATTTTTTGCTGGATGCCCAGTTTGAGAAAAGTTAGTTCTTGAAATAAATCAACCCTTGAAAAATTCTTCTCCCTTTGAGTCTGATGTGTGTGTGTGTGTGTGTGTGTGTGTGTGTGGTGTATTTGTTTCAGTTAACAAGGGTAGCAGACAAGTAGTAGAGTAGCAGGTGTGTGTGTGTGTGTGTGTGTGTGTGTGTACGTGTGTGTTTTGTGTTTTTGTGTGTACTTCCTCTTCTTGGTGTGTGGGAGGGGCATTTATAATCTATAATATCACTAAATGAATAAAAATACACCATGTTTAATTTGATTTCAGCCTAGGAAACATTAATGTGAAAACAGCATGGTTTTAGCTTAAATATAACTTCCTTTTGTTCAAAATAACTAAGTTGGCCATAGTATTTACTTTGACTCTTTAGAGTCCTTTTGCAATGTTTTATTACTATGTGATTCCTGATGACCCGGTGCAGAATTAACTTTTAAGAATATTACCAAGAATCAGTTTCATTTTTTAAAATGGTACCTAAATTATGGAAAACGAGCCTAAGAGGCTCATTCTCCATCCCTAGCCAGGGTCTAAATTTCTACTTCTGCAGTTGATAGGATTTTACACCACCATCCCCATCACTGTTAAATTTCCTTTTTACCTGTTGCTGCTAAAGTTGCAGATGCTACCAGAGATAGCAGCATGTTTTTGATGTATTATTTAAAAGCATGGGCCTTGGATTCAGACAGACCTTGGGCAAATTGCTTCATTTCACCAAGCCTCAGTTTCTTCATTTGTAATCTTAGCTGCCTCATGGGTGGTGGTGATGATTTAAGCAGACAGTACAGATAAAGTGTGTAGCCTAGAGTCAGACACATGCTGTGTGTTCAGCAGAACATACACCATAGGTGTATATTATCCCAGATATTATTCCTACTCCTCTAGCTCTCGTCCTCATCTTTCAATTGTTAAAACATAGTCCACCAACTGTGGCAGGAGCCCTTGTTCCTACACTCTTTCTCCACCAGATGACAGCTCCAAGTCAAGGAGCTCATCTCCCTCCACCTGGCAAGTGTGTGTGTGTGTGTGTGTGCGTGTGCAGATGGGTGGCCGGGGAGCAGATCAGTTCAGTGCCCAGTGGTAGGGAGGCTATTGATCCTAGCATTGCAATAAGGAGAGAAGTTCTCTTTACAACCCACACTGAAATCCTCAGGGAGAATTCCCCTCAGTGTCATACAATGGTGGTCAAGTTCAGCAGGATGGAGACTAGTTAGCACGGTTAAAATGTTTGGTACAGCCATATCACAGGCTGGCCCAGGGTCCTATTCACCTATTTCTCAAGAGAAACAGATTTGGAGATGCAAAACTGAAATCTGAAATGAATTTTTGCAATATAAATTCTGGATCGCCTGTTCTTTACAATCTTGACTGCTTTGGAATGACCTTTTTGATTCGGAGAGGACCTCTAGGCTTTGAATAGCTGTAACTTCTATCTCGGGGGTCCCTGGAACATCACCTAGTTAGCAGCAGCATCAACAAGCTACTGTGAAGAAGTTCGAAGAGATCTTTTATCCTGAAAGCGCCCTTGTAGAAATCTTTGCAGTTCCAATATGAGTTACCTTATGGTTTGACGTGACAATATTCTGTTGATGAAGAACAATGGAGATTTTGGTGTAATAGCAATTGTATTAGTGTGTTGCCTTAAATAGAAGAGACTATAACATATTAAACAATTAATTAAGCTATTTTTTTTGCTAGACTTTTGGAGTCTGCATTGGAATTATTTTTTGTTTTTACGCAGTTTATGTATATATATATATATATACACACACACACACATATATATATGTATGTATGTATATATTTGATAATTGTTTGAAAGGCTCTCCAAAAAAACCTTAAAAGGGGTATGGATTGTTCTTTTTTCCTTACCATATAATTCTTGTTTCCATTGCAAGGAGTCAAATCAGTAAGGTCAGCCCCAGTTCAAAGAAGCTGGCGGAGGGGAGGGTGGTTAGGGAACAAAACTTATAATGGTGTTACTGTGTAGATTGCCAAATAATCTGAGGTTTGTTCAGCAAATATAATGGTGCATTGAGGTGTTGTGTTAGTGTGGGGGTCCAGAAAATGAGCTCTGTGTGTAGTGAATCTGTTAAGCGGCAGTTTACGGTTTAACCGAAAAATTGGGAGAAAGTTGCTAAGTGCCGAGGAAGCATGAGACCCAATCTGACACAGACTGGGAGGGTGACAGTGGTGGTGAGTGGAAGGAGGAGGAGAGTGAGAAGGGGATTCTGTGGAGTACTGGGGTGAAGGTGTGGATGGCAAAATTCTCCGTCTGTATACACAGAAAATTAACAGTCTTTATAAAAAAGCAAAGCCCCAAGTATTTAAATGCATGTAAACTCTAGGTCTTCGCAGGTGGCGCTACTGGTAAAGAACCCACCTGCCCCTGGGTTGGGAAGATCCCCTGGAGGAGGGCACGGCAACCCACTTCAGTAGTTTGCCTGTAGAATCCCATGGACAGAGGAGCCTGGCAGGTGACAGTCCATGGGGTTGTGAAGAGTCAGACATGACTGAAGCAACTTAGCATGCGTGCATGCAAGGATCCCAATTCCATTTTCTTTTCCTAGGCTCAATAGAAAGATAAAATGTAGATGCTAGTGAAAACTGGTACCGCAACATTAGGAAGCTTCCCTGGTGGCTCAGAGAGTAAAGAATCTGCCTGCAAAGTGGAAGACCTGGATTCGATCCCTGGGTTGGGAAGATCCCCTGGGGGAGGGCATGGCAACTCACTCCAGTATTCTTGCCTGGAGAATCCCATGGGCAGAGGAGCCTGGCGGGCTACAGTCCATAGCATTGCAAAAAGTCGGACATGACTGAGTGACTGCACACACACATAGGAATCTTAAGGATGGATGAGCTGTTGAGATTATAACATTTTACATATAAAAATGATGAAAACTGAATGAATATAATAAAAACAGTAAATGAAAAGATTCTGGACAAATAAATTCTCTGTGGATGAGAAATTCATGCTCACTAATAAGATTAAATTTAGGGACACTATGGACCAGTGGCTCTGAAGTATTTTTTTTCTTCCTTTCTTTCGGCTCATAATTACTTTGAGAGGCTGACGAAAGCTTGGAATCCTTTCTGAGAAAAGTTCACGTACCCAATACATGCATGATTTTGCCTATAATTTTGGGAGCTTCTCAGACCTCTTGAGATTTGTCCCTGTATTCCCACTGAAGCCCAGCTGAATAGGGTTAGGCTATTGAAATTGTATTGATGACACTGGAAAACTAGACCAAATAGTAATTAGGAGGGAAATCACACCCTGAGACTGGAAGATCTCACACAAATGTCTGCTTCATAGGGTTTGAAGTTTTTAGAATTAAGGATAGAATGGAATTATCCTGAATTTGGGCCTAGGATTAGACAGGGATTGGTTCAGGAAGTTATCTGTGACTATTGTAATAATGCTCACAACTCAATTACACTCAATCTTCTAAAGGGGAGTGAAAGAAACAAAATTCCATCACATTGTTACTCAGTTTTAGAAAATGGAACTCTGATCAGATCAACGTGTGCATGAAGTTAAAATTGAAAGTAATATTTTAAAAAGTTTGTAACTTGTAGGAAGCCTGGAAATGCTTTAAACAGGTTCATGGAAGGGCAGGAAAATATGTCATATAACAGAGACAAAAAACTTTTGCATCCATCTCATAAAGTAAAAGAAGCAAATATAAGGGGAAAAAGTAGGCAAAAGATTATTCAAGTGAGAACAGGGAAAGCCTCAAAGTGTGACAGGTCAGGTGTAAATAAGAAGTCAGTCAGACTGTAAAGGAATTCAAGAAACAGCACAAAAGGACTGCAATCCAGAAATAAAAGCTTTTTTATACATGAAAGGCAGAATGTCACTTGGAAACTCAATGGGACTGCTTGATGATCAGGGTGCAAAAGACGTGCTCACAAGGAAGAAAGGAGATCTAGAGGCTCAATGAACTCTTTGCTTTGCTCTTTGTTGAAACATAGAAATTTCCTCTGTCATCATGTCTTTTGAAGCAAAGAGGTGAGAGATGTAGTATTAGATCAAATAGTGGTCGGGGAACATGATGTTCTACTTGATTGACATGCTGGATATAAGTAAATTGCTGAAACATTCTGTCATCCATTAGAAGAGTCTAAAGAAACTCAAGGGAATAAATTGACCAAAATGCAAAACAACTCACTGCACTTACTCTTTAGTGTGAGTGAATTCCATTCTGGCTTCTATTCTGATGAGGGCACCCTACAATCTATCAGTGAGTCTCAATTCATATGGGTGGACTTCAAAAGTTGTAGGATGGTTGATTACTTAGTATAGTGAATGGAGGAAAATAGCCTGTTTTCTTCTAGGACAGGGTGGATTGTCTGAAGAGGTAAATAAGCACCAGGAAAAAACCCAAAACAAAGCGAATGTAATTTGTTTAGACTTTTCAGGAATCAGTGACAAAGTTTCACAAGAAAGCTATTCTGAATTGTGTTACCATGTATTAGGAGGAACATTTTTATCACATGTAGGTATTAATAAAGGAAACAAAAAGTAGGGTGTATGAGCCTGCTGTTGATGGAGATGTGTAAACAGTGAGGCCCTTCCAGAAATTTCTGCTGGACCTTTTTATTCAACATAGATAACCTAGAAGAGTAAGTACACTATGAAATTTCCCAAGGTGGAGGACTAAGCTTTTTTGGCTAGTGAAATTATGAATCAACAGGAATAAGCTTTTGAAAGATCGTTTAAGTGGACAGGAAAGTAGTAGGAAGGCTTGGTACTGCAAGAAGTGCTACCCATTTAGGGAAAAAGAAATCAGACTAAACGTGTAAAATTGTGGCCTCTGAATTATTTAGAAACCTGCTTTCATTTAGGGACCAGGAAAGGAATTTAGAGGCATTGCAGTTGCATCCTTCTGAATAGACCATTGAATTTCAAAAGGTTCAGAAACCAGAGGCCCACCTGAAGCAAAACCGGTGTGCCTGTGCATTCTTTCAGGTTGTTGTTGTTGGTTTTTTTTTGTATTTCGAAGAGAGGTAGGAGAAAGATCTGGTTTTAAATCCTGACTTAGTCTTCAAAGGATAGTTATGAGGACCAAATTAAATATATGTGAAATTGCCTAGTACGGTGGTTCATGGCAATCTTTGAAAGTAGTATCAGAGGGGACATGATGAAATTAGGCTCTCCTGACTGGAACAAATCATTCAAGCTCTTACCAGGTGTAGGAAGATGCTGATCTAATTTCTTTCTAACTCAGCAACGAGTAGCTTACTTCTTACAAGGGAGACAATTTCATTTTTGCACAGCTCTGATTGGCACTAAGACTTTATTCTTAGCTGAAAGCTACCTTTCTTGTGATTTATAGGCAACAGAGTAACAGAGAAGAAAGGGGACTTGAGAGATCATGCAGACAAAACCTTTTATTTTATGAAGGAATATAAGGTGAAATCATTTCTCAGGAAAGCAAATGGGGGTGAATTGCCGATTTGTGAACTCTGAGCTTTCTGTTAATAGGGTACTCAGGTGTAAAGTTCTGTACACGAATGTACACACCTCTGTTTAGTTCATAGTTACTAGATGTTTAACTTAAGGGTAGGCTCTTTGCAGAGTGTGGGGGGTACTTGGCATTCCATTTCTGAGAGTATTTAAAAAAATTCCTGAGAGACTTGTCACCCATAACGACACTTTCCAATCCCAG
The DNA here is from genome assembly GCF_019320065.1 of Cervus canadensis. Taxonomy (NCBI): domain Eukaryota; kingdom Metazoa; phylum Chordata; class Mammalia; order Artiodactyla; family Cervidae; genus Cervus; species Cervus canadensis. Next base: position 76,327,540 of record NC_057388.1, on the reverse strand, counting down.
CATATTGGAAGTCAATAGAAGGTCCCAAGATTTTAATAGTCAGTCTTCCTAAACCTTGAAAGAATCTAGTCTTAAATATCTTATTTTTGTTTTATTTTTCTCACATTTATATTTTATTGACATGTAATTGACATGTAGGGGCTTCCTGGGTGGCTCAGATGATAAAGAATCTGCCCATAATGCAGGAGACCCGGGTTCTATCCCTGGGTTGGAAAGATCCCCTGGAGAAGGGAATGACAACCCATTCCAGTATTCTTGCCCGGAGAATCCCCATGGACAGAGGAGCCTGTCAGGCTACAGTCCATGGGGTCATAAAGAATCGGACACGAGTGAGTGACTACCACTTTCACTTTTAATTGACATATAACATTGTATTAGTTTTCAGTGTAAAACATAATTTTGATATATGTATATATTGTGAAATGATCACCACGTTAAGTTTAGTTAGTATTGATCACCTCATATAGTTACAAATTTTTTTCCTGTGATGAGAACTTTTAAGATCTACTCTCTTAGCAAATTTCAAATATTGAAATATATGAGACATATAGGAAACTTTCTATGTGAAGTAAGTACTGTTGATAAGCATCTTTGCTTTCTTGATTATTTATAAATAAGTAAGTAATATTTACTTAATTATGTATGTATTTGATAAATCTCAAGGCTAAGTTAAGAAGTAAGATCCATGGTTGTACTCCAATGTATTTATCTACATCCATCTGCCACTCTCAAGTTTATCTCAAAATTTGATCCTAATTCATCTTTTCATTCCCTAAGATGATTATGGTTATAGCTGTTAGAAATGAATATTGTCTCATTAACTTAGAGCTACTGTAATTACTAGCATGATGTACATTACTATTAATTCATGTTATTTTATTCATCTACATACTAATTACCAGCATACCGTATCATAGAATGTGCCAGCCACACTCACAGAGTAAATTAGACAACTTGGGACTTGAATCCAGAACTTTACAAAGTCAGGGAATCAGAAACCAACCCTTTTGTAACTATGCCAGGTTTTCAGACATGGACTCTGTCTGAAAAAAAGGAAAAGGGAACATAGACACCTATGTAGTTGACATTTCACAAAATCTATCAAAAGAGTGGAATTTGTTGGGCTGATCCTCCAACTTGAAATTTTGTTTTTCCTCCCCACCACCTCTGGCCCCTTCCTTCCCCAAACATTTCTGTTAGTAGAAAGTCTTATCTCCTTTTCCTTCCCACCTTCCATGCAAATCCCAGGGCCAGGTGACCAAGTGGTGAATACCCAGCTGTTTGTATTAGCCCCATGGCAGCTATGGTAGCTCCTCGGGTGAGGTACACTCTGGTTCAATGATGGCATTTTATTTTCTTTCTTCCTAAAACTTGGGAAATTATAAATTTAAATTGCCAGCTTGGGATGTGTTTCCATGCACATGAATTTATAAAACTTTGCCTCATTGATATTTCTGTTTACATTACTTATTAGTGTGTTTATTTTACGTGGATATTTAGAAGGCCCTTACTATGCAGACCTATCTTGAGCTCCCCTTGTTTAGCATTCATTACCAGTTTTTAATATGTATCCCCCCCTCAGGCTGATTTATTTCATTTTCTGTATTTTAGCTGTTAGGGCAAATCACGTACCATGGTCCAAATCCCTTCGGTGCCTGATTTTTTGGTGGCTCGTGAGGTGAGAATAGGTTTTACATTTTGAGAAGTGGTAAGAGAAATCAAATGAAGAATAATATTTTGTAATGCATGAAAATTATATGAAGCTTAAATTTTAGTGTTCATAAGTGAAGTTTTATTGACTCTTAGTCATGTTCATTTGGTTATGTATTATTTGCGTCTGCTGTTGACAACAGAAGAGCCTGGGCAGAGACTATGGCCTACAAAGCTGAAAATATTTACAATGAGCCCTTTACAGAAAAAGTTGGCTGACCCTTGTTATAAAGTGTCTGCAAAGACCCAGTCAGCAGCGCTCCATGTTCCCCATGGATCTTTTCCTTTCTTAGAGTTCCAGCTTGGATTCCACTTCCTTCATGACCCAATTAAGCATTTGATTGATTGCATAGTTCTCTCATATCAATAGTTTTATGTATATTGTTTTTTCTCCTTTTTTGTAAATGTGATCTTTTTGAAGACAGGAACCGTTCATATACTGTGTTTAGCAACATAGCACTAAGCCAAGAATTAGGCATGAGGTACTTGGCTCCAATAAAGTGTTTGCTGACTTTAATTGGAATTCTTTAAGTTGAGTCTCCTAGATTTCATTTAAGGAGCCACAGTGGAGAAGGCAAGATTTTGATATACAAATAATTATATGATCACTGTTTTAATTGTGGTTTGTATAGCAAACTGTGGAAGCCCAGAAGAGCAAGTAACCAGAGGAGTCAGAAAAGGCTCCCCATAGGAAGTGAAACTTGATGTAAATCTTGTGTACAAGGCATGGATGGAAGAGTGCAGCCAAGTGACCTTTCATTCTCTTGCATTTGCCAGGAGAGAGATGAAAACCATCCTAAGTCTGGTGTTATCAATTTCATGAATACTTTTATCCTGGCATTATATTATATCCTTGTATATATCTTTTGTGATTGTGTGCTAATTTGCTCAGTCATGTCTGACTCTGTGTGACCCTTTTGACTGTATCCCGCCAGGCTCCTCTGTCCATGAGATTCTCCAGGCAAGAATACTGGAGTGGTTGCCATGCGCTCCTCCAGGGGATCTTTCCAACCCAGGGACTGAACCCCCATCTCTTAAGTCTTCTGCATTGTCAGGCACGTTCTTTACCACTAGCACCACCTGGGAAACCCCATGTATCTTTAAAAAATATTCATTCATTTGGCTGCACCAGGTCTTAGTTGCAGCCCTTGGGGTCTATCTTTGTTGCGGCATGCAGGATTTTTTTAATTTTTTTTTTTTCCAGTTGTGGCCTGCGGGATCTTTAGTCACATCATGTAGGATCTAGTTCCCTGACCAGGGATGGATCCCCACACCCTGTATTGGGAGCACAAAGTCTCAGCCACTGGACGACCAGGGAAGTCTCCTGCACATGATCCATTCTGTTAGTGGTTGGGAATAGGGTAGAGCTGGTACAACACTTTGGTCTCAGAGGTCTCATCTTAATGTCTAGTCAATTGTTGCCCAAAGATACCAAAAAGCTGAAAACCTGAATAATAGTTCTTTTCCCAGCTAACTCCTCCTGGAATCACCTTTCTAGTTTGGTGGGTATTTTTTACAGAGCAATGAAGTTTCCTAAAATGAAGTCTTTCTCTGGGCTGTTTGACTCTCAGTAGGGCAGGCCCATACCTTTTCCCTTCTTCTGTAGAAATGGCAATATGAATTAAGCTGAAAAGAGAAAGTGAGAAAGGGATTAGAAATCAGAAGTGAGAAAAAGATTAGACTTCTTCTTCAGAGCTATAGAGTTATCTGGAATGTTTTGCAAATGGTTGCTACATCATCAACAGCAAAAAAGATGATTACGAAATGTATACATCACAACATGCTTTTGTAGACACTTTGCATTGTGCTCTGCTCAGTTCAGTTCAGTTCAGTCGCTCAGTCATGTCCAACTCTTTGCGACGCCATGGACTGCAGCATGCCAGGCTTCCCTGTCCATCACCAACTCCTGGAGCTTGCTCAACTCATGTCCATATAGTCGGTGATGCCATCAAAACATCTCATCCTCTGTTGTCCCCTACTCCTCTTGCCTTCAATCTTTCCAAGCATCCGGGTCTTTTCCAATGAGTCAGTTCTTTGCATCAGGTGGCCAAAGTATTGGAGCTTCAGCTTCAACATCAGTCCTTCCGATTAATATTCAGGACTGATTTCCTTTGGGATTGACTGGTTTGATCTCCGAAAGGCAAACCACTTCAGCATTCTTGCCTTGAGAACCCCATGAACAGTATGAAAAGGTGTTGTGCTCACATTCCTTTAAACATTGTTCCCAAAGGTGCTCGACCTCTAGCCCAGCTGGACTTCTGGGCCGAGGCAGTTTGGTAAAGATACACGAGTGGGTTTGGGAGAGGTGAAAGCAGCCTTCCAATTACAGATCTGTCCTCACTTTAAGATCCTCTTCGGGCAGACTGGTGTCAGGTGGAGTCAGAGTCAGAGGGAGGAGCAGCAGCAGGGCGGGACTAGGGTGCTCTGCATCTCATTCAGGTCAGAGTCTGGTCCAGCGTCCTTCGGTGCATCTCACTGTCTTCCAAAGCATCAGTTGTCTTTCGCAGCTTGACTGTCGATCTCTCAGCAAACCCAGCATGGATATCTGCCTCTTTAGATTATCACTAAGAATCTTTATCTCTTTCTCATATTTGTCTTCTTTTTGAGAGTACTTTTTAGCAGCACTCAGACATTTCAGGTTCTGGCCCATTAGCCTGATTTGCCCGTCCATCTTTTGACAACGGGATTCTGCCAGTTCAGCTTGCTCCTCTGCATTCTAAGTCTCCTTATCATCACCAACCTATGAGCCACCTGTCTCTTCAAACTTCTGATATACCTCTTCTGCAATGTGCTTATCTTCTTCGAGTTGGATTTCCCAGAGTTCCATTTTTTCTTCAACTTTTAAGGTTTGGTTTTCAGTATCCCTCATACCTCTCTTGTTCTCATCAGCAACTTTCTGGGCTTCATCTAGCTTTTGCAGAGCAGTGGCCAGGTGCTCTAGAGCATGGTCCAGCTCCTCTTCATCCAGCTGGAATCTGTGGTTCAAGGAGGGCACCTCAACCCATTATATTTGTAATTTTGTTTTCCCATGTTTTGAATTTAAAACTCATCTATAGTTTATTTTCGTATGTAGTATGAAGTAAGTTTTAACAATTTTCCCCTTCTGCATGCATGCATGGTATGTCGCTTCAGTTGTGTCTGACTCTTTGTGACCCTGTGGACTGTAGTCCACCAGGCTCCTCTGTCCATTGGATTCTCCAGGCAAGAATACTAGAGTGGGTTGTCATGCCCTCCTCCAGGGGATCCCGACCCAGGGTTCGAACCTGAGTCTCTTATGTCTCCTGCATCGGCAGGTGGGTTCTTTACCATGAGCGCCAGCTGGTTTTCCCTCTAGTGCTGCTGCTAAGTCGCATCAGTCGTGTCCGACTCTGCGCAACCCCATAGATGGCAGCCCACCAGGCTCCCCCATCCCTGGGATTCTCCAGGCAAGAACACTGGAGTGGGTTGCCATTTCCTTCTCCAGTGCATGAAAATGAAAAGGGAAACCAAAGTCGCTCAGTCGGGTCCGACTCTTCATAACCCCATGGACTGCAGCCTACCAGACTCCTCCGTCCATGGGATTTTCCAGGCAAGAGTACTGGAGTGGGTTGCCATTTCCTTCTCCTTCTCTCTTAGTATTAACAGATTATTCTAGAATATTGAATTAAAGTTTATTTTTTGTCAATTGTTTAAAGTGTTAATATTATCATGTATTAAATTCACAGGTGTTGGACATTTTCTGACCCCTGTCTTCTCTTTACTCATGTATGCTCAGTTGCTTAGTCATGTCCAACTCTTTGTGACCCCATGGACTGTAGCCTGCCAGGCTGCTCTGTCCATGGGATTATCCTGACAAGAACACTGGAGTGAGTTGCCATTTCCTCCTCCAAGCGATCTCCTGACCCAGGGATTGAACCTGTGTCTCCTGTGAATCCTGAATTGGCAGGCAGATTCTTTACCACTGAGCTACTTGGGAAGCCCTCGCTTTACGCGTATCTCCTCTCAAATTTGTGTCACTCTCTATAATGTGCTCTGATATTCTGTGGTGAACATTTACGCCTTGTTTTTCCTTTTTATTATTGACTTAGGTATTTTTGTTGGTGATTTCTTTCCAAACAGGTAGAATCATTTTTTTTTTCAAGTGAAAAAAATCCCTTTGAGGTTTTATTAGGAGTTGCATCAAATATATAAATTGTTTGGCAAGAATTTTCCCTTTCACCTACTGATTAATGCATTAGTATAATAGAGTTCTTAATACTGAGTTAATCGAATATTTCTGGAAACTGTTGTCTTCAGTCACTTTTTTTTTCTTTTTTAATGCTGCTTATCTAATTTGGTAGTGTTGTACTTAAAATTTTTACATCTATTTTTCTAATAGTCATTAGTTTTTCTTTATTGTTTTCTCAGTTGTAGTATGAAGGCAATGCTAGATTTGGGGATCAAATTCGGCACTTTTCCATTCTTATTAGTCTTTGAATTTCTTTTTCATTTTTAAAATGATTGGGATATAATTTACATGTAATATTGTGTAAGTTCAAAGTGTACAACATGTTGATTTGATGAGTTTATATATTGCAATGTGACTGCCATCTTAGTGTTAGCTAACACCTACTCTATCACAGCACATAATTATCATTCTTTTTTGGTAGTGAGTATATTAAGAGCTAGTCTCTTAGCAGTGTTAAAGTTGCACTTCTTTATGTAATAGAAGAAATATATTTTCTTTGAATGTTTGATAAAAAACTTTTCTAAAAACTATCTGGTTCCAGTGCCCCTTCTTAGGGGTAAGTTTTAGTTTGTAATATTTATTAATTTAGCTCTTTGGTTTAAGTAATGATCATTGCTTTAAATACATAATATTTTCTATTTTTTAATTAATCACCTCTGTTTGTCATCAGGCCTCTCTAATTTTGTGTGTTTGATGATTGATCCTCTTTTTTACTTCAATTTAAGTCAGGATAAATGAAATTGAGCTATTTAAAATACTAAAGGATGATGCTGTTGAAATGCTGCACTCAATATGTCAGCAAATTTGGAAAACTCAACAGTAGCCACAGGACTGGAAAAGAACAGTTTTCATTCTAGTCTCAAAGAAAGACAATGCCAAAGAATATTCAGACTACCATAAAATTGAGCTAATTTCACATCCTAGCAAGGTCGTGCTTGAAATCCTTCAAGCTAGACTTCAGCAGTACGTGAACCAAGAACTTCCAGATGTACAAGCTGGATTTAGAAAAGGCAAAGGAACCAGAGACCAAACTGTCAACATCCGTTAGATCATAGAAGAAGCGAGGAAATTCCAAATAGATGTCTACTTCTGCTTTATTGACTAGGCTAAAGCCTTTGACTTTGTGGATCACAGCAAACTGGATAGTTCTTAAAGAGATGGGAAAACCAGACCACAATACTGACTCTTGAGGAACCTATGTGCAGGTCGAGGAAGCAACAGTAAAACTGGACATGGAACAATGGACTGTTGTTTATTTCCTCTTTTCAGAATGGGGAAAGGAGTACATCAAGGTTGTATATAGTCACTCTGCTTATTTAACTTAAATGAAGAGTACATCATGAGAAGTGCCGGGCTGGGTGAATCCCGAGCTAGAATCAAGATTGCCAGCAGAAATATCAACAATGTCAGATATGCAGATATACCACTCATGGCATAAAGCAAAGAGGAACTAAAGAACCTCTTGAGGAGAGTGAAAGAGGAGAGTGAAAAAGATGTCTTAAAACTCAACTTTCAAAAAACGAAGATCATGGCATCTGGTCCCATCACTTCATGGCAAATAGATGGGGAAAAAGTGCAAACAGTGACAGATTTTCTTTCCTTGGGCTCCAAAATCACTGTGGATGGTGATTGCTGCCATGAAATTAAAAGATACTTGCTCCTTGGATGAAAAGCTATGACAAGCCTAGAAAGTATATTAAAAAGCAGAGACATTACTTTGCCAACAAAGGTCCGTCTAGTCAAACCTATGATTTTTCCAATAATCATATACGGATGTGAGAGTTGAACCATAAAGAAGGTTGAACATTGAAGAATTGATGCTTTTGAATTGTGGTGCTGGAGGACTCTTGAGGGTCTCTTGGACAGCAAGGATATCAAACCAGTCAGTTTAAGCTCCAATACTTTGGCTATCTGATGGGAGAGCCGGCTCATTGGAAAAGACCCAGATGCTGGGAAAGATTGAAGGCAGAAGGAGGCAACCTAGGATGAGATGATTGGATGCTATCCCTGACTCAATGAACATGAGTTTTAGAAAACCCTGGAAGATAGTGAAGGACAGGGAACCCTGGTGTGCTGTAGTCCATGGGGTTGCAGAGTCAGGGTTACAGCTTAGTGACTGAACAACAACAATAACTCAGATTCTTCTTCTTTTTTTTTTTTTTAAAGACTTTTGTCTTTATCAAAACGGTGACTTCTTCTTTAAAATTTTTATTTTTCAGTAAATTTTTTTATTCTGATTAAAGTCATATAATATAAAACATACTATTTGACCATATTTAACCATACAGTTCAGTGGCACTGAAAATGGTGTTATCTTTTTCTTGAAATTTGCAGCAGGATATTTTTAGGCTGATCTTCATTTAGTAATCTTTCTGGTTTTTTAAATTGACAAATACCTTTTTTTAATCAGGAAGGTGAACTTCCATTATCTTTTTACCTATTTTAAGAAATATCAGATTATGTTTATTTTGTGTCTGTATCTGTCTTCCATATTTATTACGTCTCCTTTGTTTTTGCTCCTTTTCTGCTTTCTGTTTGATGGTGTCTGCGCACAAATTCTGGGTCTTCTTCCTCAAGCCCTGCTTCCATACATTGCTTATTTTCAGTTGCAGAATGAAAGCTGTGTCCCTTGCTCCCCATCTATTGTGTCATTACGTCATTCCTCTGAAGAAAAATCGATTGTATTTTGTCAATGTTGCTGTTAAGTTATGAATTATCAGTGGACCTCTGGTGATTTCATTTATTTTGGTTCCCTTAGAATATACTTGGCTGAAAATCTTTAACATTTCTTTTCTAGTGTCTTTGATTTCAGGTGTCCAAGGTGGTGCTAGTGGTAAGCAACTTACCTGCCGAAGCAAGTAGACATAAGAGATGCTGTTTCAATCCCCGGGTTGAGATAAGGGTAAGATCTTACCTCCAGGGTAAGATCCCCTGGAGGAGGTCATGGCGGCGCACTCCAGTATTCTTGCCTGGAGAATCCCATGGACAGAGAAGCCTGGCAAGCTACAGTTCCTAGGGTTGTACAGAGCTGGAGACAACTGAAGTGACTTAGCATGCATGCATGCATGTATTGTTTCCAGTACTGTCCTCATTCTGCTTTTGAAGATAATTTCTAATACCTAAACATTAATGGCTAAATACATGAGTGAAAGTGAAAGTCTCTCAGTTGTGTCCAACTCTTTGTGACCCCATGGAATATACAGTCTATGGAATTCTCCAGGCCAGAATACTGGAGTGGGTAGCCTTTTCCTTCCCCAGGGCATCTTCCCAACCCAGGGATCGAACCCAGGTTTCCCGCATAAATAAATCCATAAACATGGGGATCTAGGAAGAGTAACAGATAATACTTTGCACGTTAACTTCTTATAAGTTACACATTGTTTAAAAAAGTCCTCACCTGTCTGATAGGTGAATCATACTCATTATTGTTTTATTTTTATTGGTGATTTTGAATGTTTTTTTCCTTATTTATTGAATGTGTAATGAATTTTATATTATTATATATTTATGTTCTTTGTCTTTTGTGGTATGTCTTCTTATGAGTTTTTTGCAGATTGATGCTATTATGCCTGTCTGACAGTTGTATCTATTCTTTTCTAGGCTATTTTAAAGTTTTATTTATGTTTTCAATGTACAAAACATTATATTTAGGTATTAAATTTTATAATTTCTTTTGTGACCTCTTCTATTGTTTTTATGCTTAAAATATTTTATATCTGGAAATATAATAATAATTTATCTCATTTGGTCTATTTTATGATTTCACAAGAAAATATCTATGTATGTTTATTTACCTCCTTTTAAGAAGTAATCACAAGTAAACAAATTGGGTTCCTATTTCCTTGAATGGATTATTAGATTTATTTTCAGATTCAGCATAATTGTACTAATAATAGTGTGATTGTATTTTTTTTCACTATTCTTTATGGATTCTCCAAACCTTTATGATTATTATCTTATTAATTCACATAACACCCTTGTGAATTATGTAATAACTGTGATCAGAGTTCCATATGGTGTTTTTAGAACATCTCTAGAATAAATAAGGTTTAATTTTGTTAACAAAACATTTGTAAGCAGTCTTTATGACTAGTTGACATCACATTTAGAGTTTGGGATAAAAACATAGTTCTATTTAAAGGCAGGTTTGCCAACTCATCTTTTATTTTCTATCTTCATTTTTAACCTATGGAACATTTACTACACTTTCACCTCTTCAAACATGGATTATGATTGAAGAGATGGAGATTTGAATTTTTAGATTAGTGATTCTCAGTCTTAGCTTTACACTGGAATCACCCCAGAAGCCTTTTAAGAAACATTAATACTCAAATTTCACGGCCAGAAAGTACTTTTTCATTGTTCTGTGATGGGACCGAGCATTAAGAGTGTTTAAAAAGCTTCCCAGGTGATTCTAATGTGCAGCCAGAGAAGAAAACTCCTATTTCAGTGCTCCCCAATGTTTTTGGCAGCAGGGACTGGTTTCTTGGAAGACAGTTTTTCCATAGAGCAGGGTTGTGGGGGTGGTTTGGGGATGATTCAAGCACATTACATTTTTTAAAAAAATATTTAACTTTTTATTTTATTGTTATTTTATATTGCTCATATAGCTAATTAACAATGTTGTGATAGTTTCAGGTAGACAGCAAAGTGACTCAGCCATACATACACATGTGTCCATTCTCCCCCAAACTCCCCTCCCGTCCAGGCTGCCATGTAACATTCAGGAGAGTTCCCATGCTGTACAGGTAGGACCCTGTTGGTTATCCGTTTTAGATATAGCAGTGGGTACATGTTGATCCCAAACTCCCTAACTGTCCCTTCCCCCATTCCTCCCCCTACCTTGCACAGCTATAAAGTTCATTCTCCAAGTGTGTGAGTTTGTTTCTGTTTTGTAAATACTTTTATTTTGTATTGGTTTTTTTAAAATTTATAGATTCCACATATAAGGGATGTCATAAGATATTTCTCCTTTTCTGACTTATTTCACTCAGTATGACAGTCTCTAGGTCCATCCGTGTTGCTGCAAATAGCGTTATTTCATTCTTTATAATGACTGAGTAATATTCCATTGTATGTGTATCACATCTTCTTTATCCATTCATTTAGGTTGCTTCCATATCCTGGCCACTGTAAATAGTGCTGCAATGAACATTGGGGTGCATGAGTCTTTTGAATCATGGTTTTCTCAGGGTATATGCCCAGAAAACTGGTACAGATGAACCTATTTGCAGGGCAGGAATAGAGATGGAGATGTAAAGAACAAATGTGTGAAAATGGCAGGGAGGGAAAGGGGGTAGGTTGAATTGGGAGATGGGTATTGACATGTATATACTTATATATTTTTACATGTGTGTAAAATAGATAGCTAGTGGGAAGCTGCTGTGTAGCAGAGGGAACTCAACTTGGTGCTCTGTACTGATATAGATGGGTGGGATGGAGGTGTGGGAGGGAGGTTCGAGAGGAAGGGGATATATGTATACTTATGACTGATTCACTTCATTATACCATAGAAACTAACACAATATTGTAAGGCAGTTCTCCTGCCCACAAAAGTCAGCTGGCGAGGGAACTGGGACAGTCCATTGGGTCAGTGTCCAGAGCACTGAGCAGGGCAGAGCAGGCTGGAAAAGGATGGAGGTTGAAGGATAAAGTAAAATAACCAGGAGATTAAAAAAAGAAGTGATAATCCCAGGGAGAAGGACCATTATGTACTATTGCACCGAAATGTGACAGATGCTTGGCGATTCTGGGGCATAACAGGGAGCACATAAGGTAGGAATGTGAAAGGAGAATGTGAAAGATGAGGCTGGATAAATATTAATAATAGCTAAGACTTTTGGTGATGAGTGCTTGGTTAAATACTTTACATAATGTATTCCATTCAATCATCATGTAGTTATGAAGTTGGCCATATCAGGTAGCAGATATGACTCTTATTCACAAATATGTATGCAATTTTTTTTATGTTAACCCAGATTTGACTGTGAACCTTTACTGCATCTTGGTAAATTGTATTTCAGTCACTATTTTGGTGCCTGCCCTCTCCATGGAGTTGCATATAAATCCAGGAGATTAGCATGGTGCCACGTAAATGGGGAGGACCCTAATTTCTAGGCCTCTAGATTCTGCTTACCTTCTCTTTGTTTCTTGGAATCCCTGGATTTTCAGCCATGAGTGGGATCCTGGAGTCTTTGTGGAGGCTGTCAGCCCTGTTGATCTCTCTTAATGGGGGCTTTCTTTATCCTTCCTAGAGTCATAATCTATGTCAGAATGGAAGCTTTTGGTGAGAATCGTAGGAGGTATATTGTCTCTTGTTCCCCTTTTAGACAAGGTTATACTTAGAGTTTTTAATTTTTATTGGAGTATAGTGCTTTTCAATGTTGTGTTAGTTTCTGTTGTACAGCAAAGTGTATCAGGTATATATATATACACACACACACATCCCCTCTCTTTTTGGATTTCTTTCCCATTTAGGTCACCACAGAGCACTGAGTAGAATTCCCTGTGCTATACAATCTGTTATCATTAGTTGTCTGTTTTATATATAGCAGTGTATATATGTCAATCGCAATCTCCCAATTCATCCCACTCCCCTTTTCTCCTTTGGGGTCCGTATGTTTGTTCTCTGTGTCTTTCTCTATTTTCGCTTTGCAAATAGGTTCATCTGTATCATTTTTATAGATTTTTCCATATATATGCATTGATATGTGATACTTGTTTTTCTCTTTCTGACTTACTTCACTCTATATGAGAGTCTCTGGGTCCATCTACATCTCTGCAAATTGGCACAGTGTCTTTCATTTTTATGGCTAAGTAATATTCCATTGTATATATATGCCACATCTTCCTTATTCATTTCTCTGTTGGTGGACATTTAGATTGCTTGCATGTCCTGGCTATTATAATCTGTGACAATTTTTTAATTTACATTTTTGTAACCTATTTTACTTTTGGAAAACATAAACCATTCCTACTTCTTAGAGATTGTGAGATGCCCCATTTTACCACCAACTCTTTTGAGCAAGGGTTGTTTCCCTTCTTTTGATAAGGGGAAAATTTAGGCTTTGGAGGTCAGAAGGTGAAGTTGAAGATATTACATAAGTACTTATATGATAAGAGAAAAAACACATTTCCACAAATTTTTGATTGATTAAATTAAAATAAAAATAATTGTGAACAATTTTTTGGTAATATAGATTTGCTAATGAGAAGAATGGGAGTATGTTAAGGGAGGATAAAAAAATGTCTTTTCATCCAATAGTTCCGTTCAGTTCAGTCGCTCAGTCACGTCTGACTCTTTGCAACCCCATGGATTGCAGCACACCGGGCTTCCCTGTCTATCGCCAACTCCCGGAGCTTGCTCAGATTCATGTTCATTGAGTCGGTGGTCGTTCAACCATCTCATCCTCTGTTGTCCCCTTCTCCTGCCTTCAATCTTTCCTGGTATGATACTGCCAAATAGTAGTATCAGTCCACAAGTATCTGATTTTAATTGAGCATATTCATAGCTTAGAAGTCATTTATAGAATTTATTAGATTTTTCTCCTGATTATTTTCCTTTTACATGTCATTATATTTCAGATTAATCACTTATAATAGAAAGTTAGGCGGAAGCTCCCTAATTGCACCCAGTTAAAAGGATTTTGAAATTTGGAAATTTCCTTTTCACTTGCGTTGAAGTCTGAAAAACATTGCTGTAGTTTGAGCTCACAAAATATATAGTCTGTCAATCTGTGTGGGAATGAAATCCTACTTTTTATTTTAACCTTTGTGAGCATGGGAAGTATGTAAAACAGCCTGACATCATTTGTGATTCAGATGTTAGTCGTTGAAATGACTTTATCGTTATAAAATTTTGGCATGTATGTGCTGTTTTGTCTTGGAATTTTAGGTAGAATTCATTGAAAAACATTCTTAAATTCATAAGAAAAGCTGATTTCCAAAGCTATTCAATGTTCAGTGTTAGTGACTGGGGGTGGGTTTTTTTTTTTTTTTCCAGAAAATACTTGTTTCTTGACCCTGAGTTTATTTTTTTATTTTTATTTTTTTCAGTATAGGGCAGCTGTTTGTTTTTTTTCCCATTTATTTTTATCAGTTGGAGGCTAATTACTTTACAATATTGTAGTGGTTTTTGCCATACATTGACATGACTCAGCCATGGATTTACATGTGTTCCCCATCCTGATCCCCTCTCCTGCCTCCCTCCCCATCCCATCCCTCCAGGTCTTCCCAGTGCACCAGCCCTGAGCACTTGTCTCATGCATCCAGCCTGAGCTGGTGATCTGTTTCACCCTTGATAGTATACTTGTTTCAATGCTATTCTCTCAGAACATCCCACCCTCATCTTCTCCCACAGAGTCCGAAAGTCTGTTCTGCATCTGTGTCTCTTTTTCTGTTTTGCTTATAGGGTTATTGTTACCATATTTTTAAATTCCATATATATGCATTAGTATACTGTACTGGTCTTTATCTTTCTGGCTTACTTCACTCTGTATAATGGGCTCCAGTTTCATCCATCTCATTAGAACTGATTCAAATGAATTCTTTTTAATGGCTGAGTAATATTCCATGGTGTATCTGTACCATAGCTTCCTTATCCATTTTTCTGCTGATGGGCATCTAGGTTGCTTCCGTGTCCTGGCAATTATAAACAGTAATGTGATGAACATTGGGGTGCACCTGTCTCTTTCAGATCTGGTTTCCTTGGTGTGTATGCCCAGGAGTGGGATTGCTGTGACCCTGAGTTTAAAAAAAAAATCACAGTAAAACTTGACACGGTTAATCCATAAAACTTTTGTGTGGTGGAATGAGTCAGGATATTCAGCCTATATTTTCTGAGAAAGCTTCATGGGATTAACAGTGGTTAAGCCACTAGAGCAAATGAAGGTGACTACTAACACTACTAATTTAACATCCACATGATAAAATTCAAATATTTTCCTCAATGTTCCTCCTGATGAACAATAAAATGAATAATCATACATTTTTACGAGCTCTTTATTTTTGTTCAACCAAGTCTCTTTTTGCTCCACATATAATTTTTAACCACCCTAAGTTGTTACACATTTTAGCAGATTCCACTTAAGTTGTATTGGATTATTACTTTTTCCTACTCATGTGAATATTCTTGTTTGTAGTGGTTTCAGGCAGCCTTTGCAGGCTAATTCTTCAGTCACTTCAAAATCGACATTGACTCTTGGTATGCAGAACAACTGAGTAGTATCCATAACATCTGTCAACTCATTAAAACCAAGGAAAACCACTCAAAATAATTAGCCTCATTTTTGAATTGACCATATTGATACTGCTCCCAATGTCTTTACTGTTCTTACCAAGACTAATACATAGTCCTACACAAGTTTATTTTCTCTGGACACATTGCTTCAGCTGCTGCAATCAAACACAACTTAATTAAGTTAGCATTAGTAAATGACTTCCCTTGCTTGGCTTACAAATGAACCACTTACAAACTCACTTTGGTTGCAGGCTCATTTTCATTTTTTTTTTTTTTTTTTTTACATCTGTGAAGAAATTCTTCTATGATGAGATAGTCTGTTTTCATTTTGTAATATTTTCTGACCATTGAATTTTCTGTGAGTTGGGAATACTGTGATGAGTGCTTAATCTGGAATTAAATATATTCTTTTAGCCCAGATACAATGTCATTGACTCATATACAAAGTGCTTTGTCATTTAATTCAGTAACAACATGGTCCATCTTCCAGTGTGTACTGAAAGTTCGGCACACTTCTCTTATTTTAGCATGAAGGGTATCCACTGGTAATAAAAAAGATTATGGTAAGGTAATTCACATGACATTTGAAATGCCATTAAGTTATGACTGAGCCACTGTGATTCATAGTACACCAAGCAGGTGTGCAAAGCAATGAGAGTGTGGCTTCTATCACACCAATAAACTTTTTTCATTTTTTATTTTTAATATTTTTATTGAAGTATAGTTGATTTACAATGTTGTGTTAGTTTCTGGGGTACAGCAAAGTGATTCAGATATATGTATATATCTGAATATCAGCAATATCAATATAGTCTTTATATATATATATGTTATTTTCCATAATGGCTTATTACAAGTTATTGAATATATTTTCCTCTGCTATACAGTAGGACCATATTGTTTATTTTTAGACATAGTAGTTTCCATCTGCTAATCCAAAACTCCTAATTTATCCTTCTTCACACCCTTTCCTCTTTGGTAACCATAAGTTTGTTTCCTATGATTGGAAGTCTATTTCTGTTTTGTAAATAAGTAGATTTGTGTCATATTTTAGATTCCACGTATAAGTGATATCACATGGTATTTGTCTTTGACTGACTTCACTTAGCATGACAATTTCTAGGTCCATCCATTTGCTGCAAATGGCATTGTTTCATTCTTTATCATGGGTGAATAGTATTCCATTATATATTTTATATATATATACATACCACATCTTCTTTATCCATTCATCTGTTGATGGACATTTAGACAACCACTAAATTTTTGTAATGAAAAAGCAGACATAGATGTAATCAGATGAGCTTGGCTGTGTTCTAATAAAACTTCATTTATATACACTGAAATTTGAATTTCATATGATTTTCATCTATTAGAAATATTATTTTTCTTTTGATGTTAAAAACCATTTAAATATGTAAAGATAATGCTTCTTTGTGGTCATATGAAAATGGGCAGCAGGTTGGATTTGGCTTTCAGGCTAATATGTATGATCTATGGTAATTAGTATGATTCTCAGTTGCTCAGTCATGACTGACTCTTTGCAACTCCATGGACTGTAGCCTGCCAGGCTCCTCTGTCCATGGAATTCTCCAGGCAAGAATACAAGAGTGAGTTGCCATTCCTTTCTCCAGGGAATCTTTCTGACCAAGGGATCTAACCTGCATCTCCTGTGTCTCCTGTATTGGGTGGCAGATTCTTTACCACTAGGCCTCCTGGGAAGTCCCTGGTAATTAGTGTTGCGTTGGCCAAAAAGTTCCATAATAGCTTATGGAAAAACCCAAATGAACTTTTTGGCCAACCCAGTAGTATCTCAGAGACACTGAAAAATACAGACATTTAGGTCCTGCCTTAAGAATGGGCAAATAAAGTTCAGACACCCTGGTTATAGAGTTTACCATCAAATCCCCAGCACATAAATGCTCAGTAAGTATTTTTTTTTTTTTTAGTAAGTACGTGATAGACAATTTCTGGCCTATAGTAAGCCTATGAAGGTCTATCAGATGAGTGAAATTAATCAATGATTACTGTATATCTTATGTGGATCCTAAAGATAGTGAGATTAAAATGAATTGTTTAATCTTAGAGACGTTAAAATAGAGAGAGGCCAGCCCCGAGGAGCATGAAGTGTTTAGTAGCTGGGGATCATTTTAGTTAGGTTACTAATTTATGTAATAATAACTGAAGAGATTATTATTTTGGTTAATTCAGGCGTGAGGGAGGAATTAAATTCTTTAAAAAAGTTATGTAGAAAAAAATGAAAAAGTTTTTGACAAGGCAAGATTTTTAAGCCAAGAAGCTAGTAGCTATTGCATTTTTCAGGAGAGTGAACTCAGTGCATTTTAGTTATTTTAATATGCTAGACTATTTAACTAAAGTTCCCCTCCCCAATTAATACGTACTTCCAAGAATCTGGTTTGTATCTGCGTGCGTGTGTGCTAAGTTGCTTCAGTTGTGTCTGACTCTTTGTGACCCTGTGGACTGTAGCCCACCAGGCTCCTCTGTCAATGGGATTTTCCAGGCAAGAATCCTGGAGAGGGTTGCCATTTCCTCCTCCAGGGAATCTTCCTGACCCAGGGATTGAACACCCGTCTCCTGTGTCTTTTACATTGCAGACTGATTCTTTACCAGTGGCCCACCTGAGAAGACCCCTGGTTTGTCTCTAGGGACAGTGGGACATATGATTGTTAAGCAGAGGTACATTTTATACTACATTTTTGAACTCATTTAGTTTGCACTCAGATAAAGAACTCGGTAAGATTTTAAGCATCCTCTTTGGCATGGGCTATGTTCCATGAATATGCGCCATTTTATCGACTTGAAGGCATTTCTCACTCCAGCGGCCTTAACCTTGTATTCTGTCACTTACTAGGGCAAGATTGAATGTGACATGGCAATATTAAGTAGAAGTTTTGTGTTTGGTTTATTTTTCTGCTATAAAGGTGGAAATCTGTCTTTTTCATATCCTAACTATACTATTGTAGTCTATGTGCTTACCCTTCCCTAGCCTTGGTTTCTTCCTCTGAGAAGTTGTAATATGATCTGTTTGAGAGCTTGATTGTGATTAAATGAGACAATATGTGTCAACTGCTGAGCACAGTGCTTGGAGGATGGTAATAGTGGCTACTATTTATATTAAATGACAAATTTCATACTTTAATATTTCTTAATTTAAGATGACTAGGTGACTGTTGACACTTCATAATCCAAGTTCATTATGGACAGAGTGAACAGTAACTACTTACAAATGTTGGCTGAAATGAACTCCAGCCCTTTCATATCCACAGGGTAGCCCATGGGTCTGCTGTGCATGTGTGTGCAAGATTTATTTTTAATAACTGTTTTTCTTGTATCCTAACTTTGCTTAAAGAGGGTTAAAGCAAGTTTCGTTAATGAGATTTGCAAGGACTACAGGGCTATTTTTCATTCATCATTCATTGTTTATTTCAACAAATACTGAACACTTACATGTGACAAGCATGGGCAATCATGAAGAATTGTCTCTGCTCCTGAGGCACTCAGTTGTAGCAGGGACTAGTCAAGTTAGCGATTGATGCAGTAAGTAGAGTAAGTGTGTGGTGTTATGGCCATGAATGGAAGGGACACCTGGTTGGGAGACTAGAGAATATTTTTCCAAAGAAAGAAATTTCTGCTAAAGTGAGATGAAGGAATGATGAGGGGATTGGACCAGCCTCAGGGGAAGCAGTGAAAGCATCTGGAGAGGCTTGTAAGGGCCTTGTAAACCAAATGCAAACACTATCCTCAGGGCAGTAAGGAGACTCTGAAAGATTTTAAGTACACACAAAACATTTGTGTTTAGAAATGTAGTTTTGGTGGTGCAGACCAAGTAAGGATTTGTGGGCAGGGAGACCAGTTAAGAGGCTGCCATGGTACTCCAAGCAAGAGAACATGGTGGCCATGGGGATGAAGAGAAAGTAAACAGATTCATGATCTCTTTAAGGGTTACAATTGATGTTAGTTGGCCAGTCATGAGGATGAGGATGTGAAAGATAGAAAATTAAATCACAACTCCCCAGTTTCTTAATTTAGCCACTGGGTGGGTGTTAGGGCCATTTAGTGAGAGGAAGAGCAGATTTTGTCTGGGTACATGGGGAAATGATGAATTCTTTAGCAGGCATATTGATTTTTTTTTTTTTTTTTTTTTTAGTTTTTGTGAGACCTTAAATTGTGTGCCCCCCCCCCCCCGCCAATATCCAGTGTCTGTAGTTTAGAAAAGACGTGCTTACATATGTTCCATTTCCCAGGAGGCAGTCTTATCAGTTTTTTGGGATATGAACAAAGCATAGGTTCTTCACTCCTCAAAAAAGAGAAAGAAAATTAGAAAAATCTAGGAAGAAATGATTTAAAGTTTAACATATTTTAAAATTTTGTGTCAATTAAATAAAAGTTTATCTTGTGGTTTAGTGGTTGTTTTATCTCTAGCTCCCAAAGGTGGTGGGAACTAGAGATACAGATTTGTGAGTTGTTGGAATAAGGATGATAATTAAAATGACTGAGTGGATGAGATTATTGAAGGGTTGTGGGATGAAGAGCATAATTTTATTTCCCAACTGCACATTGGAATTTGGAGAACATTAAAAAAAATCCTAATGCTTAAGAACTACCACCAGAAATTCTGACTGAATTTCTGTAGGTTGACACTGGCTTAGAGTGAGAAGAGATCTCAGTAAAGAATGTGGAAGACCACAACATTTAAGGATCAGGCCAGAGAGGAAAGTTAAGACAGCTGGGCTGCCATGGAGTTCAAGGAAACTGCTCTCCAGGTGCGCTGGGTCTACCTGTATCATGTATGCTTGTTTCAGATAACAGAAGTTCAGGAACCAACCAACCAACCAACCAGTCATCGTAGATCTCCAAAGTCTCCATCACTACCAACTAAAGTGCTCCTCCTGGGATGTATAAGGATGAAAATGACTGCTATGGTTAAAGATTCTGGTACTAAATTTGCATGCCAGAGAAGGTAGCTTGGGAAAGATATTCATATATGTATCTGCTCTCTCTCTCTCCATCCATAAATATATTCATCTTTATTATAGTAGCTGTAGTAGAGTGGATAGTATATATAGCCTATTAGTATTAACAACGATCATATTAAACATAGGAGGAATGCTGAAAGTAGAAACTTAAGCCTGGAAGCAACAATGTAGTTTAAAAAAATTCATATAAAATTCATATGCCATAAAATCCATCCTTTTAAAATGTATAATTCAGTGGTTTTTAGTGTATTTACAGGTTATATAATTATCGGTACTAGCTAATTCCAGAAAAAATTGTAATTTTGACTTGTGTGGTAGGATGAGAATTTGCTTTTAGTCATTCTATTTGTAAAATATAATTTAGTCTAATAGTATATGAAAACTATTCCAGTTTTTAAAAATAAGAAGCAAAAATGTAAAAAAAACCCTAGACTATAAAAAAAAAAAAAAACTCTGGCACTGAGATATTTACTAATAGTAAATAAACCCACTAAATAACATAAAAAAACTCACCACTCTTATTTAAAAAATGTTATTTTGTTCTCTAGTGGTCCAGTGGCTAAGACCTTGCTCCTAGTGCAGGGGTCTTGTTCCCTGTTTGGGGAACAGAGATCCCACACGTGGCAACTAAGACCTGGTGCAGCCAAATAAATAAGTTAATTAAATATTTAAAGAATTACATTAAAAAATGTTATTTAACTTCCATACAGTGAGACCCAGTGTCATTTGCCATTAATAGTAGGTAAGAATCAAAATAAATATAATGGAAATTAATAATGTAAATTTAAGTAAGGCAAAGATATTTCTCCTTAATACCTCTCAAATCTCCCCTCTTATATTCACTTACCTCCAACACTGCTGTTGCCCTCTGGTCCATTACCTGTCAGAATATTGCAGGTTCTCATCTCCCTTCTTCCTTTCCTGCATCCCAAGCATCAAAGACCTGATCTTGAACTTGGCTTTCCTGTCTTGTATGACCTATCTTTGCTTCCTTGCCCATCCTCATCTCCCATTATTCTCTTCCTTCTTATTGCACTTCAGATAAATTTCTTTCAGCCTCTAAGCCTTTGTTCCTGGCTTTTCCTCACCTCCCTGGAACACACTCTGCTGCTTCTCTTCATCTAGTAAACTCCTACTTGCCCTTCAGACTTTATCTTTAATGTCACCTCCTCAGGAAGTCTTCCCTGACCTCAATTCCCTGCTTCATGCTCTTCCCTACTGAGTCAAATCTTCCATTATACAACTTCAGTCTATATTTATGTGTTTATTTTTGAGGTTATTTGTTTAATGTTCACAATCTGTGTCAATAGATTATAAATGAACAAGAACAAGATCTGGACCTGTTTTGTTTATTCTTGTATCCTCCACATATAGTACCGAGTCTGGTATACAGTGGGTTCTTGGTACATATTTTCTTGAAAAAAAAATAAATGAATGGATAAGCAAATGGACCCTTTGTCCTTGATTGGTTGTATTCTGAGTTTCATATTCCTTCCTTGTCCTATCTGATTGGAATGTTTATCTTATACTGGGACCAATATGATTATCTGCAGTTGCCTCAAGTTCAGACCTTCTCCTCACTGGCCACGTATCAATCGCTGAAGCTAGTATCGATTACCACTACTCAAAACTAGGCAACCATAAAATTGAAGTTTATTTTTCCAATTTGGCTGATTTTCAAAATCATCTGGAGACCTTTTTAAAATGAAAATTCCTGGGTTTTAGGCTTACTGAATTAGAACTTTTGGTTAGTGTCTGTATTCTTAATGAGTTCTCCAGGTAGTTCATATTCCGTATTAACACTGCACTGCAGAGCAGTATTTGGGAATCAGTTCCTTGGAAAACTCAGCAAAATGCTTTTTGTAACTGTTTTCGCTCTTTGTTTTGGAGATGGGGTGGAGGATGAGGAGAGTGTGTAACAGAGCATGGCTGAGTGCAGACCTTGGGGGGTCTGCTGTTGCTGTGCCCCATTAAAGCCCCCTTCGCACCCCTGTTACTAGGCAGTGGTTACTACAGGACTGTTACTGGTCCTCCTTGGCCATTCGTTGGCACCTCAGTGAGCCCCTCCCCCAAGCAACCAACTGTCAATGAATAGACGTTAATGGTCCTGCTTAGCCATTGGTCAGAGCTGCAGTGGGCCCCGCCCACAAGCAGCCAACTGTCAGTGAGCAACCGTTAGTCGGAGATTCAACCGATGGTTGGTGGAGTGATGGCTGTCAGGCGGAGAGTAAGGTAAGAGTTGGATCCCGGCCTTCTACCTGGGGTCCTCCAGCTCATCTGGCCTTGGACCAGTGGGTGAGCTGAGGGAGGGGCCCAGGGAACAGGCTGGGGTCTGTGTCCTGCAGAGCTCCAGAGCCCTCACCAAGGCTGTCCACTGACTGGGCCCAGGCCTTGAGGCAACGGTAAACCTCTACCCTATCCCTACCTCTGTGACCTAATGGAAGGGACAACCTGGCTGAGTCACAGCCTGAAGGACTTGGCCCAAGCTGTTTGGGCGGCCTGAGGAGCCTGAGGGCTAGATGGGTCCTGGGCAACTGGCTCCCTCAGTGATGACAGCTGGGCAGGGTCTGGGAACCTGGCTCTGAAGAAGCTGCCAACTGAGATCTGCCTCCTCTTAGCCAGAACCTGGATCTCAGAGGGTGGAAGTGAGCTTGGGGACCTTGCCCTTTCTTGTCAGAACAGAGAGTAGCATTTGTTTGGTGGAGATTTATACAAACATCATTACCTGACCGTGACCTGACCTCAAGTATGAAGAAGTATGCAACAACTCACCATGTCCCTCCCTCACCTTTTCTAGAAAAGGGCTTTGCCTAAAGCTTTCAAGGAGTTTGAGGTTTTTAAGGTGTGAGTCACCTGTCTCCTTGTATGAACCTCAATAAACCTTTCTCTGCTCCAAACTCTGACACTTTGGTATTGTTTGGCCTCACTCTGTGTCCGGCACATGAACTTGCATTTCGGTAATAGACTATTATATTTCTTTGGCTTTTGTGGAAAGAAAACAGCTTCTCAGTTGAGTTCTTCCTGAAGAAACTAACTCCCATTTACGCTGTTAGTCTATTCTAGTCCTGACTTCACATGTCCATACTGCAAGTTTGGCCTGAATTGTCTTACTATTTTATATACATTTGCATCTGGCCACTCACGGAATGCTACACTCAGCCACAGAGAGAAGGAAGTTGAGATGAGGTAGGGCTGTTCCAAGAAATGATTCTGCAGCAGTTCTGGTCTCTCAGAAGGGGGATGGACAGACATCAGCCTCCATCGTATTATTTAAGAGAGATAGAAAAGTTAAATCCAATTTGAGTTTAATATCTCTCCAATTATAGTGGGCAGGAAGTGGCAGTAGATGGAGGAGGAGGAGTATTGGATGGAGGTCAGCAGGGACTCAAGTGGCCCTAAGGATTATGACCTCAAGGATCAGTTGCAATAGACCCTTGTTATTGTTGTTCAGTTACTCTGTTCAGTTGTGTCTGACTCTTTGTGACCTTATGGGCTGCAGCATGCCAGGCTTCCCTATCCATCACTATCTCCCGGAGTTTGCTCAAACTCATGTCCATTGAGTCGATGCCATCCAACCATCTCATCCTCTGTCGCCTCCTTCTTCTCCAGCCCTTAGTCTTTCCTAGCATCAGGGCCTTTTCTAATTAGTCAGCTGTTTGCAATAGACCCCTAGGCTCCTATGAATTGTGAGAGTATTTATGTTGGGAACTGGTGAAGTTTGTTGAAAGGATGAAAGAAACTGGAGATATCTAGTATTATTTCAGCTTAATTGCTGGTTTAAGATGGTTCATGGCCAGGCTATATGTCCCAGTGGGGCACTGGACTGTGATATTTTGGACAGGTGACAGAAATTCAGTTTAGGGACACGTGGTTCCTGCAACATGTGACATTGTTTGTGCAAACACAGGATACTGCAGCTAAACTGGGAGCAGGGAAGGTAACACAGTCTGGGTACCTTGGATCCTGAATTTAGGCAGTCTGCAAATACCGAACTCTGCCCATTAGTGGGAATGGAGCTTCTGATCTTTTGATCAACTGATCTTCTGATCAACTTCTGGGGTTGATTCTCACAGGCACACCAGAGCTGAATAGTAGAAAGCTGTCCTATCACACTTGCCTCCTTTCCCCTCAGCTTAATTAGAAAAGGGCACCTAGAAGAGGTAGCTAGGAAGGGAAGTCAGGGAAGGATCAGTTTTAAAGATCCAGTTTCCTTTTGGTACTCTCTCTGAATTTTTTTCCTTTGTTTACTGAGTTGCCCCAGCCAGAAACATTGTGGTCAGTCTTGAATTCTTTTCCTCTACTTCCCCTATCCTTACCAGGTATTGACTGTACCACTGAAATTCTGTGAAATCTCTCTCTTCTCTCCTGCCCTTAGCTATTCTCTGCCTCCTCTGGCTCCTCAAAGTTTTCCTTCTGTACCAAAAATATGAGTGTCACCATCCAGCTCAGAAGGTTTCAGCATTTCCTTCTGACAAATAAGATAAATATTTATGGACTATTTCTTAGTGTTTCTATATGCAGCCAACCCTCATTATTCATGGACTCTGTACTGTGAATTTGCCTACTTGCTAAAATGTGTTTGTAATTCCTCAGTCAACACTCTCTTGCTTTCATGGTCACTTGCGCACAGAGCAGAAGTGTCACCTATCAGGCATGTTCCCAGCTGAGGTCAAACCCAGTGACGCCCTGCCTTCTTGTGTTAGCTCTCATCCTGTAACCTAGTGTTCGTCCAGTGGTCTATTTATTATTGTGGTTTTCACATTTGTGTTCTTTCTTGTGACTTTGCTGTTTAAAAACAAGGACCCCAAGTATAGTGCTGAAGTGCTGTGTGGTGTTACTGTGTTCCCAAATACAAGAAGCTTGTGACTTACAGAGAAAATACATGTATTAGATAAGCTTCATTCATGCATGACTGATAGCACTGTTGACCGCGAGTTCAATACTAACGATTTGGTAATGCATTTTAAATAAGGTGTCTTTAAACAGAAACACACATATAACAAGGCTATGTATCAATGTAGTGATAAAAATATTGTGACCAGAAGCTCTTAGAAACCTAGCCCTGTATTTCACCCAGAACAGTTATTTTGTAATTTAGTGCTTGCTGCAACTTTATAGAATATAACTACTGCAAATAAGAATTGACTGTTTAGTGATGAAATTCTTTTATACATGCTATCATCCCTGTTTAACAAATATGGTAAACCAAAACTTAAGGAGGTTAAGCGATTTTCCCAAGGTCCAGTTAGTGATGTACCTGGAACTAGAACTCAGCTCAATTTAGTGCCAGAGTTCATGCCCTGACCAACAGGTTATGAGGTCTAAAAGCCTCAGCATGGCAAATGAATTCTTCTACTACCCGTCCCTGCCTCCTTTCTAGGCTCCCTTTTCCCCTGACCCATTCTCTGTAGCAGAGGAGCCATATAGGACAAATTTAATGTCCTGAAAATACCATCTTCCCTCCGGCATCTCTGCTTTTGGCAATGCTATTTTCTTTGCATATCTTACTTTCTTCTTATTTTATGTAAATTCATTCTTACTTCTTTTTGCATTTCAGTGCTAACTTTAAAAAGCACGTCACATTGAAACACATAAAGCAAGTTGCAAAACTGTGTACAGAGTGATGCTCCTGGAATCTGTAGTGCTGATAATTGTGAGAAATCCCTGAGGGTGGAATGAGTCTTCAGGGGAGATTTGTGGGACTCTGAGAGGCGCTCCTCTCTGTACACATGTTCTTAGCTTCTTGAGATTTTCTAAATATTTCAACAATTTAAGTATATTAGTTTTTAATAAGAAAAATATTTTTATACAGTACCTCAGCTATAATTTGCACTCATGTAAAAAATGTGAGCTCTACATGCTTTAAACTAAGAATAACAAGCTTAGTGTTAATTTACTGCACATAGTGTGTTAAACAGTTCATCTTAATGAACTTTCAGTCACATTGTGCAAGATGTATTATTGTTACTTTACAGGGTGATGTTCAGAGAAGTTCCATGACTTGCTCAGGGACTAATGGAACAAATGGCCGGAAACTAGACAGTCCCAGCTCAAAAGACCATGAACTTTTATTTTATGCTAATTATCTTCATTGTTATGAACATTTAGAAAAAAATTACCAGAAAAGAAGATTCCATTTGACCAGTTCTCAGCTGTGACTTATTCAATTTGCATTCTCTCTATGTCTTCGTGACTCTGTCACTCTCTTTTTATTACTTGAACAAGGTTTATTGCTGCAAATCATAACTGTTCGGTAAATGTTGATTTGTTACTTTTATTGACTACAGAAGTTAAATACACAGGAAGAGACAGGAACTCTCTCTCTTTTTTATTAATGCGCTGCATTCAGTGCTTTGTTTGATTTGTTATTTTGATTTCTCCTACAGCTGGTGAGCACATAGATAGTGGTGATGCCAGGTGAGGGAAGAGTTGGAAAAGTTACTACACAAAAGAAAATCAATAATGGATTTTAAGGAATGCAGCTGTGAAGTCAGATGAAGGCAAAGCATGATTTCCCGTACACTTTAACTTCTGAAGAGTTATTTAAAATATAGAGAAGACAAATTTGTTACATTTTGTTTTCTCTACTCCAGCTAAATTAATGGCTTTGGGAACTTGCCAAAACATTACACATTGTTTAAAAGTATTACAAAGAAATCTCAGCTATGCACCAGAGATTCATTAAATTTAATATTTTTAGAAGATGTTTTCAGTCGTTAAAGGCCGTTCCTTAGCATTTTACTAGTCACTGCTTAGAGAGCGCATTCAATATTGTGCTGATATTTGAAAAGATGATTTTAAAAAGTCCATTTTAACTACAAAGGAAACTATAAGTAAGGTGAAAAGACAGCCCTCAGATTGGGAGAAAATAATAGCAAATGAAGAAACAGACAAAGGATTAATCTCAAAAATATACAAGCAACTCCTGCAGCTCAATTCCAGAAAAATAAATCACCCAATCAAAAAATGGGCCAGAGAACTAAACAGACATTTCTCCAAAGAAGACATACAGATGGCTAACAAACACATGAAAAGGTGCTCAACATCACTCATTATTAGAGAAATGCAAATCAAAACCACAATGAGGTACCATTACACACCAGTCAGGATGGCTGCTATCCAAAAGTCTACAAGCAATAAATGCTGGAGAGGGTGTGGAGAAAAGGGAACCCTCTTGCACTGTTGGCGGGAATGCAAACTAGTACAGCCACTATGGAAAACAGTGTGGAGATTCCTTAAAAAACTGGAAATAGAACTGCCATATGACCCAGCAATACCACTTCTGGGCATACACACTGAGGAAACCAGATCTGAAAGAGACACGTGCACCCCAATGTTCATCGCAGCACTGTTTATAATAGCCAGGACATGGAAGCAACCTAGATGCCCATCAGCAGATGAATGGATAAGGAAGCTGTGGTACATATACACCATGGAATATTACTCAGCCATTAAAAAGAATTCATTTGAACCAGTCCTAATGAGATGGATGAAACTGGAGCCCCTTATACAGAGTGAAGTAAGCCAGAAAGATAAAGAACATTACAGCATACTAACACATATATATGGAATTTAGAAAGATGGTAATGATAACCCTATATGCAAAACAGAAAAAGAGACACAGAAATACAGAACAGACTTTTGAACTCTGTGGGAGAAGGTGAGGGTGGGATGTTTCAAAAGAACAGCATGTATACTATCTATGGTGAAACAGATCACCAGCCCAGGTGGGATGCATGAGACAAGTGCTCGGGCCTGGTACACTGGGAAGACCCAGAGGAATCGGGTGGAGAGGGAGGTGGGAGGGGGGATCGGGATGGGGAATAAGTGTAAATCTATGGCTGATTCATATCAATGTATGACAAAACCCACTGAAATGTTGTGAAGTAATTAGCCTCCAACTAATAAAAAAATTAAAAAAAAAATAAATAAAAAGTCCATTTTATTTCCTGAGGTATAAGAAGAAGAAAATCTTCTGATCTTCTCCTCCCTAATTTAAAAATCATGTTCACAGGAAATTCTTCATAACTCTTTTAAGTAAACAGGAAACAATTATTTGCTTGAGGATGTGTATATATGTATGTTAAAATAAGTATAGTTAAGAAGTACAATGTGCTTTTTAAAAAAAAAATCAAGATTATGCAACACATCCTTCCAATAAGACCCCAGGCTGTGTGTATGTTTTTGACGCGGTCTTACTGACTTGAGGTTTTTATGTACGGTTTTGTTTTGGGGTTTTATTTTTCTGATGCTCTTCCTGTTTTCTTACAAGTCCCATAATGAACTAAGAGTTAAAGAGCTGACAGAGTCACATGGAGACAGTCTTTGTAACATCATCTGTCAGGTGTCTGTCTCTTATTAGTCATCTGAAATTTTGAAGACAGTCGAGGCCATTACAAAACATCCTGCACATTTTAGACACTACATCTTTAATTCATTAATGTTCAGAAAGCACTTTGCAATTGATGAGTAAAACTGGCTGTTGAAACACCCTGAATAATGAACTCTTTTTGTATTTTTCTCTTATTTCCACACTAAGTGCATTAATCTGATTTTTAAAATTCTGCCATGGCTGGTCTTAAGCACTTTTTTCTTGTGAGCTCTTTTTTAAAAACCTTTTTATTGGAGTGTGGTTGCTTTACAATGTTGTGTTAGTGTCTGCTGTACAGTAATATGAATAAGCTCTACATGTACATGTATCTTTGTACATTATTTATCATGTGTATAGGGATATCCTCCATAGTTTTGCTTCTTCTGTTTTCCTGGGACATATATATTTCTCAGCTGGAAAACACCCTTTTAATGTTATTTTAACTCTTAGTAGAATTAATTTTTTAATTCAGTGGAAAAATCTGTAAAATTATTTGGACAAATAAACCATACATCTGTATAAGCCTTTAAAGAAAAACCTAAAGATCACAGAGAATGCTTCTAAGAGAAGGGACTATTCTATGAAAAGCTCTTATTTACAAGAAAAGTTAATATTTGGCTAAAACACAAGAACAAATGTGACTATGAGGAACAGATATGTACTTGATCAAATAACCTTAACAGTTCCAATGCAGGTAATCTAGATATACTGTGCTCTAAGAATTTATAATCTCAAATCCACATTGATTTTTCATAAAAGAAGTCATAGCATAGTACACACAGAGGATTATTAGTTTGCAAAAGCAAAATCTAGGAATCAAGGTTTATACTGCATGTAAACAACATATCATGTGGCTTAATTGTGTATCATAGTAATAATTATTGCTATTAATAAATAATTTCAGAGAATTCATAAGTAAAAATTAGTACCAGTCAAGTCCAAAGGAGTAAAACTGTGATACTATAAATTCCTAGATGGTGTGATTTAAAGTTAGAAAGCTTTTTTTCTTCTTTTACTTTGTGTGGAGAAATTGAAGATTCTAGAAATACAGATATTTAATTTTATAGTTTTCCACTTTGCTATAATAGAATAAGATTTATATTAAATTTAGATCAGTGAAAAATAATCCTAAAGCTTTATAGATTTTATCCCTGAAGAGAATTATGAGATTTAAAAATTACTTTTAAGTTAATAATACCCTCATACTTTGAGGATACTCATTTGATATATGAGAATTTTCAGTGGGAGAGTGTGTATTCCTAAAGAAGGGATATTAAAGAAAGTCCTTTAATTCAAATTTGGAAGATACTGAGAACTTCCTTTTGTCTATATGTGTGTATTTCTGGTTGTCCTTGATTTTGGAAGTTGAGTGCCAGTTTATTTTTGTAAATAAGAGCAGAGATAAGCAGGTGATTTGTCTTTGACTCATTCTGTTTGTAGCACATTACTTTTGGAAAGTATTATCAGAGGTTTTGACAAGATAACTCGGTTTTTCATAGAAATGACTCAGTGACAGGAGTAATAGAAATCTGTGAGGATGTGTCACACATTCTGTAGATGAAAAGTGTTTGCAAGTTCAATTAATTATCATAAGGAGTTCGTACAAGTAGGTGCAAGATACTTACATAAATTGTTTTATATCTGCAGTTTATTGGCATATAAAACTAGGACCTCTTCTGTACTGGTCAAATACAAAGATTTTCTGGCTAATATATGTATATATTTTTTTGCTGTGAAGTAAGACTTGAAATTCTTAGTGAAGCAACCAAGTTACACGGCACCATACTTAGGGATATATAAACTCATAAGGCAAAATATTAATAAAGTGTGTTAGGCACTTTGCTGGGCAAGTGCTCATATAAAGGACTGAGAAAAGAGGAATATTAATTTAGCTCATGAGCAAGAGCCACTTTCTGGGATGAGGATTAGGAAAATCAACACTTATAGTCTGAATTAATATTTGTATGATTCTTTTTACTTGTATTTTCTGAGTCAACATTCAAAATGACCTTGTGAAGTAGGTGTTGTCTTCATTTTATAGATGACGCTAAGGTCCAGAGATATTAATTTCCTTAAATCATAGATGAACAAATGGATTTATCCCAAAGCTTCTGGTTCCATGTTCTTATCATCAAGTGGAGACAGAGGCCCAGATCATCACAATTTCAATGGGAGAAATAGACTTGAAAGCCTTAAAGGAAAGGCAAAATCTAGATGTGCAGAACCAGGGATGTCTCAAACCGAATGAGTGTTCCATGGACTGAATTCATCCTGCGGATGAGTATGGCATAAGTACGGTATTTTTTAAAAAGCCTGAATTTGAACAATTTGGTTGAAGAAGCATTTTCTAAACATATGGCTTTTGTTAAATAGGTATTTTCTAGTGTTCCTTTTTCATTCCTTAAAAAATGTTATATTCTTTTGGGTTATTTTCTAGGTGGTTACCCTGGGGACTGCAATTAGTGTTTTAACTTATTAAAATGTAGTTCATATTACTCTGTTTAATGCACTGTAGTGACCTGAATGGGAAGGAAATTCGAAAGGGAGGGGACATATGTATTAACATACATGTAACATTCATTTTGCTGTACAGTAGAAGCTAACACAATATTGTAAAGCAACTATACTCCAATAAAAAATTAATTTAAAAATCTACTTCATGTTAGTACTAACTTAATTTCAATATTGAGGCTTTCCAGGTGATGCAGAGGTAAAGAATTCGCCTGGCAATGCAGGAGACACAGGATATGTGGGTTCAGTCCCTGGGTGGAGAAGGGTCCCTGGAGAAGGAAATGGCAACCCACTGCAGTATTCTTGCCTGGAAAATTTCATGGACAGAGGATCCTGATGGGCAACAGTCCATGGGGTTGCAAAGAGTCAAACATGACTGAGTCACTGAGCACACAATTTCAATATTATACAAAACTTTGTTTCTACAACTTCATTTTCTCCCTCTTTCTTTTTTGACTCTTTCCTTTTTGCATTTGTTTTATTAGGTTTGGAGGGGTAGAGTTTTTATGACCTCACTTCTTTCTTTTTACTGTCTTCTCCTAAAATGACATAGAATTATTTACTTTAAAATAAATAGTAAATGTCCATGAAATGAAAATTTTGGCTTTAGAGAAATCAGTGTATAGCCTTTCTTTTCTGGCTTGCAATTAGTAAGGCCAGTTGCTTACTGTGATCACACTTAGTTTGTGCTACTGAAACAATGCTATCTGCACGAAAGATGTATTAATATCTATTCTCAGTAGGTAGAGTATGGTAGAATGCATTGAGAAGAATGAGAGATAGAATCCATTTTCTTTTACCTCTTTCGGTTCACTGACTCCTTTGGTTCTAAAAGAGTCAATTGACTTTTATGATAGTATTATGCTATAGGTCTCTGCACCTGAATGTAGCTGGCTAGAATAAGAGTGGTAATAGTAGTGGTAATAATAGTAATAAGAAACTTTTGATAATATGTAATTGTATTTTTAGCTCACGCAGGATAAGACAGTTGTATTATTTAGACTTTTTCCCCCAGGTCTTATAATACTTTGACCTTTTGTTCACATTGGTAAAATATTAAAATATGATTATGAAACCTTTACAGCTTTGTTTTTCAAAGCTCCAATTATTTAAAAAATGGTCCGTAAAACTTGGCCATTTTTGCTTTTGTAAAAAAAGAAACAAAACCTACATTTGTTGACTGGTTGTTCAGAAAAAATACAAAATTCAGTAATTTCCAAATCAGTGTGGATGAGATTGTTTCTATGTCTCAGGAGACACTCTAGACCCATCCTAGCTAGTATGGATGTAGTAAAATTTAATACCTTGATAAGGAATATATTGAAAAGTCCATGTCATATCACCCACCCCCGTCTCTCCCACTGTACTAAAAATTCTAATCATTAAAAATCAGAAGCAAGTGAACATAGAACAATCCCATCAAACCAAATAACTACATCTGGAAAAATGTCAGGCTTAGTTAAGTAACCAAATGATGAGTAGTCTTTTTTTCATGTCAATCATTTGTGCTCTATATGTATTTTATATTTGTTTCATTGGACACTTATTTTAGAAGGAGTTTATGAACTTATAACACATCATGCCAAGTGTTGCTGACTACACAGAACTGGTGTAATTACAGTTCCTACCATCAAGGTGGGAGGGATGTCTATATATAACTCTAAAAATTTCTTGAGTGTGATAATTCTTATTTAATAGTGTATCTATTCTTATGTAATACTGCTGTTTTTACTTTTCAAAAAATTCCTAAGATATTTGAAAAAGTAAGCACTGGTCTTTAGTGGTTTTTTTTTTTTTTTCCTTGTATCTCTATGTATCCTGTTTCAGGATGAGGTGGCTTTTTGGATAGAATGAATATGTTTTTTTCAGAATCCTGCATGATCTAGTGGCTTTCAGAATTACGTTGTCAGAAGTTGAATTTTATTGCCTGTAGGTTTACCCTTCACATGTTTATACATGTGATTAAAAAAGTGAAAAGCTATTTTAAGGTGGAAGTGAGCTTAGCTTATACTGTGTCATCCCGTGAGAGAACATCCCTTTCAAGGATTTGGCACTCTCCTTTATTGGATTGGAAGAGGTCATGGGTCACTAGTTTCAGTCAGTTTCTCCTTTTTATGGAAAGGAATACTCCCCAAGTGTATAGAAAGGAGCACATGGAAGAAGATAGAAAGCTTTGGCTTTGCGTCTAAGATCATACCTTTAACTCATAATTATAGTGCTAACTGTAATGGTTTATGTGGACTTAGACAGTTATAAAATGTTTTAGCTTATTAAATCAAACATATTTGTATAAATTTAAGATATTCATAGGATAAAGAAAAAGAAACCAGTAAGTTTGAAAAGTTTACGTCAAGTGAAGCATTTCAGATTTTATTTCCTCCTGCTTGGATTAGTTCTATCATGAAGATAAGTTTTAGACTTTTTTTTTTTATTATTCACATTGAATATTTGCAATAATAAAAGATGATGTCATTGATATTTAATTCTTAAACCTTTTAAATTTCTGTTTGTTGATTAAAAAATCAAATATTAAATTATGTCTGTTTACAAAGAAACATTCTTGTTTTTCCTGCTCATACTGAGGTGTTTACTTTCTATATCGTAGAAAGAATCTCTAAATTGATATTTTTACCTAACTAATGATCCAAGAAAACACATGTGATGAGTTGTTTAGTAGATAAATTTCTTTAGAATGGAGAAAAAAAGTACAGATAAAAATAAGAAAGAGCTGAAATAAAAGAGATTTCATATTTAGAAATAAGTCTATCAGAGGAATTTCCCTGGTGGTTCAGTGGTTAAAACTGAGCTCCCAATGCAGGAGATGTGGGTTCAATCCCTGGTCAGGAAACTAAGAATTCCACGTGCTGCTTGGCATGACCAAAAAAAAAAAGTCTATCAGAGACCATATTCTTTGAACATATAAACTGATTGAAATGACACCTAGGTTCTTTGAGAACTGTTTTACCTCATTGAAGTTGTGGTCACCCATCTTTAGAAAATATTTAAGTGCTGAAACATATGTGATTACATAACAACAAAGAGAACTGCTGAAAAAAAAAATCGTTTTGCTTTGTAAAACCATATATTCTAAGATTACACTCATTCATTCATTTTACTGAATATACATGGGATAAGTAGGAATAGACTTTAATTAAAAAATAATCAAAGAAACAAATAAGTACGGTAAATCCTGCAAAGTGAAGGT
This sequence comes from Cervus canadensis, assembly GCF_019320065.1. Classification (NCBI taxonomy): domain Eukaryota; kingdom Metazoa; phylum Chordata; class Mammalia; order Artiodactyla; family Cervidae; genus Cervus; species Cervus canadensis. The sequence goes on along the minus strand of NC_057388.1, from coordinate 76,293,301 downwards.
TTATGGTGCTGTAAGAGCATTATGTGGAGGGATTTGATGTAGCCCTGGTCATCAGGGAAATTTCTCTGTGAAAGTGATGATGAGTTGAGCTCTGAAGAAAGACTGAAAGTTACTAGACATAGGTAAGGGGAATTGTGTTTCCTCTTTCTGGAATTACCCACATATTTTATACTATGTCATGTTTTTACATTTTTGTAATGACCTGAGAGATCAGCTGTAGTTCATCTTTTTTTCACATGAGGAAACTTGAACCCATGGAGTAACTTGCCTGAATTTCATAGCTAGCTTATGAGAAAAACTGAATTAGGATTTATGATGTATGGATGAGTAATGCAATTTTCATTAAGCCAGATTCAAGAATAAGAATTATCAAATAAAAAATTCTTTTCACTTTTTTATTCATTCATTTATTCACTTAACTTATAAAGCAGACACTATGTAGAAGGCCCTGTGCTATCTGATATAGAAGATAAAGAAATAAATGATGTGTGGGCTTTGCCTTTAGGGAGCTTACTGTTTAGTTGGGAATATAAAACAATAACTGAATTTACAGAGTCAAGTTGTGTCTGTCAAAAAACTATAGATCAAATGAGGGAGTTGAGATGAGGAAAGGGTTATGTCCATTTCCAATGAATTTGTGAAGCCTTCCTGGTAGACAAGATAATTTAACTGAACTCACATGTGAAAATGAAGGGTATCTGGTGCAAAATGTACTGTGTGAGCAAAGGCAAGAAAGTTGTCAGGGCATCAGCAGGTTGTTCTCTTTAGATGACACCAAAATGGGTGGAGAGAGGGATAGTGGGAAATACATTTGGAATATGAGTTGCAGCTTGATTGTGGATAAATACTATGGATACAGAAAAGCCATTATAAAAGGAGCATAAACTCATAGTGGCCATAGGTCAATGCTAAGTGCATTGGGTGGAAGATAGAGAAAGGTTGAATGTGTAGGTGCTTTATGGTACGCTGGTGACACAAAGATAAATATGTGCATCCTAGAGATGGGAGTAAGTGTGATGTTCAGAACATGGAAAAAGTCAAGTGTGAGAGTTTCATGCCTTGGTTGGGGGGATAACCATTGGGGAAGAATTTGCAAAGGCTTTGCAGGGCAGTGGGGCTTTACCTACTATTGCTCTCTGCTCCTGCTTGATTTCCTTTGACCATAGGTTCTCTACAAGTAATCATGATCCAGCAGTTGACAATGAAGTGTTACTTAGCCAGGTGCCACCTGTTTGCCATTCTTCCCTTAGCTCATAAGGCTGCCATGGCCCCTTCAATCGGTCCTTCAACCAAGTTTTATTGAGAGCCTACTGTGTGCCAGACATTGTGCTTAGGTGCTGAGACTAGTGGTAAATGAAGATAGACCCTTTTTCTGTCCTCAAGAGTCTTATAGTCTGGCAGGAAAGACATGTTAAGAAAGTAACACCTTCAAATAAGGTAAGATTAGTGTTAATATTAATGACAGGGGAAGAGTATGAGTAGCTTGGAATATAAAGCCAGGATTCTTTTCCATGATCATAACATTTCAAGTGAATTGGAAATAGTCCTATCAGTTCATACTTTGTCACTGCTAGAGTCCTTGATGGCTCCGAGGAATGCTCCGTATTAATTCTGAAATGCACACCATCTCTTCACTGTGTGTAAGGGGACACGGAGAAAAAGACGACTCGGCTGGAAGCATGGGCTTTGAGTCCAGCAGCAGTCCTTGTTGGAAGTCGGTCAGTACTTATTTGCTGGGTGCTCTTGTATAAGCTTCTTGATGCCACTGCTCTTAGTTTTTTCAGTTGTACAATGAGGAAAATTACATCTACCTCTTTGGGTTGTGGCAAGATTTAAGTAAGAAGAGTATTTAAAGCATAGTGCCTTGTACATACTTTTCAATGAGTGATATCTTTTAAAATGGCGTAGTGCTTGTAAGAGACTAGGCTTTAACAGGTGTCTTATTCTTTATGTAGGACTTTAACCCCATCTCCACCAATCACTGCCTGAGGCAAGCGATCTGAATTTGTGCTGCTTCTCCCAAAAGGGATCATGTTGCCCCTTCTTTCTTTTTAACAAACAGGTGTCAAGATTAATTACATCCTGTAAAGGTTTTCTTTGCTTTCAGAGTAGGTGCTACATAAGTGATGTTTTATTCCTTTCCTCCAACTAATTTTCTACAAAAATTGAAAATGCTTCACATCTCTATTTTTTAAAAGATGCATGTGGTTGTTTACTTCACTTTTAAGGTGATGTGTGGACATTTCTCCTGAAGTAATATTATGTGTCACTTTATATAGCATTGCCAAAGTCCTTTCTTTCAAACCTTCTTCTGACATGTAACAATTGTGAGGTGGGATGGATGTGTATACAGATGCTTAACCATATTTTCTTGATTATAAATAAAATAGTTTAAAAATAAAAATTTAAAAATATAATTACTGCTGCCATTTTCATAAAAAAGTCAGAATGAAGAAATATGGGTGTTCTCTTGGGGACAGAAGGATGGCTTGGATTTTTCTTCATTGCACTAGGACGCCGATGCAGTCTGGAGAGTCACCTTCAGAGCCATTACAGTACAAGATGCAGTGCATCTTCAGGAGTACACATTCCTGAAGGAGACAGGATGAGCGAGATCCTATTATGCTTTCAGAAAGCCCCTTACACTGTATTCTTAAAAATGAAACATACATAGGGCATATCCATCTACTGAATAAGCCCCAGTGTGTAAGAATGGCCATGTTACTTCTTTTTTTTGTTTGTTTTTCGATCAACTTAAATCCAACTCTGAGCTTTCATCCCACCTCTTGAAGGGGAGTTCAGCCTCAGTATTAAGGGGAGTCCCTCTCTTATTCACAAACTTGTAGGGGTGAGATCATGGGGATGTTACACAGAACAGTGTTTGAGGGCAATCCTTGCTCTTTTATTTTATGTTTTAAATTAATTAATTTATTTTTTGTCTGTACCTGTGGAATGTGGGATCTTAGTTCCCTGACCAGGAATTGAACCTGCACACCCTACATTGGGAGTGTAGAGTCTTAACCACTGAACTGCTAGGGCAGTCCCTTTAAAAGAAAAAATAGCCTCTCCTTAGTATTGTGTTCTGTTGTTTAGTTGTTGGTCTTTTAGTCCAATTAATTTCCTCTTTGGTGCCCATCATTTACTGGTTTTTGTTGGCAGAGTGTAGGGCATCTGGTTAGGACAGTTTTGTGGTGCAGGACTGTCCTTTACATTGCAGTGTTTTTATCATCCATGATTCTCACTCATTATGACACCGAAGGAAGCTTCTCCTGCCTATCCAAAGCCCCTTTAGTTAGCCCCATAATGGATCTACTTTTATCTTCCCAGCCAGTTTCCCTTGAAATCTGATGGTGTCAGGCTGATCACGTCACCTAGTATGTGGGGGCCTAGGTTGGCTCAGGTGCTTTGAACAGCGCCTTGCTTGTAAGACCACTTGGCTGTTGTTTTCTGTGGAGACAAAACCTCCTGAAGTCTGCAAGGGGGAAGCTGTGGGTCCCTTTTCTGGAGGTTCCACAGACCTCAATGCTCCCTAAGCTGAGGGCAGTCTTTTCCTTCCTCTGGCGGCTCTGCACACCTGTCTGCACCTTCATCCTCGTCTCACATCGAACTCAGCGCCTCCTCTTATGCTTCCTCCAGGGAGCATAAGACTTCTGGAAAACTCTGGCCAGGAAGAGAGGTTCTCTTCTGGTCACTTCTGGTTTAGCCTTGCAGCCTTCCCTGTGGCAAGGGAGTGAAGAAGCTCTGGCCATCTTCTTAGAAGGTAGGGGTGGAGTGGAAGGAGAAACAGAAAATACAAACCACTCAGTGTTGTTTCCCTCTTGGGTTAGCAGCAAAATAAAAAAGCTAACATCTCAACCTTACTTGTCTCCTGAGAAACCTGTATGCAGGTCGAGAAGCAACAGTTAGAACCAGACATGGAACAATGGATTGGTTCCAAATTGGGAAAGGAGTACGTCAAGGCTGTATATTGTCACTCTCCTTATTTAACTGATATGCAGAGTAAATCATGTAAAATGCCAGGCTAGATGAAGCACAGCTGGAATCAAGATTGCCAGGAGAAATATCAATAACCTCAGATATGCAGATGACACCATCCTTATGGCAGAAAGTGAAGAGGAACTAAAGAGCTTCTTGATGAAAGTGAAAGAGGAGAGTGAAAAAGTTGGCTTAAAACTCAACATTCAGAAAACTAAGGTCATGGCATCTGGTCTCATTACTTCATGACAAATAGATGGGGGAACAATGAAAACAGTGACAGATTTAATTTTCTTGGGCTCCAAAATCACTGCAGATGGTGACTACAGCCATGAAATTAAAAGACGCTTGCTCCTTGGAAGAAAAACTATGACCAACCTAGACAGCATATTAAAAAGCAGAGACATTACTTTGCTGACAAACGTCCATCTAGTCAAAGCTATGGTTTTTCCAGTAGTCATATATGGATGTGAAAGCTGGACCATAAGGAAGGCTGAGTGCCAAAGAATTGATGCTTTCGAACAGTGATTTGAAAGCCCCTTGGACATCAAGGAGATCCAACCAATCCATCCTAAAGGAAATCAGTCCTGAATATTCATTGGAAGGACTGATGCTGAAGCTGAACCTCCAATACTTTGGCCACCTGATGCAGAGAGCTGACTCAGTAGAAAAGACCCGATGCTGGGAAAGAGAGAAGGCAGGAGGAGAAGGGAAGGACAGAGGACAGATAGTTGGATGACATTACCGACTCAACGGGCACAAGTTTGAGCAGGCTCCGGGAGATCGTGAAGGCCAGGGAATCCTGGCATGCTGCAGTCCTCGGGGTTGCAAAGAGTCGGATACAACTGAGTGACTGAACAACAACAACACATCAACAAAATATCTTACTGTGACCCTAAACAGATTTTTCATCACATTTCCTTCAAAATAAATGTTCCCACCCTACTTCTGAGGTTCTGATTTCTTTTTCCACAGGAAATCACAGCTCTTTAATTTGGGCAAATAGGTTAGATGGCTAGTGGTAACATTGAGGCAAAGGCAGGGAATAATCTGACAGGGTCAAGGGTTGTACTGCTTTTTTTTCTATCAAAGTTCCTCAACTAAACAACAGAACACAAAAAACTCTTTGAGTTACTACTTTTCTCAATTCTCCTGTGGATAGTACTTTCCAGTTTGATAGAAATGTGAAAATCACTCAGTCGTCTCCAACTCTTTGTGACCCCATGGACTATACAGTTCATGGAACTCTCCAGGCCAGAATACTGGACTGGGTAGCCTTTCCCTTCTCCAGGGGATCTTCCCAACCCAGGAATTGAACCCAGGTCTCCCATATGCAGGCAGATTCTTTACCAGCTGAGCCACAAGGGAAGCTCAGTTTGGTAGAAGGGAAGTTAATTCATTCCATGCAGTGGATGTCGTAGGGCATTAGGTTTTATTTCCCTTACTGAACCCCCTGGAGTGATTTGTGCTAATCCCTGTTTATTTGGTCCTGTTGTCTTGTGAAATCATCAGAACTATGATTTACAGATGGCTTCTTCTCTTCTCCAGGAGCATGATAATAGGACTATATCACATGGGGCTATTAAAGGATTAGAGGAATTAACGTACGCACAGTGCCTAGAACGCTGCTTGCAAAAGTGCTTTGTAAGGGGATCATGATAATGTGTCCAGGCACTATCAATATATCTTTGTGCGTTCTCGTTTATGCTTACCTCATGTGAAGAGTTGACTCATTGGAAAAAACCCTAATGCTGGGAAGGATTGGGGGCAGGAGGAGAAGGGGACGACAGAGGATGAGATGGTTGGATGGCACCACTGACTCGATGGACATGGGTTTGGGTAGACTCCGGGAGTTGGTGATGGACAGGGAGGCCTGGCGTGCTGTGATTCATGGGGTCGCAAAGAGTCGGACACAACTGAGCGACTGAACTGAACTGAATTGAACTAAACCTTTCTGTGATAGATATTATCATCCCCATTTCACAGAAGAGAAATATGAGACTTAAAGAGTGTTGTTGTTGTTGTTGTTTTTTAATTGCCTAAGGAAACACATCATGTCAGTGGATGAACTGGAATTGGTACCAGGTACAGAAAGAAGAGGGCTTCCCAGGTGGTGCTAGTGGTAAAGAACCTGCCTGTCAATGCAGGAGATGTAAGAGATGCAGGTTCAATTCGTGAGTCAGGACAATCCTCTCGGGGAGGGCATTCCCCGAGAGGGGAACCCACTCCATTATTCTTGCCTAGAGAATCCCATGGACAAAGGAACTGGGCGGGCTACAGTCCATGGGGTCACAAAGAATTAGACAGACTGAAGTGATTTCACACATGCACACATAGAAAGAGATTCCTCTTCCCAAATGTAGGGCAGAGAGGGGTTTGGGCTCATCTTATTGTAAAAGTCTCAGTCAGTATTGTGCTGAGTTTTGTGCCCTCCATGCCTGCACACTGCTTTTGATTGAAAGTAGAAAAATGAAGTAGAAATCTAATCAAAATTACAAAAGGACTGGAATAAAAATGAATCTGGTTGCTTGTCGAATACAGAGACCACACCTGGAATACATATGTTGGGTTCGCCTTACACAAACTCCTGTAAAATATACGGCAATTATAGGAATTATTTAATGAAGCAGGCAGGTGGGCACTTTGGTAGTAGATTGCATTTTATTTTCCTTAGGGTAATGAACAGGCTTATGATATAATGAAAAAAATTTGGTTTCCCAATTGAACTTTGTTTTAATACAAATCACTGGAAAAACCAAATTCAGAGCATTTTAACATTTTTAAATTAACAGATGTTTTTCTAGAACTTCACATTTTATATTTTCACATTATCATACTCTGAAATAAATTAAAAGCAGGATCTCCTATTTCATGTGTGGATAACTCAGAGGAATCATTTTTTTCCCAGAAAAAATGCATCCATAGTTCCTAATATTTGTGTTTTTACCAAGTAAGAACTTGACAATGTTTATAATTCATTTATTATGAGAAATATTACTCCCCTATCTTTTCACTGGCAAGTCATTGCCAGACTTTTCTTCTTGTTATTGTTTTAATATGTGTCAAGATTATTTCCTTTTATAAGGAAGAGATATTTGTAAGGAATAAGAAGACTAACTTAAATTACCAAAATATCAAAATATTTTGCAAAGATTCTTTTGCAAAAGTAAGACTTTGGTAGATGAATACGTACATCATAGTTTCATATTCTGACTTTAAAATCAACAAAGAACATTGATAATAACAACTAAAATTCTAATTTATTGGGTTCTTCCTTTGTGCCAGTTTATATCCTAAGCATTTTATCTCACTAATTCTTAATGACAAAGCAGTAAGGTGAATATTTTACACATGAAGGAAATGAGGTATTAAAGAAGTTATATGATTTTCTCAGGTACAAATGTTGGCAAATGGTGGAGCAGTGGTTTGAATCCAGATCACTGTCACTACCCCGTTCTTGTAGCTGCTGCATTATGATGTGAATAATATAGAAATGCATAGGCTATTGTGGCCACTTAGTCAAACCTGGAATACTTGAGTGTTTAAGTGTATAAATCAGCTAAAAGTGTTTGTGAAGGGGGTAAGGAGTGTAGGAGAGGAGAAGAAATGAATTCAGATAGTTCATTTCAGTTCAGTGGCTCAGTCATGTCTGACTCTTCGTGACCCCATGAACTGCAGCACGCCAGGCCTGTCTGTCCATCACCAACTCCCAGAATTCACCCAAACTCATGTCCATTGAGTCGGTGATGTCATCCAACCACCTCATGCTCTGTCGTCCCCTTCTCCTCCTGCCCTCAGTCTTTCCCAGGATCAGGGTCTTTTCAAATGAGTCAGCTCTTTGCATAAGGTGGCCTAAGTATTGGAGTTTCAGCTTCAACATCAGTCCTTCCAATGAACACCCAGGACTGATCTCCTTTAGGATGGACTGGTTGGATTTCCTTGCAGTCCAAGGGACTCTCAAGAGTCTTCTCCAACACCACAGTTCAAAAGCATCAATTCTTCAGTACTCAGCTTTCTTTATAATCCAACTCTCACATCCATACATGACTACTGGAAAAACCATAGCCTTGACTAGATGGGACCTTTGTTGACAAAGTAATGTCTCTGCTTTTTAATATGCTGTCTAGGTTGGTCATAACTTTCCTTCCAAGGAGTAAGCGTCTTTTAATTTAATGGCTGCAGTCCCCATCTGCAGTGGTTTTGGAGCCCAAGAAAATAAAGTCTGCCACTGTTTCCACTGTTTCCCCAACTATTTGCAATGAAGTGATGGGACTGGATGCATGATGTTAGTTTTCTGAATGTTGAGCTTTAAGCCAACTTTTTTCCCCTCCTCTTTCACTTTCATCAAGAGGCTCTTTAGTTCTTCTTCACTTTCTGCCATAAGGGTGGTGTCATCTGCATATCTGAAGTTATTGATATTTCTCCTGGAAATGTTGATTCCAGCTTGTGCTTCTTGCAGCCCAGTGTTTCTCATGATGTACTCTGCATATAAGTTAAATAACAGGGTGACAATATACAGTCTTGACGTACTCCTTTTCCTATTTGAAACCAGTCTGTTGTTCCATGTCCAGTTCTAACTGTTGCTTCTTGACCTGCATACAGGTTTCTCAAGAGGCAGATCAGGTGGTCTGGTATTCCCATCTCTTTCAGAATTTTCCACGGTTTGTTGTGATCCACACAGTCAAAGGCTTTGGCATAGTCAATAAAGCAGAAGTAGATGTTTTTCTGGAACTCTTTTGCTTTTTTGATGATCCAGTGGATCCTGGCAATTTGATCTCTGGTTCCTCTGTCTTTTCTAAAACCAGCTTGAACATCTAGAACTTTACGGTTCATGTATTGCTGAAGCCTGGCTTGGAGAATTCTGAGCATTACTTTACTAGCGTGTGAGATGAGTGCAATTGTGCGGTAGTTCGAGCATTCTTTGAGATTGAAATGAAAACTGACCTTTTCCAGTCCTGTGGCCACTGCTGAGTTTTCCAAATTTGCTGACATATTGAGTGCAGCACTTTCATGGCATCATCTTTTAGGATTTGTAGTAGCTCAACTGGAATTCCATCACCTCCACTAGCTTTGTTCATAGTGATGCTTCCTAAGGCCCACTTGACTTCACATTTCAGGATGTGTGGCTCTAGGTGAGAGCCACCGTGATTTTCTGGGTGTGAAGATTTTTTTGTATAGTTCTTCTGTGTATTCTTGCCACCTCTTTTTAATATCTTCTGCTCCTGTTAGGTCCATACCATTTCTGTCCTTTATTGAGCCCATCTTTGCATGAAATGTTCCCTTGGTATCTCTAATTTTCTTGAAGAGATCTCTGGTCTTGTTTTCCTCTATTTCTTTGCCTTCATCACTGAGGAAAGCTTTCTATCTCTCCTTGCTATTCTTTGGAACTCTGCATTCAGATGTTTATATCTGTTTCTCCTTTGCTTTCACTTCTCTTCTTTTCACAGATATTTGTAAGGCCTCCTCAGACAGCCATTTTGCCTTTTTGCATTTCTTTTTCTTGGGGATGGTCTTGATCCATCTCCTGTACAATGTCACGAACCTCTGTCCATAGTTCATCAGGCACTCTGTCTATCAGATCTAGTCCCTTAAATTTATTTCTCACTTCCACTGTGTTTTCATAAGGGGTTTGATTTAGGCCATACCTGAATGGTCTAGTGGTTTTCCCTACTTTCTTCAATTTAAGTCTGAGTTTGGCAATAAGGAGTTCATGATCTGAGCCACAGTCAGCTCCTGGTCTTGTTTTTGCTGACTGTATAGAGCTTCTCCGTCTTTGGCTGCAAAGAATACAATTAATCTGGTTTTGGTATTGACCATCTGGTGATGTCCATGTGTAGAGTCTTCTCTTGTGTTGTTGGAAGAGGGTGTTTGCTATGACCAGTGTGTTCTCTTGGCAAAACTCTGTTAGCCTTTGCCCTGCTTCATTCCATACTCCAAGACCAAATTTGCCTGTTACTCCAGGTGTTTCTTGACTTCCTACTTTTGCATTCCAGTCCCCTATAATGAAAAAGACATCTTTTTTGGGTGTTAGTTCTAAAAGGTCTTGTAGGTCTTCACAGAACTGTTCAACTTCAGCTTCTTCAGGTTTACTGGTTGGGGCATAGACTTGAATTACCATGATATTGAATGGTTTGCCTTGGAAATGAACAGAGATCATTTTGTCATTTTTGAGATTTCATCCAAGTACTGCATTTTGGACTCTTTTGTTGACTGTAATGGCTACTCCATTTCTTCTAAGGGATTCCTGCCCACAGTAGTAGATATAATGGTCATCTGAGTTAAATTCACCCATTCCAGTCCATTTTAGTTTGCTGATTCCTAGAATGTTGATATTCCCTCTTGCCATCTCCTGTTTGACCACTTCCAATTTGCCTTTATTCATGGACCTACATTCCAGGTTCCTATGCAATATTGTTCTTTACAGCATTGGACCTTACTTCTATAACCAGTCACATCCACAACTGGGTGTTGTTTCTGCTTTGGCTCCACCCCTTCATTCTTTCTGGAGTTATTTCTCCACTGATCTCCAGTAGCATATTGGGCACCTACTGACCTGGCGAGTTCATCTTTCAGTGTCCTATCCTTTTGCCTTTTCATATTGTTCATAGGGTTCTTGGAGAAGGCAATGGCAACCCACTCCAGTACTCTTGCCTGGAGAATCCCAGGGACAGAGGAGCCTGGTGGGCTGCCATGTATGGGGTCGCACAGAGTCGGACACGACTGACGCGACTTAGCAGCAGCAGCAACAGCAGCAATATTGGGTTCTCAAGGCAAGAATACTGAAGTGGCTTACTATTCCCTTCTCCTGTGGACCACATTCTGTCAGACTTCTCCACCATAACCTGTCCATTTTGGGTGGCCCCACAGGGCATGGCTTAGTTTCATTGAGTTCGATAAGGCTGTGGTCCATGTGGTCAGACTGGCTAGTTGTCTGTGATTGTGATTTCAGTCTGTCTGCCTGCTGATGCTTTCTCTAAGTGCCTACCATCTTACTTGGGTTTCTCTTACCTTGAACGTGGGGTATCTCTTCACGGCTGCTCTAGCAAAGCTCAACCGATGCTCCTTACCTTGGACGTGGGATATCTCCTCATAGCCGCTGCTCCTGACCTTGGATGTGAGGTAACTCCTCTCGGCCGCTGCCCCTGACCTTGGACATGGGGTAGCTCCTCTAGGCTGCTCTTGCACTGTGCAGCTGCTGCTCCTTCATGGCATAGAGGGTTCTGCAAATAGGGGATTCTATTGCTGCTACTTGCAGTGTACTGAGAGTACTAAGTGTGATGCACATGATGCCATCGTGGTAAGGTCCAAATCTTGGAGAATCTATGTTGAAGAGCTTAAGCATGGTTTTATGTGGTAGAGACACTACAGGTCTCAGCCATATAACTGACATAGTTCTATTTGTGCTGAATATAAATCCCTTTTGAATGAGTAAGGAGATGGTTTTTGGAGACAAGACTGGTGATAGGGGGGCCAGTTTTAGTCTTCCATGTGGAAGATGAAGACTTTAGATTAGGTCCATGATAGTAGGGGACCCATCTAAGTGTAGTTAAGAAATAAATTTGCAGGATCTAATGATGCTTAGCTCTGGGTGATGAGGAGATGGAAGGGTAAGCAGTAAGTATCAGATTTTCAGCCGGTATAACTGGGTAGATTGTAGATTCAGCAACTAAGAGATATAGAACACGGGGCAGGCAGAGAATAAAATAAGTTTAGTCTGGGGGCACGTTGGGTTTGGTACAGTCAGTGGTGATGGTGTGCTGTGCTGTGCTTAGTCACTGAGTTATATCCAACTCTTTGTGACCCCATGGACTGTAGCCTGCCAGGCTCCTCTGTCCATGGGGATTCTCCAGCAAGAATACTGGAGTGGGTTGCCATGCCCTCCTCCAGGGGATCTTCCCAACCCAGGGTTTGATCCCAGGTCTCTCGCATTGCAGGTGGATTCTTTACCAGTTGAGTCACAAGGGAAGTCCAAGAATGCTGGAGTGGGTACTATATCCTTTCTCCAGGGGATCATCCTGACCCAGGAATTGAACTGGAGTCTTCTGCATTGCAGGTGAATTGTTTACCAGCTGAGCTACCAGGGAAGCCCCAAGTGGTGATTGTCAGTAGAAACTGATGATATGAATCTGACATTCTTTCTGCAGGGAATTGAGGTGGAGTCAGGCTGAGGAATCATAAGCCTTTTTTGGCAGGTGCAACTTTTAGAGTGACTGAAATCATGGTGCAAGTGAGCATAGTGGGCTATGTATGGGCCACTGGGGTCGCTGGGTTGGGTGAAGAAAGGGGAGCCTACCAAGGAGATAGAACAAAAGTGATCAGAGATAGGGTGAACCAACAGTATGTAGTATCAGAGACACAGAGCATTTCGGGAAAATGATAACCGAGTTGTGGTGCTGTTGTTGTTCATTCACTCAGATGTGTCCAACTTTTTGTGACCCCATGAGATATGGGTCAAAAAATGTCCACTAAATTAAGCCACATGGATAACTTGATTTTTGCAAGAAGAGATATAGTAGAATGCTGTTGACAGAAACCATGATCCATTGGGTTTGAAAGTAAATGTTAGGCTGGGAATTGAGATGGCAGGTAAGGAATTCTCTGTCAAGTATTTTGGTTGATAAAGGGAAAAGATTGAGTAGTAGTTAAAGGTGAGTATTTGTGTGTGTGTGTGTGTGTGTGTGTGTGTGTGTGTTGAGGGGGTGGCCTGTCAATGGACATGGGTTTGGGTAGACTCTGGCAGTTGGTGATGGACAGGGAGGCCTGGTGTGCCTGTCCGTGGTTCATGGGGTCACAAAGAGTCAGACATGACTGAGTGACTGAACTGACTGAACTGAGGGGGTGGCAATAGAATTATCAGGCTTCTAGGATGTGGGAAAAGAGGTCACTAAGAGGGGAGGTTGAAGATATAGGAGACGTTATGGCCACTGTGCAGGTCCCGGAGAGGCCTTAGGCCCTAAAGAGACATGGACGCACATGAATTTACAGAGTCATTCCTTTACAGAAAGAAAGGAATCATGATGAGTATACTTGTAAGAGATCACTTGTATTAGACAGTGTAGGTCACATGTATTAAACAGTCCAGTGATAACGCTGCTGGTATCAGCCATGCAGAGGAGGAAGGAGGCAAATAAATGTGATGAGTGATGAAGAGAGTAGTCAAGGTTCTTACTAGCTTTGAAGTGCTGAAGTTAAGAGTAATTAAAAATCCCTGAAGAGTCCATCAACAGAGGAATGGATAAAGAAGATGTGGTCCATATACACAGTGGAAATTACTCAGCCATAAAAAGGAATGAAATTGTGTCATTTGCAGAGATGTGGATGGATGGTCATACAGAGTACAGTCAGTCAGAAAAAGAATAACAAATATCATATATTATTGCATACATGTGGAATCTAAAAATATGATATAGATGATCTTATTTGCAAAACAGAAATAGGGACACAGACGTAGACAAGAAATCAATGGACTGCCGGGGGCAGGGGGTCTTGGGGATGGGTGGGATGAATTGGTAGGTTGGGATTGACATATACACTATTGACACTATGTATAAAATAGATAACTAATGAGAACCTACTGTATAATTCAGGGAACTCTACTCAATGCACTATGGTGACCTAAATGGGAAGGAAATCCAGAAAAGGGGATATGTGTCTGTAAAGGTGACTCACTTTGCTGTACAGTAGGAACTAACAACATCGTAAGGCAACTATGCTCGAATAAAAATTAATTTAAAAAATCCCCAAAGAATTTGTGCTAGGGATTGGATCTTAGTTCATAGGAATTGGGCAGGAAGAAGCTGGGACTAGTTGAGGATTTGGACTTTAAATTTTGACTTTGGTGACTTTGTCTATAGGTGCTGAGAGGTAGGCAGGTAGACAGTGGATATTTCCTTTAGACTGGTGGTTTTCAAACATGACTGCTTATAGGAGACACTTGGAGAGCTTTCGAAAAATGATGCCAAGGTCACCCTGTGAGCTTTTAAATTGCTGATTTCATGTGGTAGAAGGTCGTAAATATTTTTTAAAGCTCTTGGGTGGTTAGACTGATCAGCCAGAGTTAAGAACCACTGCTCTAGATCAATGGCCAGAAAATGTTTTCATAAAGGATGACATAGGAAATATTTTAGGCTTTCTGGGCTATCTTGTCTCTATTAGAATGACTCATCTCTGCCAAAAGTCAAAAGCAGGAGCCTAGATAATACATAATTAGAGCATGGATACATACCAATAAAACTTTATTTGTGGACACTGAAATGTGAATTCCACATCTTTTTCACATGTCATGGAAGATTATTTTTCTTTTTCTTTTTTCCCTAACTATTAAAAAAGTTTGAAGACCATTAGCTCTTGGGTCATATAGGTGTAGGTTGCAGTTTGCAGATGCCCATGATAGACATTTGCTGCTCAGAGTGTAGATCCTGAACCAACCAATTCCTTAAAGGGAGTTAGAAATGCAGAATTCTGAGCCTTGAGTGAGTTCTGCTGAGGCAGAATCTGCATTTTAATAAGATTCTAAAGTAAATGATTTGCAGCTTCAAGTTTGAGAATCATTAATCTGCTCTAGCCTGTACTGTCTCATTCCCATTCAGTTCAGGAAACAGGGCAGCCTCTTCATCCCTTTAGTTGTTTCAGTGACCTTTTAATGGAGGTTAGAAAGCATTTAAGGAGAACTCTGTGGTAAGAAGCTGTCATCCAGGTGTTCTGAATTGTTTAACAATTCAGATAGAATGGTTTTAGGTCTTATAGACACAAGTGGAAAGTTGACATTCTGTTATTAAAAGGAAGGGTTTAATTTATGTTCTAGTGCATATACAGAGAATCTGTCTTCATACAGAACAGCAAAATTGTGGTTCTTAGAGGCAGGACCAAACTTTTCTAAGAAACATCTTGAATTTATTCAACAGCCTCTAATGAGGACTTTTTTGAGACATTAGAGAATTACAACCAAGACTGTGTAAGAGGTCACCTTAACTTAGCTTTGTGGGAGAAAAGTCATGGAAACTGTGAAAGAATATTAAACATCTAAAAACTAGCTCATACATTCACAATGAGCGCATTACTAAAAGAAGTGACCCCTACCATTTTTGCATTGCACAGATTAGAAAAGTGAATTACTTAGCAAATACTTACTTCTAAAACTCAGGTAAGTTGGAAAGAATATTAAAGTGGGACTCAATGCACCATATTACAACTTGGATGTGAGGAAGCCAATTAACTTTTTTTAAACCTTGCTTTTTTAATCAAAATGAGGATCACGTTTTTTAGACCAATTTTCTTCCCAGAATTATTCTAAAGATTAAATATATTGTAGTGTGCTCTGAGAAGTACTAATTGTTATTGTGATGTACATTAACCCAGGCTATTGTGTGTTCATAAAGAGCTAGACTTAGACGTGTGTTTATGGGTTGACAAAACAACTCTTAGGACTGTTTACAAGAATTTTCAAGCTGAACCAAAGTATTTATTCTGTAAGAAAGAAAGAACTTCCCTTTAGCTTCAGTTACTACACTTAAACAGATTTACTTCCCATTTGACTCTGGTAAGAATAAGATTAATAATGGAACTGTAGCAACTCTGAAACATTAATTCCCTCAGGATGTGGAGAAAAACCACATGCATATAAATGTGTTTAACATTGATTTCCCATGTTATTTACTTTGGCTAATTTCCTTTTAAACTCACGTATATGTGTAGATTTAGGCACCTGTTGAGGAGAACATTAAACACTGACTTATTTTATTCATCTTTTTTTTTATTACCTCATTTCACCGCTTTTGTAAAATATAAGCTATATCACTTTGTCCTTTAAACAGTGTTTGGACAAAGACAAAAAAGATCATAGTCTCTTAAACTTTAATGCTATCCTTATATGACCATAAGGGAATGATCCCCTTCTGACTTCCTACATTCCCTTTCAACAAGTTTGACCTTGCAGAAATTTTAAAATATGAACTGTAACCTGGTATTAAAAGATAGTATGCAGCTGATAGACCTTACCACCAGAGGTATTAATATCATGCCACTTTTAGGAGTTGAAAGCTCTGATGATAGATTCCTGAAAGGGTTAAAAATACATGCAGAGTAGACTTTTCCAGCCATATCTCTCGGTACACTTCTGTGATGTATACATTATGTTTCAGCCAAAACCAGACTGTTTCTCAAAGGAGCATGCATTTTTCTGTGGTTGGAACTCTGCTTATAATGTTCTCTATATTTAGAAAGCCCCATAGCCACCTTTTGCTGACAAAATCCCATCCATCCTTCAGAGCTCAGCTCACAAGCCCTCTCATTCACATATCCTTCCTGATCCTGCCAACTGAATATGATATTTATCTCCGTTGAGCCCTCAAAGCACTTTGTATGTACCTCTCTTATGGCACTTAGCTCATTCTGCCTTATGTTTTAGTTATTTGTGACCTTGACTTCTTTCCTTTGCAAGGCAGCTGGAGAGCAGGGACTATGTCTTCTTTATTCTTGAAACTCTTGAAAGTTAAAGCTCCTATTTCCTCAAGATTTCTTGCAAAGACTAAAGGTAGGTTAAAAAAGGGACAGCTTAGACCAAGTAGTTTCTTTTATTTTTGCAGAATATTGATCAAAGGGGAATGTATCCTATTTAATAAGGAAATTGTTTGTGAGTTAACAGTAGAAATATAATATGTTAAGTAGGTGAATGAAGAGGTGTGTAGAGATTATAGAGAAGTCGACAAGATAAAAGGAGGAGGAGACAGAAGAATGTTGGATTTTTGTGGTCACAAGGATGAAGTCTCTTGAAAGCCCGCTTGGACTGTTAACTGATGCTGTTGATATCCCATTCTTCCATCTACTCCTGAGTTCTGTGTCATCACTGACAGCTTCCCACATCAAACATCTGTGTGTGTGAATTTTTGCCTCAGGCATTACTTCCATGACATAGATGTTTGGTCAACTTACACAATGCAACTTAAGATGTTTGCTTAACTTACAAGAAATAGCAGGGAGTTCAGGAGCCTGTGGGCAGCCCTCAACAGTGAGGGATGACAGTCAGTGGTTAAATATTCCGCCTTCTTGGTTCCTCATTAAGGTAATTCTGAGGTATACTGTACGTGATTTGTCAGAAAGTCCCTGGTGGGATTGAGTCTCAGTTGGCCACAGTAGTAACCTGTTCAGTGACACATTATTTATTTGCTTTTCTCCCTCCCCAATCTTACTTTTATTTCTCCCTAATTTGTGCTTTCTCGGGTCATGTATCAAATAGGGTCTTCCTTTGGGCTAGTCCATCCTAAGACAGTCTGATCGAGTAGAGTTAAGGTCTTAGCAAAGAATAAATTACCTCAATTATGAAGTTCAGTCTTCACATTTGTAGTTTTATAATAAGAGTCATTGTTCAGTCGCTAAGTCTTGTCTGACTCTTTGCAACCCCATAGGCTATGGCACACTCCTCTGTCCTTCCCTATCCCTTGGAGTTTGCTCAAATTCATGTCCATTGAGTTGGTGATGTTATCTAACCACCTCATCCTCTGCTGCTTCTCTTTTTGCCTTCAATCATAGATAAAACAAGCATGGTGTAATCACAGTGGGAAAAATGTAGTTTAGTTAGTATCATTTTGGAGGAGGATTTTTGGAGGGGTCCAGGAAGAATTTGTGTGATGAACAAGGAATGGACTTATAAAGAGATAATCTTGAGTTGTAGATAAAAATAATTATCTTGAGCTTGCATGCTTGAAATGTAATATGTACCGTTCTGCATGCTTCTCATATTTCTTGATGAATTTGGCCATAATCAGTATAAATAAAACATATGTCTTATATATCTACATTGCATAAGTTGCCATGTCCAATTGTCATTCTGCTTCTATTGCAATATGGAAAGTGAATCTAGAAGCAGTATAACTGATGAATCTACATTGTCACTCTTTTACATTGGTGAAGAATTTTACAGAGGACGATTTTGATTTAAATTTTTTTTTTACCAATTACATTTATTTATCACACAAGTGTCAGAATAATATTTATATATACTATTTTCTTAGACTTACAGTCAACTTTCAGGAAAGAAAAAAAAAATAGCAGCAAGAGAATTCAAAAGTCCACCCCCTAAAGGGATTTAAGGTATGAAAGAAGATACGAGAAAAATTAGGGCTCTTAGGTGATAACTCACATTGGCTTAAGCCAAAAAGAGAATTTATTATTTCACATAACAGAATAGCCCAGTGATAGAACTGCTCTCAGATCAGCTTGATTCATGGCTTCAATATCCCTAGGATCCTTTTTAGGCTCTGCACTTAATGGGGTAGTTCTATTCTTATACTGTATCATGGGCTCCAGAAGTTTGAGGGTCTCTTCACCTCAGTAAAAGACAGCACAGCATAAAGAGAGGTACACGCAAAATCAGTTGGACCTCATTCACCTGGTTTGGGTCACATGTCCATTTCCAAACATAAGTACACACATTAACTTATTTTACTTCCTGCTTTCCAGTCTGTTTGTGATTAGTTTCTTTTTCTTGACTTGCTGCACTGACAAGGCCCTCTAGGACAATGCTGAATAGAAATGGTAAGAGCAGGTATCCCAGCATTTTCCTGATGACTGAGAAAAACTCTTTAATGTCTCACCATAAAGTATGGTGTTAGCTATAAGTTTTTCATAGATTTCATCTATCAGATTGAGGAAGTCCCCTTCTATTCCTGAGAATTTTTAAAAAAAATCATGATTTGGTGTTGAATTTTCGTAAATGAGTTTTTGTGCATCAGTGAAGATATTATGTGGATTTTGTTCTTTATTCTATTTGTATGGTGAATTATATTAGTGAACTTCACTTTCATTCCTGGCATAAACACTATAAGGTCATGATGTATTGGATATGTTTTATAAGTTTCTGAATTTAATGTGTGTGATTAATTTTGATGTCCGTGTTCTTGAGTGATATTGGTTGTTTCCATATTTCATGTAATATCTTTATCTGGTTTTGGTATCAGGGTAAAGTTGGTCTCATAAAATTAGTTGGGAAATAGTCCCTCTTCCTCTATTTTTTTGAAAAGAGTTTGTATAGGAGATGAACTTATTTTAATTCATGATCTTGCTTTAATTCTCAAGGAATAGAATCACTTTTACCCAAGTGCATGAATTGACAGTGGGAGATTGGTTCCCCTGAAAAAATTGAGGTACTGTTGCTGCAAGAATGAAGCTTGGAAGAATGGAAGCTAGAACCAGATTTCTCATCACTAAGAGTAGATAAGATTCCCTGAGTTGGTGGGAGAAATGGAGACGGGTGGAATGAGGAGATAGAGCTCTGAATGAGGGGTCAAAAACAGGAGCAGAGTTTATATCTATAGGCTGTCCAGCACCCATCCTCATGGAAATCTGTTGGGAGCCAATTTGAGTCTCTATCTGAACAGAATTTATTAACATGTTGGCTGTGACAAGGACTTTGCATGAATTGCTCTTCGAATTGGCATTTGGTGAGGACTTAACCTCCTGCCAGCTTGCTGACTTTCAGCTGGTGTCATGTGATGCATTTCTTATTGTTGTTTTTTTAATAGATTTTTGGCCACACTGCATGGCATGAGGGATTGTAGTTCTCTGACCAGAGATGGAATCTATGCTCCTTGTATTGCAAGTTCAGAGTCTTAACCAATGGACCACCAGGGAAGTCCCCATATGATACATTTCTGTGCCTCCATATTTTGTTTACTTCCTACTCTACTTGCCTAAGTGGCAATTCACTTTTCAGTGTCCTTTGCTCCCATACCACATATCAACCCAACCCCCAGAGATGAAAGGTATGAACCTGTACCCCAGGGCAGTGGTTGGGTGAAGAGGTAGTTGGATGGGTTTGAACAGAGCCAAATGGAACTCTCCAATTCAGATACGCATCAAAAAAGCAGGCTAGGGAATTCCCTGGCAGTCCTAGTGACTCAGGTAAAGAATCCGCCTGCAATGCAGGAGACGTGGGTCCGATCCCTGGGTCAGGAAGATCCCCTGGAGGAGGGAATAGCAACCCATACCACTATTTTTGCCTGGAGAATTCCATGGACAGAGGAGTCTGGCAGGCTACAATCCATGGGATCGCAAAGATCAGACACAACTAGGTGACTAACACACATACACACCAGTAGTTAGGACTTGGCACTTTGACCTCCAGGGCCTGGGTTCAATCCCTCATTGGGGAACTAGATCCCATAAGCTGTGTGGCATGGTTAAAAAAAAAAGAAAAGAAAACAACAGCCTAATTCATCCCTTTGAAGTTGCTAAAGTATTTTTGTTCTACATCCTTCGTCTTAATGTTAATCTTTAACCATGATTTACTCTTGTGAATCTTGAATTATTTTTCTTAAATTTTGAGATTAAGAGAAGATAACTGGCTGATTTTTTTCCCTTCTGGACTAGCCAGTATCCTTAGAAAGATTTTTTAAAAATTACAATGTCTGATCATAAAAAGGAGATTTTTTTGTTTCCTCATTACCAGCTGGTCAAAAAACCTACTTGGACTTTTATTGCTCTTAATCTAAGAAATCTTTGTATATCAGTATAGGGTACAGTAGTATCTTGCTTAGTTTACTTCAGCATTTTTAGAGTCTGCTATGCACTATGTAGCAAGAACGCTAGACCATAAGATGTTCTAGATGAGGACTCTCCCTTCTGGGTGCTCTACAACTCTGTAAAAGGAAGCGGTGGGCAGTGAGGACCAGACAAGGAAACATGGAAGTGTAATGGAATGTGAGAAGCTGTTAACTTAAGCAGGACATGGTTAGGGCCGGAGCAAAGAATGAATGGTCAATTAAACATGTGAGAGTTCTGGAAAGGTAGGTTAAGGATTCTTTATTCTCTGGGGTTTTTTCTCCAATCTTGCAGTTTGGGAGTTGGCCATTCAATTAATCTAAGGAGTGATTAAGCCCTTGGGAAAGTGGACTGATGGTGACTCAATTCTGATTTTAGCTAGAAACTAGTTTAATATCCTAAAATAGCAAATCCTTCTTCCTAGAAGGGAAGTTTACTTAAGACAAGAAATAACAAGGGCTATAAATCAAGACCAGAAAGCAGCTTGGTGAATATATAGTATTTGAATAGAGTAGTATTCCTAGGGACAAGCCTACCCCAACTGTTAGAGTACTCTAATTTAGTGAGGGTGCCTCGCTCCTTAACCATGAACCTGTTCTTTCTACTGCTTCTTCAGAAATGTTCCAAGTTGCTCCCTTTAACATTTTTAGCTGCAACAGCTTTATTTTTAAATAGAATATTCCAAATTGCTTCATAAAAATACATTTAGTAAGCACTCATAACAATAATAGCTAATTTTAATTGAGCATTTACTATGTGCTAGGTACTATTTTAAATGTTTCATGTGGATTATCCTCTTTGCTCCTTACACTCATGGTATGAAATAAATATTATTATCCCACCCTTTTTTGTCTTCAAATAAAGAAACTGAAGCATGTGGAAGTTAACGTCTTACCCAAGGTCACATGGTTAGGAAGGCTGGGTCTAGAGCCTGTGCTATGAAGCTTTCTGTGATTCTGCCTCAGTCTTTCATTTGAGCTGGTTGAGCCATTAGAGATGATTTGGTATAATCTGTTTTTTGTTTTTAAGATAAGTTAAGAGAGAGCTCAGTTCAGGACTGACCTAGTAAATCAAGCGGCTAGCTCTTATTGTGCCTTCTGACTCACTATGGCCTGGAAACCAACTGCTTCAATTAAGACCAGCAACTTGTGTTATGAGAAGCAGAATTTTCTTTCTTCTTTTTTTTCTTTATTGGAATATAATTGCTTTACTGTGTTGTGTTAGTCTCTGCAGTACAATGAAGTGGATCAGCCTTATGTATACATATAACCCCTCCCTCTTAGACTCCTCCTCCCATTCCTACCCATCTAGGTCATCACAGAGCACTGAGCTGATCTCTCTGTGATCTTCAGCAGGTTTCCACTATTTTACACATGGCAGTGTATATATGTCAATCCCAATCCCAATTCATCCCACTCCCCTCTCCCTCCACCCGTGTCTACACATCTGTTCTCTCTATCTGCATCTCTGTTCCTGCCCTGAAAATAGGTCCATCTGTACCGTTTTTCTAGATTCCACATATACAAGTTAACATATATTTGTTTTGCTCTTTCTGACTTACTTTTTTCTTTTTATAAACTTCCTTGGAGTAAAACTGATGATAAGGTAGAAAAATAAAGGCCCGTGAGAAGATACTAATACAAAGACAGTGAAATTTTTCTTTGTTTTCTAGATATTAACATCTACTTTCTTTATGTTTTCTCCTAAAAATCCTCTTTTGCAAATGTATCTAGCTTTTCTATATTTGGCCTAAATTCATTGCATTGGGAATCCATATACGCATTTCATGAAGAGCTACTTTAAATGGTTCTGATGTAAAATGTCTATTTGTCTCTGTCTTCTAAGCTTTTTGGTTTTTTTGCTTATTAATTTTGATTGAAGTAGAGTTGATTTACAATGATGTGTTAGTTTCTGCTGGACAGCAGAGTGAGTCAATTATACATACACATATATCTGCTGTTTTTAAAATTCTTTTCCCATATAGGTCACTACAGAATATTGAGTAGAGTTCCCTATGCTGTACACTAGGTTCTTATTCGTTATCCATTTTTTATATAGTAGTGTGTATATGTCAATCCTAATCTCCCAATTTATCCCTTCCACCCTGTTCCCCTCTGATATGTCTCTGTTGTCTAAGCTTTTAAAAAGTTTTCTTTCATTGCTTCATCCTGATTGGGTGGGGTCCACCCTCCTTAGGGTGAGAGGGAGTTCAGTCTCCAAACAGCCTAAGCTTCATCCTCTCCAGACTGAATACTGCCAACTTGCCGATTTATGTTGGTTTTAGTGAAGCCTTCCATGGATTTAGATGGGAACACCAAGACTTTTCACTGGAAAATTCACTTTGCATTTCACTTCAATTCCTAGAGGTTAGAGGTATGACTGTATGTATAGAGATATTATCTGGTCTCTATATCTGTTTGCTTTTTACATTTTAAACTGTAACCTAATTCCTCATATCCTATGTTCATTCTTACATGTATTTTTCCACTTTCCTTTTTTTTTCCTTTGGGAAGTAGATGACTGTAAACTATATGTTAAACATAACAGTTGTCTTTTTACTGTTATTTTCCATATTTTATTAGGTTTTACACAAAAATGCAAGTGCATTTGCTGCTGACCTGGCATCAAAAGAAGGAAGTAAATAAGCCAAATAATGTAAAAATCCTTCTGTGAATAAATAGAGTGCTACACAAGTCTCATTCACTAATAAGTAAGACAAGACTTGTCATACTGAATGAAACTGGATAGTGTTTTATCCACCAAGTATTTGAATATGGTACAGTTTATTTATCTCATTGTATTAAAAACAGTGATAACACTTTCAAGAACATTGGCTTTTGCCAGAGGTACTGCAAACCTAAAGGGACAGAGTAACAACATTTGCAAAGAAGGAACATTAACTATATTTCAAACTGTTAGTATGTTGGGCAAAAAGGGAAAAGTTACACAGTCATAAAAATGGAGGAGCCATTCTAAAATTCAGGATCAATGTGTAAACAAACCAAGCAGATCATTATGTCCTGAACACAGCTCAGAGTGGCTAAAATGTTTAATCTCTATTTGAGTCTTGCTCTCGCCTCTGGTTTTGATGTGCTTAGATGATTCATAAGTTATTTCTACTCAGTTTCTTCATAGGGGAATGGAACTCATTTGACGCAGTTTGACGTGAAGCATGTTTTCATGTTTTCTTTGTCTATATGGCAAACAGGTTGAGTTTGCAGTGTGAGCATGCCCTTTTAATCTGTTTAAAGATTAATTTTGGAAGCAGCATCTGCTCCTGGAGATTATTTTTGGCTAGTTTTCTGACTGATGAAGGGTAATCAATCTAGATGGAAATCATGCATACTGGTTTTGCTACCTATTTCTCTTTTGTGAGTTGTCTTTTTCAGGTTTTAGCAACACATGAAAAGGAGATAAGGCAGGGATCAGGAGAGGAGCTACACGGGCTTCATTCATGCACAATGCCAACTGCATGAGTCCAGGTCACTTCGGAGCTGAGACTGACAAAGGATCATGCTCTGTGCAGCGGGTGAGCCCCTGCCTCAGTCCCAGGAAACTCCACCTCTGACTCAATGACCTTGGTCAAGTTGCTGAACTTCACCAGAATTGAGTTTTCTCATCCAAGAAATGAAGAATAGAGTCAATGAAGTTATTTACAGAACTATTATTCTGTGATTCTAAGTAAAAGAGGGAAAGCCACGTTGGTCTGACTTTAGGAGCCAGGCAAGGCTCTTGGCACCTTGTACAGGAGTGGATATCTAGGTAGTGACCTTTATTGTTGTTTGTCCTCCTTGGTCTGAAAAAGACATTCCTTTGGGAGAGGCCTCTGGTTGCATTTGCAGCTCTGTCTTTGCATGTAAAGGAGATTCTAATGTGCTCGTGTCTTGATAATATAGCTTCTTGGGGAGAAAAATACTTTCTGCACAAACAGAGGCTCTTCAGCTTATCCCATGCTCTGCCAGATCTGTCCTGCTGACAGATGAATGTTCCTGAGCAGTGTGGGGACTAAATGGAACCTATTCCTAATTCTGGTATCTTTATAGATTGGCTGGGCTTGAGTCTAAAACACCACAGCAAAGCTCTCTGATATGCTGAACTGGGCTATGTAGTTTAATATCTAAGCTTCTTTATCTCCTAAAACCCCAAACTAAACCTCATCCCCTTCCTATAATCTGTGTAGGAAGTCAAAGAGATTAGAGTTCTCCCCGGGAGGTCAGCACCCCTTACTCCTCATCCCCAGCAACAGAAGAGCTGAAATAGAAGGGTCTCCTCCTGGGCTGTTTAGACGAGGCTATGGCATCTTTCTGTGATGCCTAGTCAGGGTGGTAAGGAGTAAGAGAATCCCAATTGTGAAGATGCAGTGACCGCATCTCTAGGTACACACAGCACTTTCAGTGTCTTACACTGGTTTTAAAGTGATATAAGGATGATAGGAGATGTGTTATATGAATTTGGACTACAGTTTCTCCATTTCTATAAAGAGGGTAATGTGTTTTCCTTTTTCATTGCCATTAAGATAATATGTTTCCTGCTTTAAAATTACGATTTGGATATGCAATGTTTTAAGTATTACAGAGCACTTTTACGTCTCCTCTTATAATACTGATGTGTCTTGTTCTAGAAAATATTTTATAAAATTAACATTTTAACAATCAGAAGCTATCTTTTATAATTTATGAAATCCTGTTATGCTCTCCTAGAAAATTTTAATTGGGATGGCATTAGTAAAGTAAAGTGGTTTATTTAGGTTCACTAGAGCACTAATCTGATTAGGGTATGTTCAATTCTGAGTTAATTTATACGAATATCGTTTATTCAGAATATTGTAACTTGGTCATAAAAATGTAACTCAGGGATAAATATGCCAAAAATATGTCCTAGTCTTTTGAGAACTTTTTTAAACAGTAAATAATATAGCAAAATGTACTGATTTTTAGGTACTCATTCATATTCAATGACAGAGAATTCTGGATTTTTACAATGATCATTTGGCTTGAGTAGAAACAAAGGATCCCTCTCTTTTTCATTTGCTATTTTTGCTGAGCTTTAAATTATACATATGGACAGAAAACTTGGAAATGTAGTGATAGTCTAGGTTCTTGGTTTAAAACAAATGTTGAAATAAAGTCTACCTCACAAAAATAAAAACTTATGTTTTTTTGAAAAAAGAACAAAAGGAGCTTTAAAACCTTCTTTTAAAAGATGACAACAAAGAAGACAGAAAATATGAATGAAAATGAGGATTCAAATGCAAAAGCTTATAGAAAAGTACTTACAATTTACCTTATTGTCATAAAATAACATTTTGTTGTCAGCATCTCTTTGTTGATTCAAGTCAAATTTTTTCCTGACTTACTTGGCTCTGAATAAAAATATAATAAATGTAGCTATTTCAAGAGCTGGATGAAGTGGCTTTTAAAGTTTAAAAAGTATTCCAGTTATTTTGTTTTATGAAAACAATAAAAGTCAGAAACTATTTGTCAGTGTAATATCTGCAATTAAGGTAAACAGTTCTTTTAATTGTATGTCTTTTAGGTTGATGAAGGTGTAAAATTTTGTGTGTCCTGAAACCATGGCAAAAATTAAAAAAACAAAATAAATGTCATTATTTATTTTCTGATATGTATTTTAAAAGTGGTTCAATTTAAGTCATAAAAGGATAGAAACAACTTCAGAACTTAAGAAGATCATGCCCAAAAAAAGGAATTAAAAAGTTATATCGATCTCAGGCTCTAAGTATTGAAGAATGAAAAACATTGACAATATTTTGATCTTTCCTCATTCAATTTTGACAGTCCTTAGCAAAAGAATTTAGTAGGTCTGAGCTTTCAGAAGGCTTTTAAAGGAATATAGGTAAATAGGAATACTCTTTTTTTTCACTCCTCCTCCTCTCCCATCCCCAGTTTATTTCTCAGTGCACACAGGAGAATTGGCAACAGAGACTAGAAGAACATTTTCATTTATATTTCTTCCAAACTAGACTGTATTACCTTGAAAGAGGGCACTTTCTCTGAAATAAGAGCCATCTGATTGATTCCCTAGTGAAACTGGGATAGTTTTCTATTGCCATTAACTTACTAACCTACCCCTGAGTTCAGATTTTTCTTTAGTCCTGTTTTACCTATTTTCCTTGGAAGGATACTAATGGTTTGTTGATTTCCATGCCAGGAAGCTTTTAAGTCATTCACGCCAAATGTACTTTTCTGTTATATTTTGGTAGTCATTATGTAAAAAAAATTTAAGAGGTAAATCAAAGATGATGTCTTTCTTTTTTAAAACAATATTTCTAGAGCAGTCCTGTGATTTGAAAGTAGCTTTCCCATTACAATTTCTTTTAAATACAGTTCAGTTCAGTCAATCAGTCATGTACTATTTGTAATCCCATGGACTGCAGCATGACAGGCTTCCATGTCCATCACTAACTCCCGAAGCCTGCTCAAATTCATGTCCATTGAGTCGGTGATGCCATCCAACCATTGTCCCCTTCCGTTGTCCCCTTCTCCTCCTGCCTTCAATCTTTCCCAGCATCGGGATTTTTTCTAATGAGTCAGTTCTTTGCATCAGGTAGCCAAAGTACTGAAATGTCAGCATCAGTCCTTCCAATGAATATTCAGGACTGATTTCCTTTAGGATTGTCTGGTTTCATCTCTTTGCAGTCCAAGGGACTCTCAGGAGTCTTCTCCAATACCACAGTTAAAAGCATCAATTCTTTCGTGCTTAGCCTTCCTTATGGTCCAATTCTTACATCCATACATGACTATGGGAAAAAACATAGCTTTGACCATACAGACCTTTGTTGGCAAAGTAATGTCTCTGCTTCTTAATATGTTGTCTAGGTTGGTCATAGCTTTTCTTCCAAGGAGCAAGCATCTTTTAATTTCATGGCTGCAGTCACCATCTGCAGTGATTTTGGAGCCCAAGAAAATAAAGTCTGTCACTGTTTCCATTGTTTCTCCATCTATTTGCCAAGAAGTGATGGGACCAGATGCCATGATCTTAGTTTTCTGAACGTTGAGTTTTTAAGCCAACTTTTTCCCTCTTCTCTTTCACTTTCATCAAGAGGCTCTTCAGTTCCTCTTCACTTTCTGCCATAAGAGTGGTATCATCTGCATATCTGAGGTTATTGATATTTCTCCTGGCAATCTTGATTCCAGCTTATGCTTCATCCAGCCTGGCATTTCACATGATGTACTCTGCAAATCAGTTAAATGAGCATGGTAATAATATACAGCCTTGACGTACTCCTTTCCCAATTTGGAACCAGTCCATTGTTCCATGTCCGGTTCTAACTGTTGATTCTTGACCTTCATATAGGTCTCTCAGGAGGAAGGTTAGGTGGTCTCTTATTCCTTTCTCTTTAAGAATATTCACTATTTGTTGTGATCCATACAGTCAAAGACTTTGGAGTAGTCAATGAGGCAAAAGTAGCTGTTTTTCTGGAATTCTCTTGCTTGTTCTATGATCTAACAGATATTGACAACTTGAACTCTGGTTCCTCTGTCTTTTCTAAGTCCAGCTTGAACATCTGGAAGTTCATGGTTCACGTGCTGTTGAAGCCTAATTTGGAGAATTTTGAGCATTACACTTTGCTAGTGTGTGAGATGAGTGCAGTTGTGTGGTAGTTTGAACATTTTTTGGCATTGCTTTTCTTTGGACTGGAATGAAAACTGACCTTTTCCAGTCCTGTGGTCACTGCTGAGTTTTCTAAATTTGCTGGCATATTGAGTGCAGCACTTTCACAGCATCATAGGATTTTTGTTTTGTTTTGTTTTCCCATGTTGAAATTGTTTTTTTTTTTTTTGTCATTTATTTTTATTAGTTGGAGGCTAATTACTTTACAATATTGTAGTGGTTTTTGTCATACATTGACATGAATCAGCCATGGATTTACATGTATTCCCCATCCCGATCCCCCTTCCCACCTCCCTCTCTACCTGATCCCTCTGGGTCTTCCCAGTGCACCAGGCCCGAGGACTTGTCTCATGCATCCAACCTGGGCTGGTGATCTGTTTCACCCTAGATAATATACATGTTTCGATGCTGTTCTCTCGAAACATCCCACCCTCGCCTTCTCCCACAGAGTCCAAAAGTCTGTTCTGTACATCTGTGTCTCTTTTTCTGTTTTGCATATAGGGTTATCATTACCATCTTTCTAAATTCCATATATATGTGTTAGTATACTGTATTGGTCTTTATCTTTCTGGCTTACTTCACTCTGTATAATGGGCTCCAGTCCATCATAGGATTTTTAAATAGCTCAACTGGAATTCCATCACCTCCACTAGCTTTGTTGGTAGTGATGCTTCCTAAGCCCTGCTTGACTTCACACTCCAGGATGTCTGGCTCTAGGTGAGTGATCACACCATTGTGGTTATCTGGGTCATGAAGATCTTTTTCGTGTAGTTCTTCTGTGTATTCTTACCTCCTATTCTTATCTTCTGCTTCTGTTAGGTAGGTCCATACCATTTGTGTCCTTTATTGTGTCTATCTTTGCATGAAATGTTCCCTTGGTATCTCTAATTTTCTTGAAGAGATCTCTAGTCTTTCCAATTCTATTGTTTTCCTCTATTTCTTTGTATTGATCACTGAGGAAGGCCTTCTTATTTCTCCTTGCTCTTCTTTCTTTTTGTCCTTTGCCTTTGGCACCTCTTCTTTTCTCAGCTATTTGTAAGGCTTCCTCAGACAAACTTTTTGCCTTTTTCAATTTCTTTTAAATACAGTTATTTTAAATAGTTTTAATACTCTCTTCTTTTAAGTGACATATGCTCCTGTTTATCAATGTATAATGCATGTACTTGCAAATTCTGCATATCATAGATGTTGGAGCTATTACTGACAGTATTTTCTCTAGTGATTTTTCTAGAGATGATCATCTAAATTAGTAGTCATTTAGAAAACTATTCACTTTTATTTGAATATTTTTGCTCTAGAAACCATACTAGAAACAGGCTTATATAAACAGAGAAGGTTGAATTTCTTTGATTAGTCCTGTCCCTCTTAGGATGCCTTCCTTTCCTACCTGTGAAAGGTAACTTTGAATAACATCTTTCTGACTGATTTCCCCACTGTATACTTTTACCAACTTCTCTTCTTGCAAGGCAGAACCCACGTCTCTAATATGATTTTTTCACCCCTTTTTCTTTCACCCCTATAGTTTACCTGGGTTATAGTTTGTTACAAAAGCAATTTTTTCTGTTTCCTTTTGCTGTGGAAGGAATCTCAAGTTTATAGAATTGAAATGACATATCTTTTTTTCCCTAATTACAACTTTAATTGAATCCACGTCATTAAAATAACATTTTTGAGCTTTTTCTAATTATAACAATAAAACTTTCTCAGTGTTGGGCATTTGGAGATCAGGAAAATACCACAAGCCTAAGGAAAGACAAAACAAACTGAAATAAAATAAAATAAAAATTATTTGCAATTTTACTACATAAGTATCCTATTTTGGGGTAGGTCCTTCAAATAAGTATACCGTTAAATTATAACTACTTATTAATAATCCCTCAATGATATGAACTTATTTTATAAACATATACACACAGGTCCAGATGGCTCTGGATTTCATATTCTGTTCTGTGGTCTCTTGTCCCCTCAGCTACATCTGTTACCATTATTTTAGCTCTATAACAGGTTTGCCGCTCAGGTGCTTTAGTTATGTCTGACCCTTGTGACACTGTGAACTGTAGCCTGCCAGGCTCCTCAGTCCATAGGATTCTCCAGACAAGAATACTGGAGTGGGTTGCCATGGCCTCCTCTGGGGCACCTACCAGACACAGGGATTGAATCCCTGTCTCCTCTGGCTCCTGTATTGAAGGTGGTTTCCTTACTGCTAAGCCACCTGGGAAGCCTGTATAACAAGTTTTGACTTCGATTTTTATAAGCTCTCTAACATTCTTCTCTTTCAATATTTTCTTGTCTATTATCTGTGTATATGTAAGAGAAATTTTTGATTGAAAAATATCAACTTAAATATGTATGGCTGAGTTCACCGGTTCACCTGAAACTATCACAATGTTGCTAATCGGCTATATCCCAAAACAAAATAAAAAGTTAAAAAAAAATGGCTAAAAAAAAAATCTCAAGTTAAAAATATCCTTTCAGATTTTGATTGGAATTCCTTTAAATGTAAAAATTAATTGGTTAGCATTTACCTGTTAACCATAATTGAGTCTTCTTATCCAGGTAAATGACACCAGTCAACTCTTATATCCCTGAACTAAGTTTTGTAGATTTCTTCATAGATATCATATACTTTATTTCTCATCTATTCCTAGATGTTTTACATGTTTCGGGAGCTGTGGTATATAGTATCATTTCCCATTATGTTTTCCCAGTGGTAACTCCTTATGTTATATATGGCTCATAATTGGCCATGTCACCGAAATGCTTCATTATTTCTAGTTAGTTCTAATTCATTTCTTGGGCTATATTATGGTATTCTCCAATGTTTTCTTTTTCTTTTTTAAATTATTCTTTTTAATTCAATTTAATAATTTTTTCCTGAATTTTAAAATATTTTTTGTTTCCCTTACATGACTTTATTTGTCTGGTACATCTTTGTCCAAACATGAAGACAACAGATAAATATGGTAGACTTTCAGGTGCTAAGAAAATGTATCACCCCTGTCTGAGAAGCAGTCTAATCAAACTTACATGTTTAGACACCATATATGGGCTGGGCTTGATCATGATGGTAGCGCTTAATACCTGTATAACCTTAGGCAAGTTGGTTAACTGATTTACGTCTCAGTTTTGTAATCTATAAAATGGGGATGTTTTGAGGATTTAAATGAATAACAATATAAAATGCCTTTGATAGTGCCTAGAGCATACTAAGGGCTTCCCTGATAGCTTAGTTGTTAAAGAATCCACCTGCAATGCAGGACACTTGGGTTCGATTCCTGGCTTGGGAAGATTCGCTGGAGAAGGGATAGACTACCCACTTCAGTATTCTTGGACTTTCCTTGTGGCTCAGCTGGTCAAGAATCTGCCTGCAATTCCAGAGACCTGGGTTCAATCCCTGGGTTGGGAAGATCCCCTGGAGAAGGGAAAGGCTTCCCACTCCAGTATTCTGGCCTAGAGAATTCCATGGACTATACAGTCCATGGAGTCGCAAAGAGTTGGACATGACTGAGCTACTTTCACTTTCACTTCAGAGCGTACTAAGCACTAAACAAGTATTTTCTGTTATTGTTGTTATTCTTACTTCAAAATTTTGGGAATAATTTTAATTTCAGTTAGTTCAGTTCAGTCGCTCAGTCGTGTCTGACTCTTTGTGACCCCGTGGACTACAGCATGCCAGGCCTCCCTGTCCATCACCAACTCCCGGAGTTTATTCAAACTCATGTCCATTGTGTTGGTAATGCCATCCAACCATTTCATCCTCTGTCATCCCCTTCTCCTCCTGCCTTCAGTCTTTCTCAGCATCATGGTCTTTTCAAATGAGTCAGTTCTTTGCAATGTTATCTAAATTTTAATTTAGATATGTCTTTTAAAATGTATTTTTTTCCCTTTGAACACTTATTTGCATATTTTTGATACATTTTGTACTAACATACATGATTTGAATTTATGAAAATCTTTTCTTCTGTTCCTTTTCCTTTTTGTATTTTGAAACCTTGTCTTTTTGTAATATGATATAAATGATTTCTTGTGCAAAAGTGGAAGACAGAGGTCATCAGAAGGGTTTCATGTCTGATCATCCCTTGTCCATTAGTCCAGAATCCTCTTGACTATCAAATCAGAAACCACCCCTCTCTCACTGACATTTTTTCCTCCTAAGTTTGATTAGTACTAGAGTGCTTAATTCTTATTTGTTATCTGTTTTATCTTGTTAAGAAGACAAAGTTTAAGTAGGAACTAAAATCATTTAGCAGCCTAATGTGCTGATCAAGGCAAAATTCTTGTTATTGATCAGAGTATTAGTTTGTAAAATTAGCTGATGCTTGTTCTCCTTTCATCATTCTTCTAAGATAAGATTAAAAAAATAAAAATAACTCTTCTTTTATGAGGTACCATTACACACCAGTCAGAATGGCTGCTATCCAAAAGTCTACAAGCAATAAATGCTGGAGAGGGTGTGGAGAAAAGGGAACCCTCTTACACTATTGGTGAGAATGCAAACTAGTACAGCCACTATGGAGAACAGTGTGGAGATTCCTTAAAAAACTGGAAATAGAACTGCCATATGACCCAGCAATCCCACTCCTGGGCATACACACCGAGGAAACCAGATCTGAAGGAGACACGTGCACCCCAATGTTCATCGCAGCACTGTTTATAATAGCCAGGACATGCAAGCAACCTAGATGCCCATCAGCAGATGAATGGATAAGAAAGCTGTGGTACATGTATACAATGGAATATTACTCAGCCATTAAAAAGAATTCATTTGAATCAGTTCTAATGAGATGGATGAAACTGGAGCCCATTATACAGAGTGAAGTAAGCCAGAAAGATAAAGACCAATACAGTATACTAACACATATATATGGAATTTAGAAAGATGGTAATGATAACCCTATATGCAAGACAGAAAAAGAGACACAGATGTACAGAACAGACTTTTGGATTCTGTGGGAGAAGGCGAGGGTGGGATGTTTCAAGAGAACATCATCGAAACATGTATATTATCTAGGGTGAAACAGATCACACCAGTCCAGGTTGGATGCATGAGACAAGTGCTCCGTGCTGGTGCACTGGGACGACCCAGAGGGAGGGGGTAGGGAGGGAGGTGGGAGAGGGGGATCAGGATGGGGAATACATGTAAATCCATGGCTGATTCATGTCAATGTATGGCAAAAACCACTATGATACTGTAAAGTAATTAGCCTCCAACTAATAAATGGAAAAAAAAAACCTCTTCTTTTAAGGGAAGGTTTTCATACAGTAGTAGATGCTTTCATATCATTTGTTTAGATTTCTTGTATAATAAAATTTATTGTCTGTATATTGTATCTTCCATACTTGTATCATTTTGACCATTTTAATATTTTTATCCCTTTTTTCTTTGGTCTTGGCTAGGTTTATAAGTTTGTCTTTTGCATGACTTACCAGATTTTCTGCAGTTTAGGGTCTGACAGTTATAAATTTTAGTGCAATTTTAAATTCTATTGTCATCCTTTATTTCCTCCCTACATTCTGTTAGTGAGCCCATCAATTATCTTTTTTTTTAGTGTAATTTTTTTTATCTTAGTTCATCTTTACCCATTTTGTTCAGAGAGTGCAAAGTGTTTTATTTAATTTCCTTGAGAACATAGATTAATGTTTTCTAAAATTTACTTATGTTTCTTGCCATAGTAACATTAAAATATTCTCTTTACCTCTTACATGCTGTATTTATTTCCCTGTGTAGGATATAATATCTTTATGGGTATCATTTCATCTTTATTATCGTACATTTTTTTATGCTTATACATTCTTAAATGAAAAAGATTTATTTTGATCTTGTATTTGGCAGTAAATAGCTTTTTGGGTTTTTTTATATTCTTTTAAGATATTAGGATCCTTTTCTAAAAGCTGTGGTTGAATGGTGGGTAGGGTAAATTTATATCAGTGACCCAGCAATTTGGAAGAAGTTGGAGGAATGGGACACCTAAAGCCAGGAAATTTCCTCTGCTTGGTTTATTCTCTGTTCATGGGGAAACTGCTATGCTGTGGACCAGCTTACTGTAACTAGTTTCTTTACTTTCTGGCTTCCCCTCAAAAATACTGCTGGCTCTGTCAGACCTCCTTCCTGTAGCTCCTGCCTGCTGTTTCAGGCAAAACCCCTACTTCAATGGGAGAGTCAAATTCCTAACTCGTTTCATCTACCAAAATAAACTCCAGATGGATTAAAGATTTACATGTAAAAAATTATAAAACTTTATTATTACTTGAAAAAATATGGTAAAATATTTATGTACACTTTGGGTAGCAGTGTACATTTTAAGTCCAATAGGAGGGCAAATTAAATTACTGATAGAGTTAACTATTTAACAATGTATAACATCTATATGTGAGGAAACTTGCTCCATATACACTATTTATGGCAAATAAAAATATTTATAATATGATTTGATTGTCAAAGCATGAATCCTTATGTATGAAGAATTTTTTGCAATTTTTTTCAAAAGAATAATTTGGAAATTAATAAGAAAAATGTGAAAATTCTAATAGAAAACTGTGCAACATTAAAACAGTTTTGGGCTTCCCTTGTGGCTCAGCTGGTAAAGAATCTGCTTGCAATGCTGGAAACCTGGGTTCTATCCCTGGGTTGGGAAAATCCCCTGGAGAAGTGAAAGGATACCCACTCCAGTATTCCAGCCTAGAGAATTCCATGGACTGTCTAGCCCATGGGATCACAAAGAGTCGGATACGTCTGAGTGACTTTCACTTTCACTTCAAAGTTCAGTTCAGTTCAGTCACTCAGTCTTGTCTGACTCTTTGTGACCCCATGGACTGCTGCACGACAGGCCTCCCTGTCCATCGCCAACTCCCGGAGTTTGCTCAAACTCATGTCCATTGAGTTGGTGATGCCATCCAACCATCTCATCCTCTTTTGTCCCCTTCTCCTCCTGCTTTCAATCTTTCCCAGCATCAGGGTCTTTTCAGATGAGTCAGTTCTTCACATCAGGTGGCCAAAGTATTGGAGTTTCAGCTTCAGCATCAGTCCTTCCAATGAACACCCAGGACTGACCTCCTTTAGGATGGACTGGTTGGATCTCTGTGCAGTCCAAGGGACTCTCAAAAGTCTTCTCCAACACCACAGTTCAAAAACATCAATTCTTCGGCTCTCAACTTTCTTTATAGTCCAACTCTCACATCCATACATGACCACTGGAAAAACCATAGCCTTGAGTAGACGGACCTTTGTTGGGAAAGTAATGTCTCTGCTTTTTAATATGCTGTCTAGGTTGGTCATAACTTTTCTTCCAAGGACTAAGTGTCTTTTTATTTCATGGCTGCAGTCACAATCTGCAGTGCTTTTGGAGCCCCAAAAAATAAAGTCTGCCACTGTTTCCACTGTTTCTCCATCTATTTCCCATGAAGTGATGGTACCAGATGCAATGATCTTTGTTTTTTGAATGTTGAGCTTTAAGCCAACATTTTCACTCTTCTCTTTCACTTTCATCAAGAGGCTCTTTAGTTACTCTTCACTTCCTGCCATAAGGGTGGTGTCATCTGCATATCTGAGGTTATTGATATTTCTCCCAGCAATCTTCATTCCAGCTTGTGCTTCATCCAGCTCAGCATTTCTCTTGATGTACTCTGCATATAAGTTAAATAAGCAGGGTGACAATATACAGGCTTGACGTACTCCTTTTCCTATTTGAAACCAGTCTGTTGTTCCATGTCCAGTTCTAACTATTGCTTCCTGACCTGCATACAGATTTCTCAAGAGGCAGGTCAGGTGGTCTGGTATGTCCATCTCTTTCAGAATTTTCCACAGTTTATTGTGATCCACACAGTCAAAGGCTTTGGCATAGTCAGTAAAGCAGAAATAGATGTTTTTCTGGAACTCTCTTGCTTTTTCGATGATCCAGTGGATGTTGCCAATTTGAACTCTGGTTCCTTTGCCTTTTCTAAAACCAGCTTGAACATCTGGAAGTTCACGGTTCACGCATTGTTGAAGCCTGGCTTGGAGAATTTTGAGCATTACTTTACTAGCATGTGAGATGAGTGCAATTGTGTGGCAGTCTGAGCATTCTTTGGCATTGCCTTTCTTAGGGATTGGAATGAAAACTGACCATTTCCAGTCCTGTGGCCACTGCTGAGTTTTCCAAATTTGCTGACATATTGAGTGCAGCACTTTTACAGTATCATCTTTTAGGGTTTGAAATAGCTCAACTGGAATTCCATCACCTCCACTAGCTTTGTTCGTAGTGATGCTTCCTAAAGCCCATCTGACTTAACATTCCAGGATGTCTGGTTCTAGGTGAGTGATCACACCATCGTGATTATCTGGGTTGTGAAGATCTTTTTTGTATAGTTCTTCTGTATTTTCTTGTCACCTCTTCTCAATATCTTCAAAAGACAGTTCATAAAGAAGAAAGTACAAATAGCTAAGAACATGAAAGAGACATTCAATGTCATTAATAATCAAATAAATATAATTCACAGCAACAAATTATAATTTTCTTTATTATATTGATAAATTTAAATAAAATATATTTATATTGATTTGGTACATTATGGAAATTTCTCTTTCAAATACATTCTTTTTAATTGTTGCATAATACTTCATGGTTTGGATTTAACCTGATTTATCTCCCTGTTCATGGATAGTATATTTTTTCATTTTTTTGCCACTCTAATAAATGCTGCCACAAACATTCTTTTATATGTGAATAACCTGTGGCTATTATATCTACAGGATGTGAAGATGAAATGTGAAAGTGACAGTCGCTGAGTCATGTATGACCCTGTGTGACCCCGTGGACTATAGAGTCCATGGAATTCTCTAGGCCAGAAAACTGGAGTGGGTAGCCTTTCCCTTCTCTGGGGGATCTTCCCAACCCAGGGACTGAACCCAGGTCTCTGGCATTGCATGCAGATTCTTTACCAGCTGAGCCACAAGGGAAGCCCAAGAATACTGGAGTGGGTAGCCTATCCCTTCTCCAGGCGATCTTCCTGACCCAGGAATTGAACTGGGGTCTCCTGCATTGCAGGCGGATTCTTTACCAACTGAGCTACCAGGGAAGCTTCAGTTTTGCCGTAGCTAACAGTGTTGTGACTATTCCAGGTGAAGAGCCACTGGATTGAGTCATATGTATACACGTATCCATTCTCCACCAAACTCGCCTCCAACTAGGCTGCCACATAACATAGAACAGAGTTTCTTTTCTATACAGTAGGTCCTTCTTGGTTATCCATTAAAAAAATTTTTTTTTCACTGGAAATAATTGCTTTACAACTGTGTTGGTTTCTGCCATATATCAACAGAAATCAGCTGTAAGTATACATATGTCCCCTCCCTCTTGAACATCCCAGCCACCCCATCCTATGGCTGATTCCCATCCCACCCCTCTAGGTTGTCACAGAGCACTGCGTTTGAGCTTCCTATGTCATACAGCAAATTCCCACTGTATCCATTTTAAATTTAGCAGTGTGTACATGTCCATTCCAAATTCCCTAACTATCCCTTCCCCCCATTCTCCCCCCTAGAAACCATAAGTTTGTTCTCTAAGTCTTTGAGTCTCTTTCTGTTTTGTAAGTAAGCTCATTTGTATCATTTCTTTTTAGATTTTACACTTAATGGATGTCATACAATATTTCTCCTTCTCTGTCTGACTTCCTTCACTCAGTATGACAATCTCTGGGTTCATCCATATTGCCTCAAATAGCATTATTTCATTCTTTTTATTTTATTTTATTTTCATTTATTTTTATTAGTTGGAGGCTAATTACTTTACAATATTGTAGTGGTTTTTGCCATACATTGACATGAATCAGCCATGGATTTACATGTATTCTTCATCCTGAACCCCCCTCCCACCTCTCTCCCCATCCCACCCCTCTGGGTCTTCCCAGTGCACCAGCCCCGAGCTCTTGTCTCATGCGTCCAACCTGCGCTGGCGATCTGTTGCACACTTGATAATATACATGTTTTGATGCTGCTCTCTCAGATCATCCCACCCTTGTCTTCTCCCGTAGAGTCCAAAAGTCTGTTTTATACATCTGTGTCTCTTTTTCTGTCTTGCATATAGGGTTATCGTTACCATCTTTCTAAATTCCATATATATGTGTTAGTATACTGTATTGGTCTTTGTCTTTCTGGCTTACTTCACTGTATAATGGGCTCCAGTTTCATCCATCTCATTAGAACTGATTCAAATGTATTCTTTTTAATGGCTGAGTAATAGTCCATTATGTATATGTACCACAGCTTTCTTATCCATTCGTCTGCTGATGGGCATCTAGGTTGCTTCCATGTCCTGGCTATTATAAACAGTGCTGCTATGAACATTGGGGTGCACGTCAGAATGGCTGCTATCCAAAAGTCTACAAGCAATAAATGCTGGAGAGGGTGTGGAGAAAAGGGAACCCTCTTACACTGTTGGTGGGAATGCCAACTAGTACAGCCACTATGGAGAACAGTGTGGAGATTTCTTAAAAAACTGGAAATAGAACTGCCATATGACCCAGCAATCCCACTCCTGGGCATACACACCGAGGAAACCAGAACTGAAAGAGACACATGTACCCCAATGTTCATCGCAGCACTATTTCATTCTTTTTAAAGGCTGAGTAATATTCCAAGAAATGCTATTTTGAAAGCCCTCTCACACTTACTG
Source organism: Cervus canadensis (assembly GCF_019320065.1). Lineage (NCBI taxonomy): Eukaryota > Metazoa > Chordata > Mammalia > Artiodactyla > Cervidae > Cervus > Cervus canadensis. The sequence continues at coordinate 76,254,509 of NC_057388.1, read as the reverse complement.
AGTTTGACTCTTTTTTTATGTGTTTCTTGGGTATTTTCTTTTACTATGCATATACTTTTTTATTAGCCCCTACGTTTTCTTTATCAATATATAAAACTTCTTAAGTGAATAATATTTTTCCAATCCATTTTTCATCTTTAACTATGTTTTTATTTTTTATACAGTCAAGTGTGTCTGATATTCTTTTAGACTTTTTGAGTTTTCTACCTTTGATTAAAAAGGGCCTGATTAAAAGGTCTCCCTAACATTTATTTTCCTAAATTTTATTCTATTTTTTTTTCATTTATTTTTATTAGTTGGAGGCTAATTACTTCACAACATTGCAGTGGGTTTTGTCATACATTGACATGAATCAGCCATGGAGTTACATGTATTCCCCATCCCGATCTTTTATTCTATTTTTATTTCCACAATTCTACCTTTCGTCCATATGAAATATGTTTCTCTATATGATGGGAACTAATGTCCAACTTAATTTGGTTAGAAATAGATAGTTTTGACAGCATTTTGAATAGGTTTTTTTTACTAAATAAAATTCTGTGTTATCAGCTACTTATATATGTTGGAAACTACTACTGACTCTCTTTCATTACACTAAATTATTTGTGTATTTTTTGTTTAATTAAGATGATGTTTTAGTAAGTTTGAATAGATGGTTAGGTAAGTCCTGAGCATATAACTGTTTTCGTATTTTTTCTCTTCTCATACATTTATTTTCCATATGAGTATCAAAACATTTAATATAATTTAAAATTATTGTAATTCAAACAGATTGTTTTCAAAGTGTATACTTTTATAGTATTTGGATTTTATAGATTTTATTATAGTATAGTAAAATCTTTCTAAGGATATGATTTGCCTATCTATTTGTTCAAATCTTATTTTGTATTTAAGAGTAAAATTTATAAATACATAGTTTTTTTCCTTTTGTGAATAGCATTTTTTTCTGTTTTAATATCTGAATGGTGCTTGTTAGATACAAAATGTTGGTTCTGTATATAGCACATCTAGTCATCTTATCAAATTAACCTATGAGTTGTAGTAGCTTTATTTTTAGGGTCTTTTGAATTTTCTGGGTATAAAATATATGATTAAATATCATTTTGTATTATCTATTACTTATGATATTTACTTTTTAATCTCATTTTGTCATTTCAATAATTTTATTTTTAAAATTTTTGTTGTTGTTTGGAATATTATTGCTTTACAGTGCTGTGTTAGAAGAATTTCATGTAAATAGAATCATATAGTATGTAGCTTCCAGAATTGCCTTTTTCATTATACATAATTTCTTTGTGATTGATTCAAGTTATTGTATATATCTATACTTTATTCCCTTTTATTTATGAGTAGTAGTCCATGGTGTGAGTACACCACAATTCTTTTTAAACCATTCACCCATTGAAGGACATTTGTGTTGCTTCTAGTTTTTGGCTATTATCAGTAAAGCTGATAAGAAGCATTCATACAGATTTCTTTGTGAACTTGAGTGTTGTTTCTCAGGGATAAATATTCAGAAGTTCAGTTGTTAGGTTGTTTTGTAATGGTATGCCTGGTTTTGTAGGAAATGGCCAAACTATTTTCCAGAGTGACTGTATCGTTTTACATTCCTACAAACAATGGCATGAGTGACCTAGAATCCCTGCCTTCTTCCCAGCATTTGGTGTTAGCACCAATTTTAAAATTTTAGCTTTTCTGATAGATATTTAGAGGTATCTCATTGTTTTAAGTATCACTTCTGTAGTCACTAATGATGTTGGACATCTTTTCATATGCTTGTTTGCCACATGTAGATCTCCTTTAATGTCTTTGGCTCATTTTCTTGTTGGATTGTGTGAATTAACTTTTTTTTTTCTTTTTTACTGTTGACTTTTGAGAGTTCTTTATATATGCTGGTACTAAGCCTTTGCCAGATATGTAGTTTGCAAATGTTTTCTCATACTTTGTACTTTGCCTTTTTATTATTTAAGCAGGTCTTTCTTAAAGCAAAAGCTTTTAATTTTGAGGTACAATTTATCAATATTTTATAGATTCTAATTTTGGTGTCAAGCCTAAGAACTCTTTGCCAAGTCCTAGATCTGAAAGGTTTATGTTCTGCTATTTTTTATAAGTTTTATTTTTATATTTTAGTCCATGATCCATTTTGAGTTAGTTTTTATATAAAGTGTGAGTTTCTTTCTTTCTTTTTTTTTTTTTTTTTGACCTATGGATAACTAATTATACTTTTGTTAGACGAGCTACTATTATTCCACTATTGAATTGCTCTTGTACTTTTTCCCAAAAGTCATTTGAATGTTACCAGCTACTCAATATTGTTTTAGCCCCATTCTTATTTTGGGGTGCATGTACTATTGCCTTGCCATGTCCCTGACTCACTTTCATAGCATGTTTTTACTACCAGCTTCTTAAGTGGTCCATTCTCTTCTTTTCCCAGTGTCACGTGTTTGGGAGACTAATGAGATTGGAACAGTTCAAAGTTTTGGTCAGGCATAGGCCACTAGCTGGCTTCTGGATGATCTGTTCTCGTCAAGTGTCACTGTCTACCTCCCACCAACTATGGTTAAGAGGAGGACCGTGTCCTAGAGGACTAGGACACTTAAGGGACGGGGGTTATAAGCAAGCAGATTGTAGTAAGTGAGCTGTGATCTGGTTAGGAAGTGACAGCATTACTTAAATATTATCTGTCAATATCCAAGAGGTTCTTTAAATGAAAAGCATCATCTTTTTTCATTTTCTCATTTGTGAAACAGAGGAAGTGACATTTTTACATTTGCTCTCTGAGTGTTGGATAACTTAACCCTGAGATAGTGAAAAGAAATTACAATGCCTTATTATGCATTGGAACCCATAAAGTGTAATACTTTTCTAACCAGAATTTTAATATTCACCAGGGTCTTGAAATAATGCTTTATTCTTTGTCTTGCTCCCTGCCTACAGTAGAGTGCTAGAAACATATTTGGAAGTTATTATGACAAGAGATGTAATTTTAAGAAGAACATCAGTGTAAAGTATGTTAACTAAGTTTTTTGGTGTAATGAGATGCAGCAGAATCATAAAGGAATGTGTTCATTTTTGCAGCAGTGAGTTTCTGTTACATGGAACAGAAGGCAAAGTTCATGTTTACTATTGCAAATGGATATCATAAACGGATAGTTCTTCATGAATTTTGTTGATTGAATTTCTTTGGCTGATGACAAAGGTACTAAAAACTAATGCAAAGAGAGATCTGATAGCAGGAATTAATTTTTTTTGTTTACTTAATTATCCACTTTTGTATATTGCTAGCCAACTCTAAGCCTACAGACAGAATCCCCAATATACTCATGAATCCCCTGATTTATTACAGAAAGGGAAAATATAATTTTGGCTTGAATTAGAAAGGAAGTGAGGAGAGTTATAATTTTTAGTCAGTAAAGATCTACTTTTCCCCTGATTTTTTTTCTGGCCTCAAAGATATACTAAGTCCAGTTTGTATTTTGGGTAGTTAATAAATGAAGAGGGTAGGGAAAGGGTATTCTGTTGACAAGTAATAGTGTTCTGTGAAGTTATGTGGGTAGGTAACTAGATGGGGTGAATTGCTGTTCCTAACTGTGATGAAGGTTTCTTGAGACTGATGATGGAAAATGAAGGAATAAAAGTCAACAGATTATGTCAACTGCTTTTTCCAAAGATTACGTTTTATATACATTGCTGTGTATAAAATAGATAAATAATGAAAACCTACTGTAGAGTGCAGGGAAAGAAAAGAAGGTGCTCTCTGTAGGACATCCATTACGTTAACCTTAAAAATACAATCCAATATGTACTTTAGGTGCAGAAAAATACTGTTTGATCCCATTTATGCAAGATAACTAGAATAGACAAATTCATAGATTTAGAAAGTGCATTGGTGGATGCCAGGGGTCAGGGGGTGGTGGGGGAGGGAGGAATGGGACTTAGTGTTTAATGGGGACAGTTTCAGTTTAGGAAGGTGAAAAATTCGGGAGATAGATGATGGTGAGTGTTGTACAGCAATGTGAATGTGCTTAATGCACAGCTAAATATGGGTAAAATAGTATGTTTTATATTATGTGACTTTTACCACAATAAAAACATAAAAAAAAAAAAAAGGCAATTAAGACAGACAGATACCCACAATAACTGGCTTTGAAACTAAGGTCAGTGTTTCACTTTCCCGGTTAAGAACAGATAGGTCAGTTGAAATGCCTTCTAGGAGAGCGATAGATTAGGATTTTGGGATTAGTATACACACACACACACACACACACACACACACACACACACACAACCATATATAAAATAGATAACCAAGAAGGACCTACTGTATAGCACAGGGAGCTCTACTCAGTATTCTGTAATAATGTATATGGGAACAAAATCTGAAAAATAATGAATTCATGTATCTATATAACTGAATCACTATGCTGTATGCCCGAAACACACAACATTGGAAATCAACTATACTCCAGTTAATTTAAAAGAAAAAAAAGATCATGTCTGTATGTTTCATCTGAAGTCCCGAAGTACCATGGGGGAAATTCTTTTACTGGCTGTTTGTGCTGCTGTGATTTGCATCACCGCTTCCATGGACACCCTACTTTGTTATCTTATTTTCACTTGCCTGGACCATTATACAAGCCACACCCTTTCCTCTTCCCAGTCCCCCCACTCCAGTATATACTCTCTTCAACCTCGAAGAAGAGGTTTGATCAGGTCTCTCTCGTGCTCATGAATTTACACAAGCTCTGTAAGGTTTATTGATTAAAACCCAGCTTCCTTAACCTGGAAGCTGTTAAAGGATCAAAGCCATTTTTTTTTTCCTGACTGTAGTTTCAGTATTTCCTTTATTTAACCTGTGTTCTTATCAATCCATTTATTTTATCTGATCCATTTATTCAGTTCCCACTCTGCTCTCTCATGGATCCTTTTTTTTTAACCTTCCTACATCTTTGCATCTGCAAAGACTGTCTTATCCAGCCAGCCAGATGCTTATCAACTCATTTGAGACCTCTGATACCCTTCAAAGATCTTGAGGAGCTATTCTTTGTAGGTCTGGGGATTTTCCCCAGTGTTTACCTTCTTATTTCCACTTTGATCTAATTATCTGAGTCTCCATTTTATTGTGAAATTCCTGGAGATCTGTTGTCTGCCTTTTCCTTTTTTTCTCTCCAATACCTCACTTCTAATGTCACCAATATTTGTATTGCATGCCCTAAGGCAAGTGACAGTTTATCTCTGGTCTTGACCAGATCAGGTGCCTGGACACTTTACCAGAATTCAGACTCACCATTCCTCTGCCTCCAGTCTGGAAGGATGATTGACACTAATGCCTTGTGCCTGCTGATCTGCTTTGTCATTTGTCCTTCAACAAATATTTACTGATTACCTACTCTCTGCTGGGCACTGGAGACTTAGTGCTGGGCCAAACAGTAGATATGACTCTACTTTCTAAGGAGGTCAGGAAATGCTTTCTTGAGAATTCTCCAAGGCATGTCACCATCCCTAAGACTGTGTACTAGCTCTGAATTGTGACTAATTCACAGAATATGGCAGATCTTTCTGAATAGTTGTTAGAGAAGGGCTTTCTCTTCTAGCCTTGGGCCTTTGGTCTTGCCCCAGGTCTTTTCCTTAGATATTAAAATATTGACCAGGTTTTGGTGATCTAGTGTCTAATATTTGAATTCTAATATCTACCACTTGTGCTGGGCTTCCCTGGTGGCTCAGAGGTTAAAGCGTCTGCCTGCAATGCGGGAGACCTGGGTTCAATCCCTGGATTGGGAAGATCCCCTGGAGAAGAAAATGGCAACCCACTGCAGTATTCTTGCCTGGAGAATCCCATGGATGGAGGAGCCTGGTGGGCTACAGTCCACAGGGTCGCAAAGAGTCGGACATGACTGAGCGACTTAACTAACTAACTGACCACTTGTGTTATTTGTTCCTTTATCAAGACCAACTCTAGGTGACCTGAGGAACTCGGAACTCTTTGTATGTTTTCTTTTGATCCCTAGATGTCAGTGAATACAATTAAAATGTATTCAAAAGCATCTAACTTAGTCTTAAATTTATAATATACACAAAATATGGTAGGGGCAAGTAGGAGTGGTAGAAATATGTTGCGTGGTTTATGTGGTAGTGTTTTGTTAGTATTAAGAATGGTATGTAATTAAAATTTTAAGAAATAAATTATTTATTTGCTGGTATTTTTTTAGTAGTTAGTATGTGGCAAGCACCATGCTAAAAGTTACCATATGCATTACCTCATTTAATAATTTAAACCTTTGGAAAAACTGTGAACATACCTTTCATTGATCACGTATAATACTTCCTTGGGCTTTTCACAATTTGACCTATGGTTTCTTACTCAGACTTACTTTCCACTCTCTTTGAATCCTTGTGACAAGCATATTCCTGACTATTTTGTGTACTGTATTAATATATTTTTTTTCCTTTCTCTAGAATTCATTCTTTTCAAAATCCTACACTTGTGATTGTTCTCTCTTCAAGATACTACAGTCAGTCTATACTGAATATGATTTTTGGCCCTGTTCTTAAATAAAGTAGATGTTCAGCAAATATTAGTTAAACATCAGATGCTTTGGGTGGATTTGCTAACATCTCATTTATGCTAAGACATTCTGTAACAGCCAAATAATCAATGAGATTTAAGATGGTTCATTGCTCTTCATCCTGCCATCTTAAAGAACTAACCAGAGTGAAACAAGATCTTCTCTAAATCATATGATCATTAAGAATCACTAGTACTTATTCTGAGAACTTTCCATGATTTAAGAAGATTTTAAATTGTGTTTGAATAAAGCAGGTTCTAGGAAGTCTAGTATATAGCTATTTGCACCACTAGGTACTCAATTTTTTGAATGAATGGATCCTATAAGATAGAAACTATTATTATGATTTTAAAAATGGGATGCCTGAGACACCAAGAAGTTAGATACCTTGCCTGGGTGGCACAAAATAGCAAGCAACAGAGCTGACACCTTAACTGATATGTCTTTGAGGCCTGGCGATGTTTCCAACTCTGTCAATAGTTAATCCAGATAAAACTGTAAAGGGAGTATCATTTGATATTTAATTTCATTATTACTCTTTTGCATGTTATACATCTAGGAATACCTAGACTCCCAAATATTGTGATTAGTGAGTGTAGAAAAATATTAATGTCATATTTGACATGCTGGTGCATGTATCTTGTAAAAAAGTACATGTTAAATGCCTAAAATCACAGGTTGTTTTGTAGAAAAAATAGGACTAAATTTATTTAGAAACAAATTTTCAAAATCTGTTTATAAATCTAATTGCTAAAAGCTTTGCTTGAACTTTACAGTACCTTCTCCTCAGAATAATTGAAAAAAAAAACTTCTTCCAAATGGTCAACAGTTGCTTTTTTTTTTTTTTTCACTTTTTAAAATGTTACTAAGAACACACATGCCAGATTTCATTTAACTGCATTTTTATGGTTCAGTCATTAACCTACTGAAAAAAAGTAGCTTAAATGGAAACACTGACATAAACCTTATTACACTGGCTCCAATGTGTTGCTATCATAAAGTATCCATCTTCTATATGTGTATGTTTTCATAGGATACTATTGAAAAGGTAATGGAAAATTAATGTTGCAATGGAGAATTTGATTCTTTGTATATATATTTAAACACTCTAGCACAGTGCATGTTTACAACATCAAGCAGTTTATTTGGAAGTAAGGTTTATCATAAATTTTATGATATTTAATACATATTTTACAACTGGCCATATATTATTTCTGCTCCCTATTTTGAAGTTTATCTCATTTTTTTGACAAAATATTTCTTATGTGTCTCTCCTTGGACTGGTACCATACTATTTTTAATAGGTCTAAAATAAGAAAAATAAGTCTTAGGTGATCAATACACTATCCCTTACAGATCATTTTTCTGATTAAATTTGAAAATGTACTCTGCCATGGTGGGATAGTGTGTCAAATGGTAGAAATAACTGAGCATGAAATAATTTAAAAACATCATCATCGAAAGGCAGCCTTCTTACTGCTTATGGAAATGTAAATTGATGCTGAAGCTGAAGCTCCAATACTTGGCCACCTGATGCAAAGAGCTGACTCACTGGAAAAGACCCTGATGCTGGGAAAGATTGAAGGCAGGAGGAGAAGGTGACGACAGAGGATAAGATGGTTGGGTGGCATCACCAACTCAATGGACATGAGTTTGAGCAAACTCTGGCATATGGTGAAGGACGGGGAAGCCTGGCGTGCTGCAGTTCATGGGGTCACAAAGAGTTGGACAAGACTGTGCGATTGAACAAATAGCAGCAGACACTGTGGAGAATAGTATGGAGGTTTCTTAAAAAGCTAAAATAGAGTTACCATATGATCCAGCAACCCCACTCCTGGGTATGTGGCTCTAATTTGAAAAGATAAATGCACCCCAATGTTCATAGCACCACTGTTTATAATAGCCAAGACATGAAAATAAACTAAATGTCCATCAGTAGACGAATGAATAAAGATGTTGTGTATATATACAATGGAATATTACTCAACCATAAAAAAGAATGAAATAATGTTATTTGAAGCAAGACAGATGGACCTAGAGGTTATTATTACTTACTAAGTGAAGTAAGATAGAGAAAAATATCATGATATCACTTATATGTATATATCACTTACATATATATATGTATATGTTCTTTTTCATGTTCTTTTCCATTAAGGTTAGTATTATAAGATATTGAATAAAGTTCCCTGTGTTATATAGTAAGTCCTTGTTGTTCATATTTTATATATAGTAGTGTGAAATGTTAATCCCAAATCCAAATTTAACCCTCTCACCCTTTCCCCTTTGGTAACCATAAATTTGTTCCTTATGTCTATTTCTGTTTTGTAAAAAAAGTTCAGTTGTATCATTATTTTAGAGAACAGTGAAAAAGCCAGCGTAAAACTCAACATTCAAAAATGAAGATCATGGCATCTGGTGCCATCATTTCATGGCAAATAGATGGAGAAACAATGGAAACAGTGACGGACTTTATTTTCTTGGGCTCCAGAATCACTATGGATGGTGACTGCAGCCATGAAATTAAAAGATGCTTCCTCCTTGGAAGAAAAGCTATGACAAACCTAGACAGCATATTAAAAAACAGAGACAGTACTTTGCCAACAAAAGTCTGTATAGTCAAATCTATGGTTTTTCCAGTAGTCATGTACAGATGTGAGAATTGGACCATAAAGAATGCTGAGCACTGAAGAATTGATGCTTTTGAACTGTGGTGTTGGAGAAGACTCTCGAGAGCCCCTTGAACTGCAAGGAGATCAAACCAGTCAAGCCTAAAGGAAATCAACCCTGGCTATTCATTGGAAGGACTGATGCTGAAGCTGAAGCTCTAGTACTTTGGCCACCTGATGCAAAGAACCGACTCATTGGTAAAGACCCTGATCCTGGGAAAGATGGAAGGCAGGAGGAGAAGGGGACAACAGAGGACAAGTTGGTTGGATGGCATCACCAACTTAATGGACATGAGTTTGAGCAAACTCTGGAAGATGGAGAAGGACAAGGAAGCCTGCGATGCTGCAGTCCACAGGGTCACAAAGAGTCGGACACGGTTGAGTGATTGAACAACAAAACAACATATATGTGTGTGTGTGTCCCTGTGGCTCAGCTGGTAAAGAATCTACCTGCAACGTGGGAGACCTGAGTTTGATTTCTGGGTTGGGAAGATCCCCTGGAGAAGGGAAAGACTACCCATTCCAGTATTCTGGCCTGGAGAATTCCATGGACTCTATAGTCCATGGGGTTGCAAAGGGTTAGACATGACTGAGTGACTTTCACATTCATATATATATGAATCACTTTATTGTATACCTGAAACATTGTATATCAACTATACTTCAATAAAAAGTCAAACACACATTAAAAATAGATATCATCATCCTCCTTCTCCTTGTCCTTATGGCATGGTCAGAGAAACTTGCCTATGTAGTTTTCATAGAGAAGGGAATCACGGTGTAGGGAATTGAATCAGTAGAGATGGCAACAGAAGTGTGGGAACATATGCAAGTCTGTGAGGTAATTTCTTTTTATACATACTTGATAGAAGTGTAGATGTGTGGAACAGTAGTAAATATGGAAGAATTTTGTGACTTGAGACTATAATAACTGTCTTATCAATCTAATCATCTTACTTATCAATTTGTGAATCTTGAGAAGAAACGAGTACTTTCCCTCTAGACCTAGAGCTTCTACCACATTGTAGGCAGTTTTCAAGAAGGGGGTTGAGAGCATTGATGTTTTGAAACTGTGTGCCTGTTGACAGATTACCTATCTGTGCTTCAGTTTTCATACTGGTAAAATGGAGATAATATAATAATATTGTCTAGCTAAAAAGGTTGCTGAGAGGCTTACAAGAGTCATTACATAATAAGAATTTAAAAAATTTTACTATTATTATTATTATTTAAATAGCCAGAAGATTTAAGTCACTTTGAGAAGAGTGGCAAAGCAGAGCCAAATAGTCTTGGGTTCTTGTCTTGGTTTCTTATTTGTGTTCAGCAAAGCTGTTGTACTCTCTGAGACCTGATTTTTCTTACAAGTAAAGTGGGAATAGTCATACATATTTTGCAGGCTTGTTGAAAGAATATTATGAATGTAAATTACCAAGCAAAGAGTCAGATCCAATACTGAGTGCTTGATGAATGAGGCCATTATAATTATTTACCAAAAAAAAAAAAGAAAAAAACCACAGTTATAATCAGATTGAGTGCCTAAGGACACTACGTCTTTACAAAGTAGCATTACTTTACTCAGGAACATAAAGAACAAAGGGTAGTGTTCTCCAGAATTCATGTAGTTGACATTACATCTCAGCCAAAAGAAATATATTGCAGAGAAAGTGGTTGTAAATGCTATGTTCTATTTATACATGATGAGGGTGTTGTGAACTCTGGAGCCACATTTTAAATATCTTGTGTGTGAGGGCTTTCTTGTTTCTTACCTTATAAAATGTTCTTGTTTTAAATGTCTCAAAGTGCATGTAAACATATATAAGCTAGCCCCAAACACTTATAATAAAATAAGCAAAATCTTCTAGACCAGACCATTTTCTTTCTTTTTCACTGTTTTATTGTAATCCTCCTATCAGGATTTCACGTTTGATCTTAAAATCACAGAATTTAATAGCTGGAAGGGATCAGTCTAACACCCTAAATTTGTTTGTCAAGGGTCTGTGACCTGACAAGTTCAAGTGATTGCCTTAGGCCATAGAGTAAGTTAGTAGTGAATCCTGGTCTCTTGTCTGGAAGACAACATTCAGGGGTGAGAAATCACGCTGGATCAGGACAGAATTGAAGCTTTTATTATTTAGGAGTGGTGGTATTGGGGCCTTACAAAGTGTAGTCCGCATATGTGTGTGACATTCAGCAGAGAAAGAAAGATGGCTGAAAGAAAAGATTGGATAAGGCTGGTGCTGAGGACCCTTATTTGGTGGCAGAGGCTGACCCATGCATTCTAAGGCATCTTATGATCTCAGTTATGGTCAGGTATTATTATCTAACGGCTTCCCATGTGGTACTAGTGGTAAAGAAACAACCTGCCAATGCAGGAAACATAAAATACATGGGTTTGATCCCAGCGTTGGGAAGATCCCCTGGAGGAGGGCATGGCAACCCCCTCCAGCATTCTTGCCTGGAAAATTCCATGGTCAGAGAAGCCTGGAGGGCTATAGTCCATGAGGTCACAAAGACTCGGACACTACTCAAGTGACTTAGCACACACGTAGCATGCAATATTATCTAAGGATGTCAGGTTGAAACAGAAAGGCAAGCATCAGGTAAATATCTCAGCAGTGGGCTGTGAAAAGAAGAGAAGCAAAAAGAAAGGAGAAAAGGAAAGATATATCCATTTGAATGCAGAGTTCCAAAGAATAGCAAGGAGAGATAAGAAAGCCTTCCTCAGGGATCAATGCAAAGAAACAGAGGAAAACAACAGAATGGGAAAGACTAGAGATTTCTTCAAGAAAATGAGAGATACCAAGGGAACATTTCATGCAAAGATGGGCTCAATAAAGTACAGAAATGGTATGGAAGCATACCATTTAGTATGCTTCTGCATACTAACAGAAGCAGAAGATATTAAGAAGAGGTGGCAAGAAGACACAGAAGAACTCCAAGTAATAAAAATAAATGAAAAAAAAAAAAAAGAGAAGAACTATACAAAAAAGATCTTCACGACCCAGATAATCATGGTGGTGTTATCACTCACACTCACCTAGAGCAAGACATCCTGGAATGTGAAGTCAAGTGGGTCTTAGAAAGCATCACTACAAGCAAAGCTAGTGGAGGTGATGGAATTCCAGTTGAGCTATTTCAAATCCTAAAAGATGATGCTGTGAATATGTTGTATTCAATAGGTCAGCAAATTTGGAAAATTCATCAGTGGGCCACAGAACTGGAAAAGGTCAGTTTTCATTCCAATCCCTAAGAAAGGCAATGCCAAAGAATGCTCAAACTAACACACAATTGCACTCATCTCACACGCTAGTAAAGTGATGCTCAAAATTTTCCAAGCCAGGCTTTAGCAATACGTGAACTGTGAACTTCCAGATGTTCAAACTGGTTTTAGAAAAGGCAGAGGAACCAGAGATCAAATTGCCAACATCTGCTGGATCATCAAAAAAGCAAGAGAGTTCCAGAAAAACATCTATTTCTGCTTTATTGATTGTGCCAAAGCCTTTGACTGTGTGGATCACAATAAACTGTGGAAAATTCTGAAGGAAATGGGAATACCAGACCACCTGACCTGTCTCTTGAGAAACCTGTATGCAGGTCAGGAAGCAATAGTTAGAACTGGACATGGAACAACAGACTGGTTCCAAATAGGAAAAGGAGTACGTCAAGGCTGTATATTGTTACCCTGCTTATTTAACTTACATACAGAGTACATCATGAGAAATGCTGGGCTGGAGGAAGCACAAGCTGGAATGAAGATTGCTAGGAGAAATATCAGTAACCTCAGATATGCAGATGACACTACCCTTATGGAAGAAAGTGGAGAAGAACTAAAGAGCCTCTTGATGAAAGTGAAAGAGGAGAGTGAAAAAGTTGGCTTAAAGCTCAACATTCAGAAAACTAAGATCATGGCATCTGGTCCCATCACTTCATGGCAACTAGATGGGGAAATGGTGGAAACAGTGGCTGACTTTATTTTCTTGGGCTCCAAAATCACTGCAGATGTGATTACAGCCATGAAATTAAAAGACGCTTACTACTTGAAAGGAAAGTTATGACCAACCTAGACAGCATATTAAAAAGCAGAGACATTACTTTGCCAACAAAAGTCCGTCTAGTCAAAGCTATGGGTTTTCCAGTGGTCATGTATGGATGTGAGAGTTGGACTATCAAGAAAGCTGAGTGCCAAAGAATTGATGCTTTTGAACTGTGGTGTTGGAGAAGACTCTTGAGAGTCCCTTGGACTGCAAGGAGATCCAACCAGTTCATCCTAAAAGAGATCAGTTGGGTGTTCACTGGAAGGACTGATGTTGAAGCTGAAACTCCAGTACTTTGGCCACCTATGCAAAGAGCTGACTCATTTGAAAAGACCGTGATGCTGGGAAAGATTGAGGGCAGAAGGAGAAGGGGACGACAGAGGATGAGAAGGTTGGATGGCATCACCGACTCAATGAAATGAATGTAGCATAGAGTCTGTCATGAGTAGTAATCAGTTAGGAAAGAGTAATCATCACTATAATCCCAAGTGATCAGGCTCTTTTATCGTGGTATCTGTTATAGGGAGAAAATTCTATCCCTTGTGAAAGTGCTTAGAAGATGTACTAGGTTAGTAGGTTCTCAGAGTCCTATCAAAGTCACTGTCAATTTAGGATAACATTCTAGTCTGAACAGATAAAAGGGGTACTTAGTAGAGAAATTGAGGCAGAAACAGATTCCTTTAGCAGGACAACAAGGTGGGTATTTAGTATTTTTAAAGAATGCAGCATAGGGAATATTGTGCTTTCCTGCGTTTGCAAGTGAGCTGGGTACATCTCAGACTCAAGAGATTCAGAGTGTAAGACAAATTTCACTGACTGTGCTGACTAGATTCAAAGATCGTTGGTGGCCTTCCCTCCTGGTTAGTATCTATTGTTATTAGCTACTTTAAAACTTACTCATGGTTAGTAAACATCTTCTTTTAGATATGTCCTTTTCTAAAGACTTTTTGTTGTTGTTGTTTTTGTCTTTGCTGCTCCAAAATGCATTTTTAATTGATACGATGAGTGCCTACAGCTTTATTCACGGTTTAGTTTTAAAATTCTGCTCCACGTGTCAATAAGACCATTTAAAAATCCATTTGAACTCCAGAAAGACAGAAGACATTTCATTTCTATTAGCCCTCTCTTTTCTCCCTTTATCCCCAAGATCATAAGATTTTATGTTGGACTTTTGAGAGTATATTATTCATATTTGTCTCCCCATGCCTAATGTATTACTCAGAAGTTATGATAGGTGAATGTTAGACATGTACTGAATGAATGAATGTTGGTGGCTTGGATAAATATTCTGGGACAAACAATAACTTATTGACCTTTGGATGTTTTGTGGCATGTGCTGAATGCTCTTTTAGTTGTCTTCCTAAGAGCACCTATTTGAGCAAATAAAATAATATCTATGAAATTCTTTATAAATTATAATATGCTCTGCTAAAAGAAGGCCTTGTCACTAATTTTATTATTATCTTGGGAACCTGGAAAGAGCACACCCTCTGAGTAAGGACCCAAGTCTAGGAGTAAGGACAGTACTGAAATAGACCAACCGTAACAAACTCAATTATTGATGAAATCAAGGTGAGCTTTCAAGTAATTCAGCGTTTCTTTCAAAACTCAACAGAAACTGCAGATTTTATAGGAAATGAACATAATCCAGAGGTTTTGAAATGTAAGCTTTATAATGTTTGGTAGATACATTTGTAGATATGTGAAAAAGCTGGAAGAAATGACTGATAAGAAAGATAAAAAATAATCAACTGAATCAGACACAGAGATGATCCGAAAACTGGAATTAATAGACAGGGACTTCTGTTTGCTGTACTGTGGATCTTGTGGAATAGTGTTGGGTTAACCAAAAAGTTCATTTAGGTTTTTCTGTAACATCTTGTTGAAAAACTGGAACAAACTTTTTGGCTAACCCAAATAGCACACCACCCAGCTCTCTCTCTTTCTCTCTTTTTTTTTCCCCCTCAATGTCCCTCAGAGTATACTGTGACCTGTAAGTTCTCTGAGACAAGTGAGATGGAAACCTTGTCCCTCAGGCAGCCTTTTGAAAATCCTGCACATTGGATGTACATTTTGGTCTTCTTTTTTGCTCTCTGGTAGGAAGCCAGCAGCTGGGGAGATTTTTCCCAATAATGATGCAATGGAGGGAGGGGTATAGAAAATGAGTGCCACAAATTTTCTTATTGGCTTTGATGTGGCTGGTTTCACACTCACCTGGGGACCTGGGATTCAGGAGCCTCTTAACCATTTTCTGGATTTCTTACAAAGGGAATTGGTCTATACATTGTTGTTGGGGGAAGAGGGTCTGGGGCTTCCTATTCTGCCATCTTGTTGATGTCATCCTACATCCCACCTGGTGAGATCTTAGTGATTCATCCCTATTACTGCTTTATTAATTATTATTATTAATAATAGTATTTTATAATTAATAAATAATAGTGTTTTAGACTCACTCATATATATTAATAGTGTTAATAGTGTTTTATAATAGTGTTTTAGATCACTCATATATATTTTTTTGTCTCACTATTCCCTTTTGTATCTCATTCTTTCTAGGTTTTAATTTTCTTCTTTATAAAGCATATTTTTAAAGAAATTGCTTTGGTGAGGATCTGGTGGTGATAAACTCTGACTTTATTAGTCTGAAAATGACATTATTTCAAGATTATTCTTTAAGAATATTTCATCTTAGTTGTGAAATCCTATGTTGACATAGTTTCTATTTCTCAGCACTATCTGACTTCTCAGCACTATCCCCTGACTTCTATTATTGCTCTAGAGGTTTCTGCTACCAGTATAAATGACATTGTTAAAAATGACAGATAACCTCTTGGATGATTTTAATATCCTTACTTTTTTTTTATATCCTTCAGTTTTATTGTTGTTTATTTAAATGTACATTTCTTCTTATTTATCCCATTTGGGATCCATTGAGCTTACAGAATTAATTCTGGATATTTCTCAGACATTATTTTTTTCATATATAGCTTTTCCCACATTTTCTCTATTCTGTCTATAACTCCATGATGTTTATCTATAACTAGATGTTTTAATTTTAACCTCCTTGTCTCTTTCTATCACTTTTATATTTTTGATCTCTTCTCTATATGCTGAATTCTAACTAGTTTTTAAAAACCTCTAATCCAGGCAAGAATTCTCCTTTCAGATTTCAGATAAGCTCTGTAACCTGCCCATGCATACTAAGTTACCTTAGTTGTGTCTGACTGTTTGCAACCATATGGACTATAGCCTTTGTCCCTGAGATTCTCTGGCAAGATAACTGGAGTAGGTTGCCATCCCCTCCTCTAGGAGATCTTTCTGATCTAGGGATTGAACCCACATCTCTTACTTTTCCAGCACTGGCAAGTAGATTCTTTACCACTAGCACCACCTGGGGAGCCCGTAATCTGTTCATTGAGTTTTGAATTTTAATAACATTTTTATTTTTAAAAACCCTTTCCTGTTCTTTAAACAAAGGTGTACCCTTTGTTGAGAGTAAGTTATATACATTTTTTCACATTTGAACCTATCCCTCATTCAAAACTTATTTTAGCCATGGTTATTTTATATTTTTTATCTAGAAACACCATTAGTTGAATATCTTGTGATTCTGATTCTGGTCTTTATTGTTTTTGCCAACTCCTGCTCATGAAAACTTATATTCTTGTGTATTGTGTATGTTGAATTGTAGATTCAAAGATAATTGGGCTATCTCAGTGTAAATCCCTTTCGGTTTAGCTTGAGGGAGTCCTTCTAAGTTGGGTTTGTATTTACTTCTTGCATAGCATCCTAAGGGGCCATTTTTTGGCTTTTGCTCTTCAGACCCTACCCATAGATTTGAACCTCTTTAGGGAAAAACTGGGAGAAGGAAATGGCAACCCACTCCAGTATTCTTGCCTGGGGAATCCCATGGACAGAGGGGCCCAGCAGGCGGTGGTCCATGGGGTCGCTAAGAGTTGGACATGGCTGAGCGACTTCACTTTCATGCATTGGAGAGGAAAATGGCAACCCACTCCAGTGTTCTTGCCAGGAGAATCCCAGGGACAGAGGAGCTTGGTGGGCTGCCGTCTATGGGTTCGCACAGAGTCGGACACGACTAAGGCGACTTAGCAGCAGCAGCAGGGAAAAACCATGATTCACATTATTCAGAAAAGTCTTTTTCCCTCCCACCTTTTCTCCTAAAATAGATCTTTCTTATTTACACTTTTAGTGATAGAGTAGCCTTTTATGTTTTCCAACTTTATGATGGTGTTACCAACTTTGAAAAATTTAGGATGAGTTTGGAAGTGGGTCAGTGTTAGAGGATTCCTGTAGAAGTCATGGTTGAATATATGGGAGTGAGTGAGGTCACAGAGTTGAAGGAGAAGAAGGAGAGGGTAACTGAGGAGAAAGGCACAGGAATCCCACAGAATAAGAGGAATTGGGATTGGAAGGAAATAAGACTGTATAGTTTCTCTCCAGGGTAAAACAGGAGAGTGTGGTTGGGGGCGAGGCAAGGAGATAAAAGAAAAAGTGAGGACTTTGAGGGGACTTCCCTAGGGTCCAGTGGTTAAGACTCTCCTTCCACTGCAGGGGATGCTGGTTCCATTCCTGGTTGGGGAACATTTTGTGGAACTAGGATCCTGCATGCTGAACAGTATGGCAAAAATGTACAAATTTTTTAAAAAGTGAAGACTTTAGAAAAAAATGTTGTGATTAAGATGTCATTTGAGAGTAGTTTTGATGAAGTGCTGAATGGGAGTCATCCAGGCATAAAAGGGAGAAATGAATGAATGGTAGGGAATGGAAGCAGAGAGGGACAACTATCTGAGAGCAAAATAGTTTGTCATATACAGTTAGGAAAAAACTGATTATTAATTTAACAGTGTGTGGAGAGAAGTTCCTGAAGAACTTAAATTATTTGGTCTTTGCAAATGTCATTCTTTGCTCAGAACACCTGATAAATAAGATTTCATTATCATTTTTTTAAAAAACCACCCTATCTGAATGATTCAGTTCAGTTCAGTCACTCAGTTGTGTCCCACTCTTTGTGACCCCATGGACTGCTGCACGCCAGGCTTCCCTGTTCATCACCAACTCCTGGAGTCTACTTAAAGTCATGTCCATTGAGTCGGTGATGCCATCCTACCATCTCATCCTCTGTTGTCCCCTTCTCCTCCTACCTTCAATCTTTCCCAGCATCAGGGTCTTTTCCAATGAGTCAGTTCTTCGCATCAGGTGGCCAAAGTATTGGAGTTTCAGCTTCAGCATCAGTCCTTCCCATGAATATTCAGGACTGATTTCCTTTAGGATTGACTGGTTTGATTAGCTATCATATTTTAAGAAATGGAACTTTGTTAGATGGAAAATATAGATTAAGGTAAAATAAATCATCATTCTCTTGGTGTTTAGTCAAAGCCTTCATTTAGAGCCTTGTATAAAATTGGAAACAGTTTATTTTTGAGGGGGTAATATTAAATCAGGTTTTAAATAAAGCAGTGTTAGTGATACTAACACTGAAGAAAATAAAAGATCACACTCTATAGGTTCTTCTGGATGTCAGCAGGGTCCTTGCTCCTATATAGGTCAATCAGTTTGTCCTGCCTTCTTCAAACTTTTCTGTGGAACAGTCTTCTGGGAGGAATTAATTGGTGTTCTTACCAAAAAATATTTCATCATCAAAGTAATTTGGGAAACTCTTTTTTTTTGTTTTTTAAATTCCAGGTCCCTTTTGGAGTTTCATAAATTTTCTAGTACTTTAAGGATTTTGAAAAGTAGGATACAAAAGCTGTTGAACTTGCATTTCCCAAACTTATTTGAGTGAAGAGAAGTTTTGTGTGTGTGGTGCGGAGAGAGAAAAAGAGAGGGAAGATTGTTATCAACATACAGGGTTTTGTGAAACTAATTTGGGAAATGCTAGGTTAAAATCTTCAATTTTAAGAAAAAATGTTTTTCAACTAAGTATAAGGTTCTCCTAATATGTCAGGCCTTGTGAAAAGCAAATAGATCATAAGTCTATAAGATATAGACCCAGCCGCCTTTTTTTTTTTTTTTTTTTGCGGGGGCGGGGGCGGAGCGTCCCGCGACCTGCGCGCGTGCGTCCGCCCACCTCTGCCCCCCCCCCCTTTTTTTTTTAAAGTCTTTATTGAATTTGTTACAATATTGTTCTGTTTTATGCTTTGGTTTCTTGGCCTCAGGGCACGTGGAGTCTTAGGTCCCTGACCAGGGATCGAACCTGAACCCTCTGCATTGGAAGGCGAACTCCCAACCACTGGACCTCCAGGGAACTCCCTTGACCGGGCCTTCTTGCTCATTTCTTCCCTCATACTCCACTATGCAAGAAAACTCTAGTCATATACTGACCCTGAACTTGCATCATATAGCACAGTTTAAGAGCTCTAGGGTTAAAGCTTTTGGGTTCTATAGAGCAGAAATGCAGTCAAACTAACTGATAAACAGGGATGGGTGCTTTGATGATGGTCATTCTAACTGGTGTGAGGTGATGTAGCTCATTGTAGTTTTGATTTGCATTTCTCTAATAATGAGTGATGTTGAGCATCTTTTCATGTGTTTATTAGCCGCCTATATGTCTTTGTTTTGGAAAAATGCCTGTTTAGGTCTTCTCCCCATTTATTGATTGGGTTGTTTGTTTTTCTGGTATTGAGTTGCATGAGCTGTTTTTATATTTTGGAAATTAATCTTTTTTCAGTTGTTTCATTTGCTATTATCTTCTCCCATTTTGAGGGTTGTTTTTTCACCTTGATTATAGTTTCCTTGGCTATGCAAAAGCTTTCAAGTTTAATTAGCTTGCACTTGTTTATTTCTGCTTTTATTTCCAATACTCTAGGAGGTGGGTCATAAAGGATCTTACTGTGATTTATGTTATAGAGTGTTCTGCCTATGTTTTCCTCTAAGAGTTTTATGTAGTTTCTGGTTTTACATATGACCCAACAATTCCACTATTGGGCATATACCCTGTGAGCACCGTAATTGAAAAACACACATGTACTCCATTGTTCATTGCAGCACTATTTACAATAGCTAGGACATGAAAGCAACCCAGATGTCCATGGAGAGATGAATGGATAAAGAAGCTGTGGTACATATATAAAAGGAATATCACTCAGCCATAAAAAGGAATGCATTTGAATCAGTTGTAATGATGTGGATGTCCCTAGAGCCTATTATACAGATTGAAGTAAGTCATAAAGAGAAAAACAAATATTACATATATATGTATATATGTACATATATATATGAAATCTAGAAAGACTGAAGAACCTATTTGCAGGGCAGCAATGGAGATGCAGACACAGAGAACAGACTTGTGGACATGGGGGTGGGGCGAAGGGAGGGTGGGATGAATGGAGAGAGTAGCATGGAGACATATACACTGTCATACGTAGAATCGACAGCCAGTGGGAACTTGCCGTGTGATTCAGGGAGCTCAAACCAGGGCTCTGTGACCAGCCAGAGGGGTGGGATGTGGCGGGAGACTCAAGAGGGAGGGGACATATGTGTACCCATGGCCGGTTCATGTTGATGTATGGCAGCAACCAAGACAATATTGTAAAACAATTATCCTTCAATTCAAAATAAAGGAAAAAATAAAAGGATGGAGGTGGATAAGGGGAGGCTGTTTTAAAGCTACAGAAATTTTGCAGAAACACAAGTGTAGTCTTATTTCATGAGAATCAAGATGCCATCAGGCACATGGCAGTTGCTTGGTCCCTGTCTGTTTCTTTTGTATCAGTTCAGTTGCTCAGTTAGATCCAACTCTTTGCGACCCCATGGGCTGCAGCACACCAGGCCTCCCTGTCCATCACCAACTCCCGGAGTTTGCTCTAACTCATGTCCATGGAGTCGGTGATGCCATCCAACCATCTCATCCTCTGTCGTCCCCTCCTCTTCCTGCCTTCAATCTTTTTCAGCATCAGGGTCTTTTCCAGTGAGTCAGTTCTTCACATCAGGTAGTCAAAGTATTGGAGTTTCAGCTTCAGCATCAGTCCTTCCAATGAATATTCAGGACTGATTTCCTTTAGAATGGACTGGTTGGATCTCCTTGTAGTCCAAGGGACGCTCAAGAGTCTTCTCCAACACCATAGTTCAAAAGCATCAATTCTTCGGCGCTCAGCCTTCTTTATAGTCCAACTCTCACATCCATACATGACTACTGGAAAAACCATAGCTTTGACTAGATAGACCTTTGTTGGCAAAATAATGAATAGTCTAGTCTTTTGTCTAAATTTTAGTGTTTCTGAGGCTTTCTTACTTAACTTAAGCCTAATATGGTCATTCCAGCTGCACTTCCACATGGCTTTTGAATTTTTAAGCTGATGTAATTGATTCCTGCTTGGTGAACCTATTGGCTGGCTTGTGAGTGATATCTGCATAATTCTAGTCAACTAGGCAGGGATGAGGAACGGTCAGTCACACCATGTATGGAGCTGCTTCTTCAGGAGGGTTTGGGGTGGGGTGGAAATTAAACATATTTAATGTCACTGGGATGAAGAATTTTAGTGTTTGAAAACACAGGCAGTAATAAATTATTTCCAGCGTATTCAATTATGCCTAAAAATTCTTAACTAGCTTCCACCTTTATTTGCAGAGCATGAATCCAAGAGGAGCTAAAATAATTATTCAAACAGAGAAATAAACTCTAAAATAAAACAGAATCTCCTGTTACCCTTGACCTTTTAGCTAATATGACCTGTTGGCAGAGGTCATAGAAATATCAAGTATCTTTTCTTAAGTGGTTATGGATTTGAGAAAAGAATTATTGCTTTCTTCACCTGTTGACCTACTTGAAGGGCTACTGAGATTTTTTTCAGGTTGTTTTGGAAGAATGCTCCTAATGGCGCTTGTGTTAGATTACTTTGGAAGGGACAACTTCCTCATTGGTTTAAATTTTGATGCAAAAGAACCTTGCATAATGCTCCCATGATCTCAGTTGTGGTATATGTGCCCATGTGAGTGAATCCAACTCTTTTGGGTCACCAACGATTGAAACAAGAATGTGCAGAATAATATTCAGAGTGCATTTTTTTTTCTTCTGAGTATGTCATGCAATGGAAATAGTTGGAAGTATTGAGACCTCAATTCTCTTGCAATTCAGCATGACTCTCTCTGCTGAACAAGGCTAAGGCTCATTTTCTCTGCTTCTTATATCCACATGCAGACGGTGTCTACTGACCTTTCCATCTGTCAATGGAAAGATGGAAAGATTCAGGCTTCAAGATTCATGAGGACTTGAGACAAGAAGTAATTAATCCATGCTCAGTTCTGACTTGTGCCTTCTGATTTTTAGTTTCCCAGGGAGAGAATTCATTGATCATTTATTCTTCAAGGATTCCAGCCTCTGATATAGTTATTTCTCACTGTATAGTAGCAATTCATCATTCTGGTCTCTACCTTAATCTCACAGGCATGATAGATGGCCTGAGTTAGGCTCCCAGGTCCTGATCACCCAAGAGAAGGAAGGAGTCCTTTAAAGAATGAGTTCAGACCCTGGAAGGTAACCATCTCACCAGGGTCTTACCAGCTCCTTGCAGCCTACTGCCTTTTCCATCACTTGCCTTAGAGATGTCTGTAAATACATAAGATGGAGCCTTCTCTAAAGCTTTTTCTGACCCTGCAGTTGACTTGTTTTAGATACTTGCTTATCCCATGAGGACTACATATCACTTGCTCCTGTGAGTCAGCTGGGCCTTACCATAAGTGCTTACTCTTCACTGAATACATTGAGTAGTCATTAATTCTTCCCATAATCTTTGAGCCAAGCCCAAAGATGTTTTGAGAATCTGTATTCTTTAGAATCTAGAACCCATTTTATATTTGGATGGAAAATAAATTTTACTTCCAGTTAATGTTCAACTATTAGTAGCTATCTGGGATATTTGCTGAAAAGAACACTTAAGGCTGATCCTTTATGCTTAATGACAGACTGCCAGAGTTACATAGCAACATCTGCCATAGGTACCAGATTAGGGTGATGATGATAACTTGATGGTTGGAGAAAGTAGAAGTGTGAGTGAATCCTGAATGGTCCTGCCCTATGGAGAGATGCTGGGAGTTTTCTCTGCATCATCCTACAGGACAACAACTTCCTTGCCTCCAAATACCACAATGGGTTAAGAAGCCCTTGGCTTTGAGCATTAGGGAGATAAAGGAAGACATCTTTCAGACAAATAAATGGCCCCTGACAATGGAAGGACTGTCTTGTGAATGGGCTAAATTTTGACCATAGTAAAATGAGTAAGTAATAATTAGTAGGACTAAATCTTTCATTGTTCCAACTACAGTATATATACAGAATTCTTATTGGAATTATATTCTCCATCTCCCCTTAAACTTATCTTCACCCATAAATTTAGGCAGTAATCTGTGAAGAAGGAAGTTTGTTTGGGGAACCAATGTTTGCCATTCTCAGTGAGTTCTCATCTTTGGGTCACTGACACTTTCTCATCTTTCCTACCTCATGCTTCCCAGTTTTGCCAGCAAGCCTTCTGTATAGCTTCTAGTATTTGTTGAATTGCTTACTTTGCTCTGATCCAACATAATACATCAGCCTTTTTTTAGAAACTTTGATTTTTATCAGAGTATAGTTGATTACCAATGTTGTTATAGTTTCAGGTGGACATTAAAGTGATTCAATTATACATATACATGTATATATTCTTTTTCAAATTCTTTTCCCATTTAAGTTGTTATATAACATTGAGCCAAGTTCCCCGTGTAACACAGTAGGTCTTTGTTGGTTATCCATTTAAAATATTGCACTGGTTACATGTCAATCACAAACTCTCTTAACTATCCATTCCCCCTAACTCCTTTCTTCCAGTAACATGTTTGTTCTAAGTCCCTGAGTCTGTTTCTGTTTTGTTATTAAGTTCATTTGTATCATTTCTTTTTAGATTCCACATATAAGCGATATCGTACAGTATTTCTTACATCACTGAGTGTGACAATCAGTGCATCAGCCTTGATTTGACAAAATTTTTAAGCTCCTGTTATGCCAGATGTTGTCCTAGGTGTGTGGGGTAACTGCAGCAGGTTCTAAGTTCTTATCTGCCAGCCAGACTCCTATGCTCACTTAGAGGTCACTCTCATTGCTTCATGTGTCTTTGTTCAAAGGCTTGGGCTTCTGCTTTTGCCTATATTCTCTGAGGATTTTATCTAGTTAACTACCAGGGTGCTATCCCTCCATGCTGTGACTTGCTTTCACAACTTGTCATGTGGGAATTTGGAGGCAAGTCTCTGAGCCTCATTCCCATAAATGCAGCCTCTGCCTATAAATCTCAGGAACTGACTACCTGTTGAAGGACTTTCAAGAATTCAGTTCAGTTCATTCACTAGTAGTGCCTGGCCCTTTGCAACCCCATGGACTGCAGCACACCAGCTTCCCTGTCCATCATCAACTCCTGGAGCTTCATCAAATTCATGTCCATCAAGTTGTGATGCCATCCAACCATCTCATCCTCTGTTGTTTCATCCTCTGTTTCAAGAATTTGTCCAAATTTCTTACTCCATTTCCTACCTATACCCCCATACTTCATCTGGCTGAATGTTTCCCTCAGCCATGCTTATACAAACTTTCTATATTCTAGGCTGAAATTCCACTGTTAACTAGATCTGTACCCTCTCTTCAGGTCTAGTGGGCAGGTCTAATATTGGTCTTTTCAGTAATGCCAACCTTCTGTGTGTTTTGTTTTTGTTTTGTTATTGATAAATCTTGAGATATGATGGAGTTAAAATATGTTTGGAAAATCTTATTGATAATCTACTCTGTTATCTACTTTACAATAATATTCTTATTGAGGTTTAGTTAATATTCTGCTCTAGCTTTATTTTTTTGCTTGAAGGTGAAATGTCATAATGACAGCCTGAATAAAGTTCTAGTCTATGATAAGTGTCTATGATAAGACTTTTAACTTGTCTTAGATAAGTGTGGGCTCATTGTTAGAGATGGTATTTTCAAGGATGGTACATAACTAGTACAAAACTTTATTTGTTGTAACATGTTTGGGGTGAAACAAAGAGTACTTGAAAAAGGTTCAACATAGTCAAGGAATTTTTTACCTTGAAGTGTTCCTGAAAAATCAATATGGATTCTTGTCCAGAA
The DNA here is from genome assembly GCF_019320065.1 of Cervus canadensis. Lineage (NCBI taxonomy): Eukaryota > Metazoa > Chordata > Mammalia > Artiodactyla > Cervidae > Cervus > Cervus canadensis. The sequence continues at coordinate 76,229,140 of NC_057388.1, read as the reverse complement.
TTTTTTGCCACTTTCCATTAAATAAGAGGTGCTTTTGGCAGCTCAGTCCAAACAATCCAGCTTGAGATTCTTTATAACACAGGCAATTCAGAATCATCAGTTTTTCATGCATAGCTTCCAGGAAAAATAACATCATGTGCCATTGTACATTATGTCCAGGATACATGATGGCTGCCTTCTTGAAGAACAGCAAGCTTTCCTTATAAAGGACTTCTAAGAAAAATAATATCTACTGATAATTTGTGAAGATAAAAAACACGACAGTTTCCATTTCCTTTCTTGCCCCTGACTCCATATCTAGTATCAGAAACTGAGTGATTGAAAATCCTAAATTTATTTAAAATAGCATTTAATTGATTTGAAGGACCTCAGGTAACATTAAGACTTCCTATGGAATTGGAAAATCCTGACCTGGATTGGGGTTGCAGGAAATCAGTATGTAGTATTGCTTTCAAAGTGGTTCTAGAATTCAAGACAATGTAGAAATGAGTGTGTTCAAAATGGCTTATTCCCCATGAAAAAAATGTGTAAACAAATAGGTCATAGGTGAAATTAGGGGCTTCTGGCCTCCTTTATCACTTGTTGTAGAGTTCCATCCCATAGGACATTGTTCTTGAGCTGTAAGCATTTGAGGCCTCCTTGCCGTCTGGCTGAGCCAGCTCCAGTGCCATAAGGTGAGCTGAACTGTTAGTGGTAGGAAATAGTGCTCTATATTTGTCACAGTGTACTAGCACAGACCCAAAGTCAGTAACTGCTTGACATTCCAGAAAACATTCTCATGGCAGTGAGTTCAACTCCATGGAATGTCTTTTTCCAGTGGACGATGAAGTCATTTTGCAATGGTTACCTTTTTGGGAAGAAAATCTTGTAAAAAATTAAGTAACTCCAGGAGGGTTTGAAGTTTGTGTTCTTGTTTTTGAAGTAGACACACCACTAACTGTATGTACCTTTTTTAGATCAGAGAAAATACTGACACATCAGTACGGTAGTTTGAGGCTTCAGTTCTTTACAAGAGAAACATCCCAGCCATGAATGTTTCAGCACAGTCTGCTGCTCTTACTCAGTTCACCCTGTGATGGAAAGTCTGCTAGAGGTGTGTGTACACAGTATGTGGTCATTTATCTTGCCTGGTATAGAGAGTGAGGCAACCAAGGGGATGGGAGAGAGTTTGCAGAGTAGACAAGAGTCCAGAAATCAAGATCCAGAGGCTTAGAATGTACAGGGGGTTCTTTTTATGTGCCAACCAGCATTATTAGTAGATATTTAGTAATAATGATATTTATTGAGTCCTTATCTTTTATCAGAAATTATTCTATGCACCTCACACTGTGACTCTAACCTCACACTGAAACTTCTTTTCTCCAGTAATCACTAACTAAAGCATTTTATATTTTGACCATCCATAGTCTCCTGTCTTCCACCTTGCATTCAACTACTCACCACATTATGGCCAGTCTTCAACTTAATCAGGATTTCTTATCCACTGACACGGCTCATATGCCCTATTCATAACTTCCTCCCATCCTCACCATTTTTAGGTATTTGTTACAGCAGTATCCCTCTTCTCAGTGCCAATTTCTTAGTCCATTTGGGATACTATAACAGAATAGACTAGGTGGCTGAAACATCAGGCATTTCTTTATTACAATTCTCAAGGCTAGGAAATCCAAGATCAAGATGCTGGCATATTAGATGTCTTGTGAGGGCCTACTTCCTGTTTCAGAAATGGCTGTGTTCTTATTCCTAATACCATCACACTGGGGGGTTAGGATTTCAGCAACTGAATTTGAGGAGGATACTGGAGTGGGTTGCCATTTCCTTCTCCAGAAAACATTCATTTTACAGCAAAATATATTCCTCTAAAAGTTCTTAGTTAAAATATATTTATTAAGTACTGTAGCAATAATAACATGGGACAAATAATTATTTAAAGAACTAATAATCTTCTTGCTGTTGTTGTTCAGTCACTAAGTCATGTCCAACTTATTTGCATCCCCATGGACTGCAGCATGCCAGGTTTCCCTGTCCTTTATTATCCCCCAGAGTTTGCTCAAACTCATGTCCATTGAGTTGGTGATGCCATCCAACCATCTCATCCTCTGTTGCCCCCTTCTTCTCCTAACTTCAATCTTCCCGGCATCAGGATCTTTTCCAATGAGTCAGCTCTCTGCATCAGGTAGCCAAAGTGTTGGAGCTTCAGCTTCAGCATCAGTCCTTCTGATGAATATTCAGGACTGATTTCCTTTAGGACTAGGTTTGATCTCCTTGCTGTCCAAAGAACTCTCAAGGGTCTTCACCAGCACCACAGTTTGAAAGGAACAGTTCTTCAGTGCTCAGCCTTCCTTATGGTCTAACTCTTACATCTGTATGGTCAAAGCTATGCTTTTGACTATATGGACCTTTGTAGACAAACTGATGTCTCTGCTTTTTATTAAGCTGTCTATTTTTGTCATAACTTTTCTTCTAAGGAGCAAGCATTTTTTAAATTTCATGACTGCAGTTACCATATGCAGTGGTTTTGGAGCCCAAGAAAGTAAAATTTTTCACTGTTTCCACTTTACCCCATCTATTTGCCATGAAGTGATGGACCAGATGCCATGATCTTAGGATTTTGAATTATAAGCCAGCTTTTTTACTCTCTTCTTTCATCCTCATCAAAAGGCTCTTTGGTTCCTTTTCTCTTTTTGTCTTTAGAGTGGTATCATCTGCATATCTGAGGTTGTTGATGTTTCTCCTGGCAGTCTTGATTCCAGCTTGTGATTTAGCCAGCCTGGGATTTCACATGATGTTCGAAGTTAAATAAGCAGGTTCGCAAGGTACAGCCTTGATGTACTCATTTCCCAATCTTCATCCTAATAAATCTACTTGCTGAGCCTTAGTCTAATTATATCCTGGTGGCTAAGCTGCTAGGGCTTCCCAGGTGGTGTTAGTGCTAAAGAACCCACCTGCCAATGAGGGAGACATGAAACGTGGGTTTGATCCCTGGGTTGGGAAGATCCCCTGGAGGAGGGCACAGCAACCTATTCCAGAATACTCCAGTATTCTTGTCTGGAGAATCCCATGGGTAGAGGAGCCTGGAAGGCTACAGTCCATGGTGCTGCGAAGAGTTGGACATGACTGAAGAGATATAGCAGGCAAGCATGCGTACACAGCTGAGCTGTTACTTGGTATTTACTTTCCAGTGATTATTAACTAGTTATCACTACTTAAAATTTAAAATATATGTATTGGTAAAAATATATTTCATGTTATGGTTCAGAATTAAGGAAGAAACAGCCATTTCTTTATTAATTGAAAGAAAATGAACCCTGTCCAATATATAAACTTGAACATGTCACTGATCCAAAATTTTGAAAACCTTACTTCCCATTATACTTGTTAACACACATTGTTACTTCATATTACTTATCTACTTCCCAACTCACTTTTCCGCAAACAACCTGTATAACTTCATAATTATGAATGGTTTGTTGAGTCATCTCTGCTCAAAATCCTTGTCCCCCACTCATAGCTCTGTTGCAGACTTCCTTTCTGTAGTTTAAGAAACACTAATGCATTAGGTATGGCACTAATTTTGCTTTTGCTTGGTGGATAAGGGAATATAAACATTTAAAATAGTTCATGTAATATCTTGGTGGCATTGATTTACAAATCAAGCAAAAATGTAAACAGGAAAAAAACTCGATTATAGTGTTCTGAGATCCCTTTTAGCCACAACCCTATTATATGGAAGCAATCATTTGAGTGACTTATTAACATTTTATAACCTTTTATTAATTGCCTCATATTCTTCAGATACCATGAAGTAGGAAGAATAAAAGAAAAAAAAATACAGTCTGCCAACTCCAGTCTACTTATACTGTGCAACAGAACTTTCTGTGATGATAGAAATGTTCTCTATCTGGACTGTCTCCCATAGTAGCCACTAGCCACATGTGGCTATTGAATGCTTGACGTGTAGCTAGAATACTGGTAGAAGTGAACTATTAATTCTTCTAAAAACAGCTTTATTGATACATAATATACATACACTATAATTCACCACTGAAACTGTACAATTTAGTGGTTTTTAGTACATTCATAGAGTTGTAGAGCCTTTACCATAATCAATTTTAGAATATTTTCATTGCCCCAATAAGAAAGCTGGTACTTGTATAGTCACTTTCCATATTTCCCAAACTTCTTCAGCCCCAGACAGCCACTAATATTTCTAGTCTCCATGGATTTGCTGATTTTGGTCATTTCCTATAAGTGGAATCACAATTTGTATTCTTTTGTGACTGGATGATTTAATTTTAGTTTATTTAAATTTAATACTTACATGTGGCTAGTGGCCACTGTAAGAAACAAGTAATACAGATACTTAAGTAATGATGATGCTTAAGTAATTCTGAGGTTTAGAAGGTGATCTTGTAAAGGGGGCATGTGAAAAACATCAGAGAGATTAGAGATGAATGCAGACAGAGCCTAGAGATGAGAGTTTCCTGAAGGAGGGGATGGTACCAACTAATACAGAGGTGTAAAGAAAGAATTGTTTCAGTGATAGGATAGGAATCCTGATGACAAAGGCCATTCAATGTGGTGGTTGGTGAAGAAGTAGCATTTTTATATTATTTAGAGATGGAGGAAGGGAACAATTTCAAGAAAGCTTGAGAGGTATGTCAGGACTGGTACAAATTTTATTTTGTTTCTAATATTTTTAGTATTAGCATGAGCTTCTATGTAGGCATAAGAAAAAGATCCAGTGGAAATGAAGACATAAAAGATGATTGAGTAGGGTTCTGAAGGATGTGAGTGAGTACAGGTAGTACTAAGGTCATTAGCCTAGGAATAAGCCCTGACAGGAAAGACAGATGGTATCTTTCTCAGAGGTGGGTGTAAGTGAATAAAAAGTAGGTGAAGGTGCAGAACAATTTTTACATAGAGAGAGAGGAAACTAAAGAAACTCATTTACTCAAAGAAAATGGGAATAAGGCCTTCTGAGGGTAAAGTTTGGTTCCCCTGACCATCACTGTGATCCAGTGTGTAGAACTGAGTTCTGATAAGTACTTCAGAGGGGCTTGGACTATGAGAAATATCAAGTATTTACATACATCTGGCTTCCCAAATGAACATGTCTCTTAAAAGGAAGAGACTTTCTCAGGTACATAAAGCCACATGGGGTCTAGTGATCTAGATATGTCATTTTTCACTTACTAGAAAGTGAAAATTACCCAAAAGTTTGTATCTGAGATTTTTTAAGACAAACTACAGCTCCATTACCCATCTTCCTTCCACCCACTCTCCTTTCTTTTCTTCTCCTTTCCCTCATTTCCTTCCTTTTTCCCTTCTATTCTTCTTAGACTTTGTAGAAAACAGGGTGCTATGTCATTCTCTTTGCCCTACACGAAAAATTGGAAATAAAACACAAAACTGGGAATATCTAACATTAATCCAAACTATAATGAATATAGAATTTAATATTATTAATTATAATAAACCTCCAGTATTTTCCTTACTATTCTAAGTTACTCATTTTTCCTCCCTCCTCCAATGTTATAACACTTGGTTGATGAGACAGGAAGTGCTTTGAGAACCTCAAATAACAGCTATCCAAATATAACAGAAAAATATACTAATTAGTTGATATTGAATTAATTAAGATTATTAACTTTAGAACAAGGTTTATATATAAATTTGAGTAATTAAAGCTATATAAAATTATATATTTATGTATGTATTTATTTATTTTAGGCTTTTAAAACCAAGGATGGATATCTTGTAGTTGGAGCAGGAAATAACCAACAGTTTGCAGCTGTGTGCAAGGTAATCTGTAATATTTGGACTATTTGGAATGGGTAGATAATATATACAACAATTCATTTTGCACAAAGCCAGGAAAATTCAATTTTGCCTGGAGGAGTGTTGCTAAATCTATGCTAAACTCAAGACTCCCTGTGTTAGCACCTTAAAGCGTGCCTATTTTATGCTTACAATGTTATGGACAGAGTCCAACTTAACACTTTTTTTTTTTTTTCATAAAATTGAAGTATATGACTGTTTTTAAGTGACGAATCATAGTAGTTTAAATTATATTAAAACCTAACCTGTCTACCAGTCCAAACAAAAAGGGAAAAAAAAGTCATTGAAAAGGGTTTTTTAACACCAGGATTTTTTTTTTTTCTGAGAAGAAAGGAACAGAAGAACTAGGAAACAACCGGAAAACAATTAACAAAATAGCAATAAGTACATACTTATCAATAATTACTTTAAATGTAAGTGGACTAAGTTTACCATCAAAAGACATGGACTAAGACTAAAAACACAAGGCCTGGAAGAGTCTCACTTCAGGTATAAGGACACACACAGACTGAAAGTGGAGGGATGTAAAAAAAATATTTAATACAAATAGAAGCCAGAACAAAGCTGTGGTAGCAATACTTACATCCAACAAAAGAGACTTTAAAACAAAAACTGTGATAAGAGACAAAGAAGGGCATGGCGTACTGATAAAAGGATCAATCCAACAAGAGAATGTAATATTTGTATACTTATGCACCCAACATGAAAAAAGTGAAAGTGAAAGTCTCTCAGTTGTGTCCAACTCTTTGCAACCCCATGGACTATACAGTCCATGGAATTCTCCAGGCCAACATGGGAACACCTAAATATATAAAGCAAATATTTACAGACCTAAAGGGAGAACCAGACAGCAAAACAGTAGTAGTCGGGGACTTTACTACTCTGCTTACCTCAATGGACAGATCATCCAGACAGATAATCAATAAGGAAACACTGGTCTTAAATTAGACCAGATGACTAAACAGATTTATAGAGAACAGTCTATCTAAAAGCAATAGAATACACATTCTTTCTCAATTGCCCATGGAACATACTCCAGAATAAATCATATGTTAGGTTACAAAACAAGTCTTAATACATTTAAAAATATTGAGATCATATTAGGTATCTCTTCTGATCACAATATTATGAAACTAGAAACCAATTACAAGAAGACACCTGGAAAATCACAGATATGTGGAGATTAAACAACATGCTACTATAAAAATGACTGGAATCAATGAAGAAATAAAAAAAGAACAAAAAATACCTTGAGGGCTTCCTTGGTGGCTCAGTGGTAAAGAATCTGCCTTCCAATGCAGGAGACACAGTTCAATCCCTGATCCAGGAAGATCCCACATGCTGTGGAGCAACTAAGCCTGTGTGTCATAACTGTTGAGCTGTGCTTTAGAGCCCAGGAGCCACAACTACTGAGCTCACGTGCAGCAGCCACCGAAGCCTGCATGCCCTAGAGCCCATGCCCTGCAGCAGAGAAGCCCCTGTGATGAGAAGCCTGCACTCTGCAACTGGAGAGTAGCCCCCACTCACCACAGCTAGATAAAAGCTCATGCAGCAACAAAGGCCCGGCACAGCCAAAAATAAATACATGCTAAGACACTTCAGTCGTGTCCAACTCTTGGTGATCCTGTGGACTGTAGCCTGCCAGGCTCCTCTGTTCATGGGATTCTCCAAGAATACTGGAGTGGGTTGCCATTTCCTCCTGCAGGGGATCTTCCCGACCCAGGAATTGAATGCATGTCTCTTGCATCTCCTGCATTGGCAGGCAGGTTCTTTACCACTAATGCCACCTGGGAAGCCCAAAATAAATACCCCAAATTATAAAAAATACCTTGAGACAAATGAAAATGGAAATACAACATGCCAAAACTTATAGAGTGCAGCAAAAGCAATTCTAAGAGGAAGTTCATAGTGATAAATGACTACATCAAGAAAAAAGAAAAAACTTGAAGTAACAACCTATATTTACAGCTCAAGGAATTAGAAAAAGAATAAGCAAAGCTCAAAATTTGTAAAAGGAAGGGAAGAACAAAAGCAGAGTAGAAATAGAGTAAGAAGACAATAGAAAAGACCAGTGAAACCAAGCAAAGGCAACAAAAGCAAAATTAAACAAGTGGAACTCTATCAACATAAAGAGTCTGAACAGCAAGGGAAATCATTAATGAAATGAAAATGCAACCTACTGAATGGGAGAAAATATTTGTAAATCATATATGTGATAAGAGGCTAATATCCAAAATAGGTAAGAATTTATATAACTCAATAGGAAAAAATATCACACAATCCAATTAAAAAATGGGCAGAAGTTCTGAATAGACCATTTTCCAAAGACATAGAGATGGCTAATAGGTACATGTAAAGATGCTCAGTGGGAGAGAGACAATAAATAAAACTCCAAAATGATCCATGGTTAAATGTCATGCAGAGAATTAAAATAGACTACTTTGTTAAAATAGTGACTGGATTGTCAGGGGAAAGTCTCTTTTGAAGAAATAACCTTAAGATGAGATCTGAGTGATACTCGTAATGCAATAGTGATAAGATTTTTCAATATAAATATTAACATAAAATGTTTGCAATACTAATATAAACATAGTACTCAAAATTCACAAAAAAGCCTAGAAGTATTCCATAGTGCTAATACAGACTATATGGCTTAGTGGTAAAGGGTCCACCTGCCAGTGCAGGAGACAGGGTTTGATCCCTGGGTTGGAAAGATCCTCTGGAGTAGGAAATGGCAACCACTCTAGTATTCTTGCCTGGAAAATTCCATGGACAGAGCAGCCTGGTGGGCTACAGTCCATGGGGCCGCAAAGAGTTGAACACAACCGAGCATGCTTGCATGTATGCCAGGATAAAAGTGGGTTTTTCTTTTTTCTTCCTACTTCTATGAAGTGGTAAAATACAAAAATATGTTTAGCTGTTGTCCCCAGTTCCTTACACAGAATTCCTAAAATATTCCGGAGTTTTCAAAGTGTCCCTTGTTTTTCATAGTAAGCCCCTTTCAATCACATCTGAGGTAACCTCACATTCTGCTGAGGTAACTTAGGATGGGGCCCCTAGATAGCCTCAGGATGGGTTGGTCACCAGATAGACCAACTGATCAGAGGATTGGAACTTTCAGCCCCACCTACCAACCTCCAGTAAGAGGGGAGAGGACTGGAGACTGAGCTCTGTGTAAACCCTTGAACTGTAAGATTCAGAGAGCTTCTGGTGAAGACATCAAGGTGGTGGGAGGGTGGTGGAGCATGGAAGCTCTGCACTCTCCTACCTCTGTGCATCTCTTCCATTTGGCCTTTGTAATAAACCAGTAGTGGTAAGTTAAAAAAAAAAAAAAAAGATTCTCAGTGTCAACTCATCAGGGAAATGCCAGTTAAAACCACGGGATCTTACCTCACGCTTGTCCAGAATGGCTATCATAAAAAAAAAAAAAAAAACAACAGGAAAAAACAAATGTTGGTGAGGATGTGGAGAAAAGGGAATCCTTGTGCACTGTGGACGGGATTGTAAATTGGTGTCGCCCCTATGGAAAATATTTAAAAATAGAACTACCACATGATCCAGCAATTTCACTTATAGGTATATATCTGAAGAAAATGACAACACTAACTTGAAAAGATACATGCACTCCTGTGTTCATTGCAGCATTATTTATGATAGCTAGGATATGGAAGGGAAAAGGACTTTTTAATACCAGGATTTTTTTCTCTCTTTTTCTGTTTTAATCCCCAAAAGATCTAATTAGCCCCGAATATAATTGATCTACTATCAATGTATTTACCACTAGAAAATTTTTTCTTCAAAGTAGCCTTTGTTTAATAAGTACCTTTCTACAAAATTGATGTTTTAACTTTTTAGCAATTGTCATGTTAAAAATGTTGCTCCTACATAGATGTAGATAAAGGTCTTGGAATCAGTAAAGTTGAAAATATTCTCAATTTTTAGCATTGCTTAGATAATGTTTTTATTTGATGTTTTTACTATTTATCCAATCTCTGGTTTTTTGTTTTTATTTAAGGCTTTAGTTTTCAGTTCATTTTTTAGAGTTCTAATCCCAGGCAATAATCTAGTTTAAAAAAATATATATATATATACATATATATATATATGTAAATTTTAATTTTTCTTACATGTAGGGAAAGGCCTTACCTGTTGATTTTTTTTTCTGGTTGGGAAAGATTTTTTTTTTTTTTTGTACTAACCATACTACTGGTGAGCTTTTAGCTTTATTAAGGATGGCTGTGAATTCCTTAGAGGAGTCTTATTTATTGCAGTTAACTTATTATGTACAAAAATTATTTATTACTGTGCCTCTTTCATATGAGAGGTTAACGAGCACGGCTAAAAACCACAGCAAAGTGGTGGGAAGTATCACAGAGAAGGTGACAAATGGAGATAGTTCCTATTGCAGGAAGGGTTGGAGGTGGGAAAGAGGAGAGCTTTTATAATGGTGACTCTGAGTAAGTGTAGAGAAAATTGATTCAAACATTTGATCTGGGATCAAAGAACCTTTGTTATGAACGGTCAATGTTAAAAATATAAAACATACGGAAGCTGTTGCCTGTGAAGTCATTTGCGTACTCTGGCTGCAGAGATGTAAAAGCCAGTTCATCACTATAAACGAGGACAGATTTTTTTCCTGGGCCATATGTTTTGGAGTTTTCTCTTTCCAGAATCAGGATGGGGAGGGGGTAGAAATTACTGGTTGACATATTTTTCACTGTTGAAAATAACTGCACTGAATTCTTTTTATTTTTGATTCATTACTGCTGATCAGTTTGAAACTTTTGAACTTCCTCATAAATATCCATAAGAACTTTTTTTTGGAAGAAGATTTTTATTTCAAAGCAGAATATTTACCATAAGTTTTAGTACTAAAATATGACTTATTGTTATGGTGTGTTATGACACATTTTTTAAAAAAGAGAATAGCAGAGAGGGCCTTGGAGAATGGCATACTTGACCTTGTTTTTACCATATGTGAGTAGGAATGATAATCCCTGTTATGAGCCATTAAGGCAGTATCTATAAAACTCTTTGAGATCCTCAGAAGAAAAGTTTTATATGTATGGCATTTTAATGTTATCTACATCATTTACTAGGGATCTTGAGCAAACATTGCAATCTGATTGACTTTTTCACCTTCATAATTATATCCTTACATGTAAACTTGTCCTAAAAACCTTTTCTGTTAAGGGGAAAAAAAAAATCACCTTTCTTTATTTGATTCAAGATTCTCCCCCATCCCATTTATACTGAATGAGTTTTTCTAAGTTTTTTTTTTTTTAATTCAACTATTTTTATTACTGAGGGTGTTATAATTCAGTCTGGCCTTATAGAATATGAGGATCCAAATGTGATGACAATTTTGATCCCTATCAAAATTATTCTTTTGCCAAGTAAGGTTCATCATGAAAGATAGGGCAGCTCTACCTCCTGGGGAGAAATGTGGCAGTATTGTTTGCAATGAATGAGTAGAATTTACTTATGCTGGATCTCTTTTGAAAAGAGAATTTGATATACTGGTTGGTTAATACTCCTTGGGGAGGGTCCTATTAGAATGCTGTTATTGTCAGGGATTAGAGGGGAGTAAGAGCCTTGGGTTTAGGGGCTTGGGGTTCAGAAAATTTCCTGTATATAAAGTGAACCTTGGCTCATAACAAATCCTATTTTATGTCCCTTAACGTGATACAGAAGAGCAGGGAATGTGAGCATATGTAAGCTATTTTAAGCTGATTGATGCCAACACTAATGGGTATTCCTATTTGAAATACACTGACATCCTTTTAAAAGTCACAGAGACTGAAGGTTTCTTTTATTGGAGGCAATAATCATTGGTTCTCAACTTTTGCATGCATAGGAAATCTCCTTGAGCCCCTTCCCCAAAGATTTTGACAAAGTATGTGAGGTGGGGTGCAGGAAACTTGAATTTTAATAAGCACTATAGTTGATTTTTTAGCAGGTGGTCTGAGGATATTATAATTCTAGGGCATTCTATGAGTCTTGAAGCCAGTCAGGTGATCTCTGGCAAGGTCATTTTTGCTAAGCATCTGTGTCCTCGTGATGAAATGAAGATTATGACATATAACTGTACTAATATATAACTTTTGGGGTTCTGGAAGAGATTTGGTAAGTCAGACAGTACAGTCCCTTGCTCAAAGTATGAACTTAATAAATGACCTTTCTAGTATGACCTAATTAGTATGCAGATTCTGGTTGTGGGTAAAATGGAGTTAGCACGTTTCTCCCTGTCTTCTTCACTTGACACAGTGAGAAAACCTGTACAGAATGCATCCAATATCTATAGGAGGACTTTGAAAAGTAATCAGTAGCAAGAAACTTAGTAAAGAACACCAGAAGTTTACAATAGCTCTAAACTGGCAGTAGGTTACCAGTTTTCCCCTCTGATTATTCCTTTACGTGAACACAGCCTGAAATCTGGATGTGGGAATGGGGGACAGAGCTGACTTCCTGGAGATGCCCTTCTTCCTGGTGCGACAAGCATGAAAGTGAGCTCTATTGTCAGGGAGACAGTTTTTCCCTCTTCCTCATTTCCTCACACCCCAGCCTCCAAGCAGTCCTGTAGTGGCAGCAGCAGATGAGCAGGAGCCAGAACTCTGAGGAAGGGGACCTTTCCTACTTATTGCTGGGCTGTGATTCCAAAAGAGAGGGGTGAATCCTTGATGCATTTTTCCTCTGTCCTCCCACTGATTGACCTCTGCCCTGGAACTATGCTGAGAAGTCGGGTAACTAGAGGGAAGCCCTGGGGAACTGGAAAGAGGTTGCCAAGGTGGAAGAGCTTTAGAAAGTGATCTGTGAAGTTGCTTGTGAGCTCCTGTGCTCACTGCTGAGTTGCATGTGCGTTGATCTGATCCTAATCAGTACACCAGGGATGCTGAGAACTGGGTTAACAAATAGACAGCTTCTCAGATGGCAGTATGAGCCTTTGGTGGGTCACAGGCGGGACTGATTCAAAAGCCCGCAAAGGCTTTGAAAACTGAACCAACACTAGAACCAAAGCAAGTAGAAGCTAAGTTGGGACTTGTGGTCTGGATCTAACCAGGAGAATTTCTTGCTAAAAACAATAAAGCAAATGTTTTCTTTAGGATTTAAACAAGACCCAGAGGCTTGTAATATAATGTTCAACATATCCAGGATACAACTCCCGATTACTCAGACTATGAAGATCCAGAACCTGAATGAGAAAAGACAATGGCAGTTCCAAGATAACACAGATGTGGGAAGGCATTCATGAAAATTTTGAAACACCATTTATAAAAATACTCCAATAAGCATTGCAGACACTATTGAAATAAATATTTAGAAAAGTAGAAATGTCTGGCACAGAAATGGAAGATAAGAAGAAGAACCAAGCAGATATTTTAGAACTGAAAAATACAACCACCAAATACAGGAAGAAACACCTCATTAAATGAGCGCAGTAACACAATGGAGGTAACAGAGGAGACAGTCAAGGGACTTAAAGATGGATAAATATTGGGTTGACCAAAAAGTTCATTTGGGTTTTTCCATACCATTTAATGGAAACCTGAACAAACTTTCTGGTCAACTCAATAGAAATTATTCAGTCTGAATAACATAGAGGAAAAAAGTTCCTTCCCCAAAAGGAAAGAAAGAACACATATCCAGGACCTGTGGGACAATAACAAAAAAGTCTAACATTTATGTCATTGTAGTCCCAGGAGGAGAGAAGAAAAAAACATACTGAAAAAACAGTTGAAAAAATAATGGATGGAAACTTCCCAAATTTAGTGAATGATAGAAACCTACAGATTTAATAATTTCAGCAAGTCCCAAATAAGATAAATCCACATAAATCCATGCCTAAGCACATAAAAATATTACTGCTGAAAACTAAAGAAACATTTGAAAGCACCTAGAGAAACTGACCTATTACCTTTGGGGGAACGTGACTCGAGTAATTGCAGATTTCTTGTCAGAAACTCTTGTCAGATTTCTTGTCTTGACAAGATTTCTTGTCAGAACCTAGAGAGAAGTTGCACAGAATGTTTAAAGAGCTGAAAGGAAAGAGCTGTCAATGCAGAATTCTATATCTAATGGGAATATCTTTGAGAAACCAAAGTTAAGTAGATAACTTCCCCTACCTTCCCCCCTTTTTCCCATCCTTCTTTTCAAAAATATTTTTTTAATTGGATTTAAAAAAATATTTATTTATTTTTGCTCATACATGTGGCATGTGGAATGTTAGTTCCCCAAACAGGGATTGAACCCACAGCCCCTGCCTTGGAAGCACAGAACTTTAACCACTGGACCACCAGGAAAGCCCCCATCCTTCTTTTTTTGAACAAACACGTTTTATTATTTCTTTGGGGAGAAACAGTACCTACTTGGAGTAGTTCACATTTATTTAATGCTACTGGGTCAAGTACTTTCACTTGCATTGTTTCATTTTGTCCCAGGCAGCATTCTATTTCAAGCTCCTAAAGCACAGTTATGACTGCAGCACTTGAAGCAGTCTCTCTAGAAAGTTCTGAATGCTAGCAAAGTGGGACAGAAGGATCATTACTTTACCCACTATTTAACATCAACTATCAAAGAGAAAGGAAGTCTAATAAGTCAAATTTTAAGAAGGATACATGAATGCATCCCGGTTACCATTGAGGGCAAACACTGAATAGTTTTTTTTTATGACACTTACAGTATATTCTGAGTGAGAACACATTTATAAATTTAACATGAGGGCTAGTGAAGACACTTGCTTTTTCTTGAAATGACTTATTCAGTCTTAGCAGAAGAGGGTGGGGCTCAATTCCTGGATAAGCCTTGAGGCCAATTCTGGGATCAGGTGTGGTGACAGGGAGATTTTTAGAAAGGGCACTGTATGTAGCGTCACTTTTTAAAATCCAGGAGAGTAATGCTGTCTTTATTATTCCTCAAGGAAATGAATAAGTGGAACTTGTGAAAGAGAAATTGTACTGTTGAGATGTTCTCTTACCTTCAGGGAATCTTCTTCACTTCTCTCTCCTTTGTAAGATGATTAATGACTTGATTTTATTTAAACTGTGGGAAACAAATGAAACCATTAAGTGTTTATATTTAAACCAAATACATTAATAGAGGTAGTGAAACTTTCTGTAGGCCACATGGCCTGCTCCAGCCCATAAATGCTCCTTTGGACTTTCCAACACAACTGCCAAACACTGCCTCCACACATTCTTTTTAAAACTTCTTTTCCATTCCAAATCCACTTGGTACTTTCATTATGGTCTTGTTAAAATTGCAAGATGTCCACTGGGACTTACAAGATAGATTTTCCCTTTATTGAGGAGGAGCAAAAGAGGAAGTATATAAAAGCATTTCTATTTGTTATTCCTTCAGGGAGTCATATTAAAGAAAAATAGTGACAATTCTATAGGAAGAATATCTTTTAATTTGACATTGTTTTAATGGCGAGCATTTGAGGTCAGTGTGCTTGCCTCCCCTTGATTTTAGCACCTTGTACAACATCCTGGATAGGACTACTGGGACAGATAATATTATTTTATTTACATGTGGAACAAATAAGGGAATGTACCTAAAAGATATATGTTGATTATAGGCTTGATGTAAGTGCAGACATGCACTTATGATATTTGTTCTTGGAATTGGGTCTGTTTTACCCAATTTTGTACCCATAGCCCAGTTTCCTCTAGACAAGACTTACTGTGAGAATCTAATAACTCCTTTCCTATCTCTCATAAATAGGTACAAGATATTATGGGGGTCTGAGAACTTTTCCTGTGTTCCTATATGTAGATACCTGTTTAAATGTAGTTAAAAACTTCTTAAAGATGACAAACTCAGTCACCAGTATGACCCATCCTAGTTGCATGATCCTCCCCTATAAATATATCCATGTTAAGAGGTGTAAAGCCTAGCAAGGAATGGTCTTGGGGATGGAGTGGTAGGCCCTGAACTCTAGTATCCAGAGGCAGGTACACAAAAATTTTGTGGGTTACACTTTAAAATTATTTTTCCCTTTTAGATCTTGAATTTGCCTGAACTGATCAATGATTCCAAGTACAGAACTAACCACCTTCGGGTACAGAATAGAAAAGAACTTATTAAAATATTATCAACACGGTAAGCTTGGCTCTACTCTGTACATTTAAGAATTAATATGTTACTAGCATTTATCTGGTATTTTTTGGTGTTCTCTTCAGCTTATTTAGATTAACTTAAAAGTATCTTTCATTTCACAGAATTGGTTAGTGGAAATATGTTTTAAAGCTATGTTTTACTTTGTCTGAAAGCATTTCACATGTCTTATAAAGTACTGTATCATAACAATGATATAAATAAGAGTCAAAATAACTTGAATAAAGTTGCTTCTCTATGGTATGTGTTTGGCTTTAGTTGATCATAAATAGGAACAGTAATAATTCAACATCATTTTTTACCTTTACTGTATGAAATGCTCTCATATATAAGCTCATTTAAACCTTATAATAATCCTGTGAGAGAAGTTCTATCATTCTTACTTTACAGATAAGGAAACTGAGACAAGGGAGGTTTAGTCAAGAGTTTGTTGGCTTTTCTGAGCCTCTTCTGTGTGTAGTTTGTCATGATGATGTTTTAGAAATGGCAGATCGAGTTATGGCTCATAAAGGATTAATGCTAATCAGAGTATTTGATTTCTAAATTATTTCATTCATGTCAGGTTATGCTTTTGTTAAAACCTATACCAGTGTTTCAAGTTTGCCCCAGAAAAAGTTAATAATTCATACTTTTTCCTATCAGTTTTACTTTTGTTTACATCTAAACTTCTCAATCTAAAGGAATAGAATGTGGTTTTTGTAGGACTAAATACCCATATGTACTGTTCTTCAGTATGGAATGTTTGCTCTCATCACAACAGTAAACTAAGAACTTTTGTTCAAATAACCATGTCTTGTCTTTTGAAAAAGGCCCTTGTGTTTCCATGTAGCATGGACATATCAAACCTCTTAGGCTCACATATATTTAGAACAAACTAATTATTACCACTGAGGATGTGAGGGAGGGGCAGTATAGGAGTTGGAGACTGGGAGGTATAGCCTATTGAGTACAAGATAGGCTACACGGATGTATTGAACAACATGGGGAATATAGCCAATACTTTGTAATAACTAAATGGAGTGTAAGTTATTTAAAATAGATAATCAACCAGGACCTACTTTAAAAAAAGAAAGACAAACAAGGGGACTTGCCTGGCAATCCAGTGATTAAGACTTCACCTTCCAATGCAGGGAGAGCAGGTTCAATTCCTGGTCAGGGAACTAAGATCCCACATGCCTTGTGGTCAAAAAACTAAAACATAAAGTAGAAGCAACACTGTAACAAATTCAATAAAGACTTGAATAGTCCACATAAAAAAATACTAAAACAAACACACAAACAAAACTTCTTAGAAAAAAACTTCTAATGTTACATTTATTTCTGTTCCCTTATCTGGGGATTTCTACATGAGTCAGCATTTATTACCTACTTGGTCTTTCCTGGATTTTAAGCACTTCTCTACACTGCCGGTATCTCTTCCTTCAATCAATGAGGCCTCTGTGTATGGGACTGATATGCACAGAAGAGGGGAATGAGAATTGGGCTCCCCTTATTTGGTCATTAGTTAAATAAAACTCAGATTCTACTGCAAAGCCAGAGAGCCCTCAGTCATTAACCTTTCACCCAATGAGAATCAGCCATTTAGCTCTGCTTTTTGCCTCTTTGCCTCTCATGCAGTTTTTAATTCGTTAATATGACTTTTTCCTTTCACACAACGGTTACCAAGTTTCAATAATAGACACTTGTGAGAACCTTATCAAAAGCTCTTTGATAGTCTAAATAAATCATATCCATGCTGTGAGAAGAGTGAACCCAAGAAAAATACAAAACCTAGGCAGATGCAAGTATCCTCTTGTTTCTGAATTGTCAGCCCTTTTATAACTTTAAGAACTACAAACTTATTGGTTTCCTATGTCCTAAAACTTAATTTCTTTGCTAAATTCTGTTATAGAATTCTGCTCTGTACAGACTTTTAACATCTGTAACAGTTTAATTTCTAATTTCTCTCTTTGGGGTAAATTAAATAACCTGACACCTTCTTCTTCCTACTCTTGTATACCCAGAAGTGGGAGTTTCAGCATTTTAGATCCCGTAGGTTCTTGTGTCTTTATTCAGACTTTAGGAACCAAACTTGTAAAGAAGAGGCTAAAGAGTAGTCTTAAGAGAGGAAACTTGATCGAGGAGGTCCCATCATCATACAACCTGCCGTTAAAACACAGACTACTACTACAAGGCCCTTGGTTGCTGGGGGCCAGAGTCCCTGCTCTCTTTAATTGTATGGATGTATTTTGGTGGTACTTTGTGGGATGCAGTTCTTCAGTCTCTTCTCAAGTCTCGTCTTCTCCATGGTGGATCAAATAGTAATGACCAGGGAAGATTAGCATATTGGTTTAGTCCCTTTGATAACCTTTTCATTTGTTTTTCTGAACAAATATCCATGGATTCATTAGTACCATTAATTACTGGGATTTCATAAGTATGTGTTGGTCGCTCAGTCATGTCCAACTCTTTGCAACCCCATGGACTATAGCCTGCCGGGCTCCTCTGTCCATGGAATTCTCCAGGCGAGAATACTGGAGTGGATTGCCATTTTTTCCTCCATGGGATCTTCGTGACGCAGGGCTTGAATCTACTGTGTTGCAGTCAGATTCTTTACCAGCTGAGTCACCAGGGAAGCCCTGGCTTTCAGAAGTCTCTGTGAAAAATATCTCATTTTCATGATTTTATGTTTTTCTAATATTCAAAATATTAGTGGCTCTATATTAATTAGAGGATTAAATCTGGCTATTTTAGTTTGACATTATGGCCTTCCACAATCTGACATGACCTTTCCTTTCCACCTTTTCTCACTGTAAAGAATAGTATAGAGAAGTGAGTTCAGAGAGAGAGAGTGGGGGCGGGGGATGGCAGGACCATCATGCTGTAAAAGTTCCAATAGACTTTATGATAAAGGAGTTCCTTAAACTTGAGAAACAAAGGAAAGTATTTGACCATAAAATGAGATAGCTTATCAACAACTTTTATTTTCTGTCTAAACTGATGATAGATCTTTTTTTTCTGCCCAATTTTATTGAGATATAATTGATATATAATGTTGTATTAGTTTAAGGCATACTGATACTAGTTTGATATGTGTATATATTCTGAAATGATGACCATAATAAGTTTTGGTTAACATCTATCATATCAGAGTTACAAATCTTTTTTTACCCTCGTGATGAGAACTTTTAAGATCTGCTCTCTTAGCAACCATCAAATACAATCCAGTATTATTACCTATAGTCACCATTGTTGTTGTTGTTTAGTAGCTAAGTCACATCTGACTCTTTGTGGCCCCATGAACTGTAGCCCATCAGGCTTCTCTGTCCATGGAATTTCCGTGCAAAGTATACTGGAGTGGGTTGCCATTTCCTTCCCTGGGGAATCTTCCTGATCCAGGGACAGAACCCACGTCTCCTGCATTACAGGTAGATTCTTTACCGCTGAGCCACCAGGGAAGCCCAAAGTCACCACACTGTGTATTATATCCTCAGGAGTTATTTATCTTGTAACTGGAAGTTTGTACCTTTTCACCACCTTCACCTATTTTCCTGATCCTGAAGAGATGTCTTGAAGGGAATACTCTAGCTGGGAGAGTTCAAAATTTTTGAACAATTTAGAGTCGGTAAGCATTCTCATCACATGAAGAGACTTGAGGGACTCAGGAGTTTCAGCGGAACATGCTTCTCCATTGTTCATTCTCTTACTCATCTATTTAGTCCGTTTATTGACTATCTACTATGTGCCAGTGACTGTTTTGAGCCCTAGGAAAATGACATTAAAAAACCAACATAAAAATTCCTATATTCCTGGGTTTTCATTAAAATAAACCTTGCAGACTTTCTATAAGACTTGTAGGGCCTCTTCCATAAAAACACTTGTTTTGATATGCCTCAGAAGTTAGTTATTCATATTTTTCATATAAGCTTTTTGTAAATTTTGCTTCATAAAAGTAATGCAGCTACAGGCTATTAATTATTAATTGTTAATTATTTATTTTTTTATATAATTGTTAATTTTGTACAGAAGAACTGTACAAAAAAGATCTTCACGACCCAGATAATCATGATGGTGTGATCACTCACCTACAGCCAGACATCCTGGAATGTAAAGTCAAGTGGGCCTTAGGAAGCATCTCTATGAACAAAGCTAGTGGAGGTGATGGAATTCCAGTTGAGCTATTTCAAATCCTGAAAGATGATGCTGTGAAAGTGCTGCACTCTATATGCCCGCAAATTTGGAAAACTCAGCAGTGGCCACAGGATTGGAAAAGGTCAGTTTTCATTCCAGTCCCTAAGAAAGGCAATGCCAAAGAATGCTCAAACTACCGCACAATTGCACTCATCTCACATGCTAGTAAAGTAATTCTTAAAATTCTCCAAGAAAGGCTTCAGCAATACGTGAACTGTGAACTTCCAGATGTTCAAGCTGGTTTCAGAAAAGGCAGAGGAACCAGAGGTCAAATTGCCAACATCCACTGGATCATCAAAAGAGCAAGAGAGTTCCAGAAAAACATCTATTTCTGCTTTATTGACTATGCCAAAGCCTTTGGCTGTGTGGATCCCAACAAACTGTGGAAAATTCTGAAAGAGATGGACACACCAGACCACCTGACCTGTCTCTTGAGAAACCTGTATGCAGGTCAGAAAGCAATAGTTAGAACTGGACATGGAACAACAGACTGGTTCCAAATAGGAAAAGGAGTACGTCAAGGCTGTATATTGTCACCCTGCTTATTTAACTTATATGCAGAGTACATCATGAGAAATGCTGGGCTGGAGGAAGTACAAGCTGGAATGAAGATTGCTGGGAGAAATATCAATAACCTCAGATATGCAGATGACACCACCCTTATGGCAGAAAATGAAGAAGAACTAAAGAGCCTCTTGAAAGTGAAAGAGGAGAGTGAAAAAGTTGGCTTAAAGCTCAACATTCAGAAAACTAAGATCATGGCATCCGGTCCCATCACTTCACGGCAAATAGATGGAGAAATAGTGGGAAAAAGGGCTGACTTTATTTTTCTGGGCTCCAAAATCACTGCAGATGTGACTGCAGCCATGAAATTAAAAGATGTTTACACCTTGGAAGGAAAGTTATGACCAACCTAGACAGCATATTAAAAAGCATAGACATTACTTTGCCAACAAAGGTCCATCTAGTCAAGGGTATGGTTTTTCCAGCAGTCATGTATGGATGTGAGAGTTGGACTATAAAGAAAGCTGAGCACCGAAGAATTGATGCTTTTGAACTGTGCTATTGGAGAAGACTCTTGAGAGTCCCTTGGACTGCAAGGAGATCCAACCAGTCCATCCTAAAGGAGATCAGTCCTGGGTGTTCGTTGGAGGGACTGATGTTGAAGCTGAAACTCCAGTACTTTGGCCACTTGATGCAAAGAGCTGACTCATTTGAAAAGACCCTGATGCTGGGAAAGATTGAGGGCTGGAGGAGAAGGGGACAGAGGATGAGATGGTTGGATGGCATCACCGAATCAATGGACATGTGTTTGGGTAGACTCTGTATGTTGGTGATGGAGAGAGAGGCCTGGTGTGCTGCAGTTCATGGGGTTGCTGAGAGTCAGACACGACTGAGCAACTGAACTGAACTGAATTATTCATTGTCCTTTTTTTGGAGCATGTTATATTGCACACGCTTTTCCTATCATTTCTATAGAAGAGCATTTTTTTTTGGTAACATTAGCTACATTGCCATGTAAATATGCCATGCTTTTTCTAGTCTGCTATTAAATATTATGTCATAAAACTTTCCCTTGATGCTCATAGACACTTTTTTCTGCCTGTATTTTGTTTTAGAAAATCTTCAAAATATATAAAAATGTAGAGGATTTGTTAGAGTGAATTTGCATTTTAGGCAACTTAAAAAAACTGTACTATGATGGACTCAGTATTTATTAAAAAAAGAAAAAAACAAGAAACTTCTTACCCCTTTCATCTAACTTGATATCCAAAAGTGGAAACAAAAGCATTTATGGATTTTTACAAACCCTGCTCTCCTAAATACACATGAAGTTTCCCTCTTGGGTTTCAAAATCTTCCATCCAAAGCATTTTTACCAAGTTTCAATTAATTTCCTGAGTAATTTCCCAAAGTAACTTTCCTGCCTATGGCAAGCATTCACTTAAATGTTTTAGAATCTGGTAATTCTCTTTGAGTTCTCTGAAATTTATAAATTCTTTAGAAAGTGCCTACCAGAAATGTCAGTCACTTACCTCACTTTTCTGTTATTCTTGCTAAATTCAGTTTGACGCTACTCTCTGAGCGTGGTCCGGCCCATTCAGGAAAGCAGCTGCATGTTTTTGTCATCAGCTGGGTTTTCCACAGCCAGCACACACACAATCCCCCTCAAGTGCTCTCAGGTGTTACTATTCCCCAACTGTCGCCATGAGCACTTCTTTTTTTTTTTTTAATTTAAAGGTGGAAGGCTTTCCCCTTGAGCTTGCCATTTTATCCAGGGTGTTGCAGAAAGTCTATTTACCCAGCTGCTAAGACCAAAAACGAGATGAAGCTAAAGCATGTTAAAAGTCAGTCCCCAGCTAAAATAGGGAAGAGAAGATATAATGGAGACTCATCCAGGGCCTGTTACAACAAGCCCCTTCTTTGCAAAGCTAAGGAGCAACAAACTCCTCTCCTGTGCCACCTACATGCAGTACCAGCATTTTTGCAATAGTTCAGACCTTGTAGGAGAGACTGACAATCACGATGTGTATTGATGCTAAGAAGACAAGATTAAGATGATGTATTAGGAGCTGGGGAGAAACAGTAGGAAGGCATGAAATGAAGAGGAAGGAAAGGAGAAATGAAGGGGAAAATAGAAATACAATTCCCTTTATTCCTCCCCCTTCCTCTCTTCATTTCTAGTGGCCACTGACTATATGCCCTTGTCCTGTAGATGCAGAGATGATAGAAGTGGTGGGCTCTTGGTCTAAGTAGGAAAACAAACAAATAAAGCAATGAACTAAGTAGTGTGTGTGAAGTCCCACTGTGCACATACACCCAGGGTGCTAGGAGCTCAGAGAAGGGGCGGTTCCCTCAATTTGGGCAAGTCAGGGAAGGCTTCCTGTAGGCGGTGTCACCTGAAATTAGTCTTAAAGGACAAATAGTAATAGGCAGGTAAAGAAAAAAAATAGTTCAAAAGAGGCAATATCAAACTGAGTGTAATTTTTTACAGAGAAAAAAAGTAATCATAGGAGAAGAAAAGAAAGTAGCTTGGAAAAAAACTGATAACAACTTTTAAATTGCTTTTTGAAAAATGCCACACATATTAAGGAAGTGTATATCAGTACAGTCCTGGTGAAGGCACTCCTAAAATGTTGGTTGTACTAGGTTGTCATAAATAAAATGGCAGTGTCAGATAAATTACCTTTTATTTTTAAAGTACTGTGGCAATTCCTTCAGTAAAATCATTATTTTTGGTTTAGAATGATCTGAGTTTTAAGTTAAGTAACTGAATATCTACTTATTTTTAGACTTTTCTATATTAATATATTGTGAAATTAAACGCCTTCATTCAGAACCTTCTAAACAGAAGTACTAAACAAATATTTGTTGAACTGAATCCAGAACTTATCAAAGAGCTTCATCTCTTTAAATTTGATGTCAGGTCAATTTTAATAGACTTGTTCAGAATATTGGAGAGTTGAACCTGGAACATTTTGGGGGTTGTTGATGGAAGGCTTGTGACTTCAAAGATGTCTGACTATAATGTTAATTTTTAAAACCTGACATCTTGGCTCCATTAGGCAAATTTGGTCATTTCACTGCCCTGACTAGATCTTTCATGGAGTCCCCACAGCTTTAAGGATAGTTTAAACTATTTATCTTAACATATGTAATTGCATCTCCCACTTTTGCCTTAGAACCATCTTATAATTTAGCCTGGTCTTTTAATCTGCTGTGTCTTCGCATATACTCATTTCTTTTCACTAAAATGATGAAGTTTCTTTGTCCTTTAAAATAAGCACAAATTTTGGGAGCTTTTCCTGTCATTTGACTGTTTTAAGTGGCTCCTCCTATGTTGCTATGTGAAAGCATCTATTACACTCACCTGTCATTCATCCTCCTCCTTGACAAGACAGTAAATTTCTTAAGGCAGAGACTAGCTTTGATTTTCAAAGATTTTTTTTTTAGAGCAGCTTTAGGTTGTAGCAAAACCGAGAGGGAGGCACAAAGAGTTCCCACATACCCTCTGCTCTCCTGTTTCCTGCCTCCCCCCGGCCTCTCCACTATCGACATTCCTCACCAGATGGTACATTTGTTATAACTGATTCACCTACATTGACACATCATAAGAAACTATGTCGTTTTAAAATATTTTATTTCTAGTGCACATTTAGGTTCCTGATACTAGGTGTTCTTTGAGTTAGTGAACACATGAATTAATAAGGGACAGGCAAAGTCATCCAAATTTGGCACACCGGCTAAAGGAAAAAGACCCACTGTCAGGTAAAGTAAAAAGAGGAGAGCAGTGGTAGCTAGAAATGACAACTTTTTCTAAACGCATCTAGGAGGCCTGTGTTATGATCACAGAATGTCAAAAGGCCTGAAAACCAGAGTCTTCCACTAACTCTGTGGACTGGAGCGAATCCTCTGATTGCTCTGAGCCTCAGGTTCTCTTGCATACAGTGTGTCTAACAATACCTACATCATTCAGTTCAGTTCAGTTCAGTTCAGTTCAGTCGTTCAGTCGTGTCCGACTCTTTGAGGCCCCATGAACTGCAGCACGCCAGGCCTGTCTGTCCATCACCAACTCCTGGAGTCTACCGAAACCTATGTCCATTGAGTCAGTGATGGCATCCAACCATTTCATCCTCTGTCGTCCCCTTCTCCTCCCGCCTTCAATCTTTCCCAGCATCAGGGTCTTTTCAAATGAGTCAGCTCTTCGCATGAGGTGGCCAAAGTACTGAAGTTTCAGCTTCAGCATCAGTCCTTCCAATGAACACCCAAGACTGATCTCCTTTAGGATGGACTGGTTGGATCTCCTTGCAGTCCAAGGGACTCTCAAGAGTCTTCTCCAATGCCACAGTTCAAAAGCATCAATTCTTCGGTGCTCAGCTTTCTTTATAGTCCAACTCTCACATCCATACATGACCACTGGAAAAACCATGGTGAGAGTTAAAAAACAGAACAGTCATGAAAGCTGCCAGCACGGCCCTTGGCATATGACAGTGTTCAGTGTATTGTAGGAGAATCTCAATTCTCAAGAATCATAAAATCCTAATTTTTTTGCCATCAGAGTCTTCCTATATCTTTTTTGTTATTCATAGATGCCATGTTTTGAGAGATTTTTCTCTTCCAAACTGTAATTATTATATGAATTACCTTTCACAATTTTTATTTAATAAAGTTTCTTTTAACTGCCAATCAGATTCTGATTAGGATGATATAACTAGTGTTACTGTACTGATTTGATTTAATTTTAGCAGAAATAAAGCATAACATTCTACTTGGCCTGTATAACCCCATTGCAGCTAAATAAATTATTTCTGTTCAATTTTAAAAAATTAAAAATAGCTCACAAGATTCAGGAATACATTTAATTTTGTACAATGATCTTAATAATGCTTTGTTTTTTCTTTTTCTCTAACCCAAAGTGGGCCTTAGTTGCTCATATACTATTCCCTTTCTAGAAATACTGTTTTTCAGTGTAGGCAATGAATTTGGAAGTTGTGAACATCCCACTTAAATTATTCCATGCATTTGTGGCTGTACCTTCATAAAGAACGAAACACTTTAGTGTGTTTCTGAGTTGCTATGCTGTGTTAACAGCCTCTGTGAAGAGCTTCAGTCAGGGGCTTTGAACTCTGAAATAAAATGTATCCTTGAGTTTTCCTTTGTCATTTTTACGGTTAAGTTTTCAAAGTTTTAATGGGTATCTCTGGCCTTCCTGAAAGCTGTTGACTTTACCTTCTGTTAAATAACATCTATTGTGCTCGTGCTTAGCTGCTCAGTCATGTCTGACTCTTTGCTACCCCCATGGACTGTAGCCCCCCAGGCTTCTCTATCCATGGGAATCCTGCAGGCAAGAATATTGGAGTGAGTTGCCACGCCCTTCTCCAGGGGATCTTCCCAACCCAGGGATCCGACCCAGGTCCCCGCATTGCAGGCAGATTCTTTACTGTCTGAGCCACCAGGGGAGCTCAAGTATCCTTAATTTTAATTTCTAGTAAAAAAATAAAACCATCACATATTTTTATCTCTTCCCTCTTCCCCTACCCCTGTCTTAAAATCCCCATTTCAGTCCTCCCTCCTGCCTGCCTTCCATGGCTCCATCTTCCTGTCCTTATCCTGTCTTTCACAATTTGGACTCTTTTACTATTAAATAATGGGTAGATATCATGCATCATCTTTCTAGGTGGGTTTTACCTTTTTGCAGGAAGGCTTCACTGAACAGGATAGGGTTTTATTAGTGGCTGCCTACATGATATAATTTAGAAGAGCTGGAAGGAACCTCTATTCCATGGAATATAACTGTTCCTTACACATAGTTTGCTGGTTTCAGAAATTCTACAATTATAGATTTGAGGGACTTAAAATTTGGTTCACTCTGAAGCTTCAAACAGCACAGGAGGAGTTTAAGCATGAAGTCTTATTCCTTAGCGTAAATAAAATTTCCCAGGCCTTTTCTTCAGACTAGATTTTAATATGAGAAAAGTGGAGAATTCACCAAAGCCCTGGCTGCCTAAGGTGGGTGAAAAGCAGAATGAAGGCTGAGAGCAGTCGGGGACCTCAGAGATTAAGTTTCCTCACTGACACTTTTGCCAGGGCTGGGAGGCTCTGAAAGTCTCTTTTAACCCTGATTAATTCCTCCGCTTTCTAAACCTGGCAATCATTGACTCTCCCATGTCTACATGTTTTTAATGTAACATAGAGAAACTTATTGTTTTCTCCCACGGAAACTTTTATGTTGGTCTAATATTCTCTTTTCCATGTGATCCCACTTTAAAATCTCTTCTGCCAGCCTTTCCCCCCTCCCTGACGTCTATTAGTATCTTATGAGGCTGAATTTTATGTGATTTATATATATCTTCAACCTACATATTTAGTTTATTGTAACCTCCTCCCCCCCCAACCTTGCATAAAGCTTCAAATTGTATCATTGAAGGTTTATCTGGCATGCACTGCAGAGGGCTGATTTGGATAAATGGATCTGACGTTTGCTGAGGGTCACATTTGTTTTCTTATGCATTCCATGGCAGCTCTGCCATTATCAGCTAATAGATGGTCCCTTGTAAAATGTCTATATTTTATGTGGTACATTTCTGAATGTTGGTTATTTGGAGATAGATGTAAGTGGCTATGTGTTGTTACTATAAAATCAGCCTGGAGGGAGAAAGAATGAAAGAAACCCAGTCCTGGAATGCATCCTTTTGGCTTACAGAATGCAAAAGGACCCACTGCAACTCCAAACAAGCTCCTCGTGACCAGGGCTCTTTCCACCCTGTTAAGAGAATTCTTTGTGACTGAGAATCAAATGATGCCTTTAAGTGAGTCAGGGTGGAATGGAATGTCATCCCACTCCTACTTTCCTCCTCCTTTTTTCCAGAAGGGCTATAAACCATTCCACACTGCCTTTTAGTAGAAAGAATTAGGTGGTAGGGGTGGGATATTTATTTGTATGTGCAGGGGTCGGGGGGGTGGTGTGGATGATGATGGAGGGAGGGCGTCCAGTAAACTCTGTTTCCCTGGATAAAACATTTAATACCCTCATCTCTCCACTGGAACTTAATGTATATTTTTAGATTTATAGAATGTTAGAGTCCTAAACACTTGGAGAGCTGGATAGAACTTGGAATATCATAGAACTTAACCCCTTCCTATGTGTAAGAACTTGGAATTTAACAGCATCATGACCAGAGACCCCTTGAAATCTGGTGGGAGATTCCACAAAGCTTGAAAGGCTTTCCTTTTAGAAGGATGTAGGCACAGCTCTCCAGACTTTGTTGGCTGACCTTCTTTTGCTCTTGACTTTTGAATTGGATAGAGAATCTGGAGTTTGACTCGGTCTCCTGACACTCAGACTCCCAGACTCATTCCTGCCCTGCCCAATTTCCTGCCTGCCTTTGGCTCAGACTGAGTTCTGTTCTGCAATAACTTTGCCCCCCACTTGGGTCCTATGCTTATCTTTTCTTAGCTTCAGCTTTGCAGCATAGGCCTTCCTTGGTCCTTTGATCTTACACCAACTGATGTTTCTAGGAAGAGCTGACTCCACCTCTCTCCCAATGCTGACAGCTGACATGCCTGCTGAGCTCTGATTTCCACCAGCTGTCCAGCATCCTGGAACATTCCCTAGTGACCAGCTGCTCCTGGCCATCTTCACCTGGACAATCCATGGTAGTTTTGGCAAGCTGCTCACTGCTTCCAAAGCCAGACTAGACCTACCTTAGTTCTAGTTTAATATGTTTTTCCCAATATCACACAGCTTACTGGTGAGACTCAAATTGGAATCTCCTGATTATCAATGCCTTTTCCATAGTAGTCACAGGGCAACCGTTTCTCTTTTTTATAACTAGGAATTTTGTGTTTAGAATAATCTTGGCTAGGAAAAGAAACTCAGAGAACATTCTGCACCCCCCCACCAGGCGCACACACACACACACAAACTTTTAATCTTTAAGTTTATATAAATTTGCATTTTTCTTAATGATTTTCCTTCCCTCTATTGTGAATTGTTTTTCTTTTCTCATTTGCTAACTTTGGAAAAAGAAAAATCCAGACATTGGAATGTCTGAGTTTATTTAAGTCTCAGTACTCTGTTCAATTTAATGAAGGGAAACAAAAAAGGAAAATCAGAATGCTGGCCTGGATCTTTGTGGCTCTGGGATTGGCCCTTTTTGGTGGTCACTGATAATATACTGTATTTGGAAAATAAGAGTAATTGGTGGTTCCAAGCTATTTTTAAACACATTAAAATACAGAAATATGTTCTAAAATATAGACATTTAGAACTGTTAAAAACAGAAATTGTGAGAAACATAATCATTTTGTAATAATTTAAAATACATTTTCTAAAATAGAAAAATAAAAAGAAGATTTATTTAGTATATTTCACGAGGTAGAAGTAGTAGACATAGGTCACAGTGCACAGCCTGCTAACAGAGAGCACATATTCGTTTTTAGTGTCTATCTATGCAGCATTTATAAACACTGATTACAGACTAGGTTACAAAGAAGATATTATTAATAGTCAACTTCAAGAAAGATAGTTCAAAAACTAACATATTGAAATATTCTAAAAATTAATAACAAATTTCAATAGGCAAAACACAGCATGTAAGCAAAAAATATTTAACATGGGATGAAAAGTTTAAAATCATATTTAACTATTTATGGTAGAGCAAACCATCCTAAAATTTCTTGTTTTAAAATGTATCTGAAAACTTTTTCTATGGAGTTAGATAGAAAATACTTTAGGCTCTGTGGACTTTGTAGTCTATATCATAGTTACTTTACTATTGCAGTGAGATGGCAACCATAGAGAATACTTTAATGAATGAATGTGACTGTATTCCAAAAAAACTTTATCTATGGACACTGAAAATTGAATTTCATACATTTTTCATGTATAATGAGATATTATTCTTTTGATTTCTTTCAATCATTTTATTGTTTTTAATTTATTTATATTAGTTGGAGGCTAATTACTTTACAATATTGTAGTGGTTTTTGCCATACATTGACATGAATCAGCCATGGATTTACATGTGTTCCCCATCCATTTTAAATGTATCCATTTTTTACTGAGAACAAAGACTTTACTCTCAACAATTTTCCTCCATATCATATAGCAGCATTAGCTATAGTCAACATGTTATATATTACATCCCTAGTACTTATTTACTTTATAGCTGGAAGTTTATAACTTTTGAACACCTTCTTCCAGTTTCCCTTCCTTTTACTCTTTGCTTCTGTTTACCACAAGTCTGGTCTCTTCTTCTGAGTTTTTTTTTTTAAGTACTACATCTAAGTGAAATCATGTAGTATTTGTCTTTCTCTGTCCGACTTATTTCACTTAGCATAAGATTTTCTCACTTTTTATGTCTGAATAATATTCCATTGTCTATATTTACCACAATTTCTTTATCCATTTATATATTTGTGGACAGTTTGTTTCCATGCATTGGCTATAACAGATAATGCTGCTGTGCACGTTGGGATGTGAATATCTTCTCAAGTTAGTGTTTTCAATTCCTTTGGATGAATCCCCAGACATGGAATTGCTGGATTATGTGATAGTTCTATTTTTAACTTTTTGAGGATCCTCCATAGCATTTTCCATAGTGCTTACCAATTTACAAGCCCACCGACAGTCCAAAAGAGCTCCCTTTTCTTCACAGCTATGACAAAATTTGTCATTTCTTTCTTTTTGATGATTGCATTCTAACAAGCATAAGTTGATGTCTTACTGTGGCTTTAATTTGCATTTTCTTGGTGACTAGTGATGTTAAGTATCTTTTCAGGTGCCTTTTGGCCATCCGTATGAATTCTTTAGAGACATATCTATTCAGATCCTTTGCCTATTTTTTTAAATTGGGTCGTATGGATTTTGCTATATAATGAATTATTTATATATTTTGAATATTAACCCATTTTCATGTATATAGTTTGCAAATTTTTTTTCCTATTCCACAGGTTGTCTTTTCACTTTGTTGATTGTTTCTTTCACTGTGCAGAAGCACTTTGATATAGTCCCACTTATTTATTTCAGTATTGTTTCTTATAGTTTAGGTGTCATATCCAAAAAACCATTGCCAGCACCAATGTCAAGGAGCTTTATTTCTCTGTGTTTTCATCTTGAAGTTTCATGGTTTCAGATCTTACATTTAAGTCTTTAATTCATTTAAACTAATATTTGTGAGTGGTGTAAGATACAGGCACACTTTCATTCCTTTACATGTGAATATTCAGTTATTCCAGTTTCATTTATTTAAAACTGTCTCTTTTTCATTGAGTATTCTTGGCTTGCTTTTGAAATATTAGTTGACCATATACACTCGGGTGTATTTCTGAGCTCTCCATTCTATCCCACTGGTCTATTTGTCTGTTTTTAATGCCAGTATCATACTGTTTTGATGACTACAGCTTTATAGCATTGCTTGAAATCAAGAAGTGTGATACCTCCTGTTTTGATCTTTCTCGGGATTTCTTTGGCTACTCAGGGTCTTTTGTGGTTTCATATAAATTTCAGAAGTGTTTTTCTACTTCTGTAACAAAATGTCATTGGGGTGTTGATAGAATTAGAGTTGAATTTATAGATGGCTTTTGACAGTATTGACATTTTAACTATTAATTCTTCTAATCCATGAACATGAAATACTTTTTTGTTTATGTTTTTATTATTTTCTTTCATCAGTACCTTGTAATTTTCATAGTGGAGATCTTTCTCCTCTTCATGCAAATTTATTCCTAAGTATTTTATTGTTTTTGATTCTATTGTAAGTGAGATTAATTTACTTATTCCTATTCTCCTTCATTTATTTCTGTTCTAATCTTTATTGTTTTCTTTCTTCTAACTTTGGGCTCAGTTTGTCCTTCTTTTCCTAGTTCCATAAGGTATTCATTTTAGCTCAAGGTTTGTACAAGAAGAGGTGGACTAAATGTGCTCCGTTGGCCATAGTTTTCAAGCCCTTGTTTTGAAACATCAATGATTTATTATTATTACTATTGCAGTTCTGAGGGTTGACTGGGTTGTTCTGCCGGACTTGGAGGAGCCCATTTATGTGGTTGTTTTTAGTTAGATGGTTATCTGGGCTAGAAAGCCCAGGATGGCCTCACTCATTTGACTGATTGGGGTTGGCTGCTGGCTGCAAGGAGTGACTTGGATCTCTTCCTCATCTTTTTCACCTGTCAAGCTAGAGAGGCTTTCTTTCCTACATGGTGATCTTTAAACACTAGTTAAAAGGGCAAAAGCAGAAGCAACAAGGGCTCTTGAGGTGTTGGCTCTAGAACTTGTATAGTGTCTCTTCCATCACATTTAATTATTCAAAATGAGTCATGAGGCCAGTTCACATTCAAGCTGAAGACAAATAATTTACTAATGTGTATTATGAATCTTTTTGGAGAAATGTAGCAAGCAGTGATTTCCAAACTTACGTGGCCAGGAAAAGTTTCTTTCACCTTCTTACTCCACTAATCCGAATTCCTATTAACACATCAAGTGATCCTAGTGTACCTTGGAATACAGCTTGAAATCAGATAATCTAATCTAATCTAATTTAGAGAAATAGGTACTAAAATGGTATCAGATATAATTTTATATTGAAAGAATACGTACTACATTACACTACCCTACCATTAAGTAGAGCTTATCTTAGGTATTAAAGTTAGAAAATCTCAGACTTGAACTTATGTAGGAGTTCTAAATTTTACTGTTGTATTACACTAGAGTGGAAATTATGTATTTCTTGGACTGGATGGTTTATTTTAATACTGGAACAAAAGAATTATGTGTTCATTACCTAAGACAGATTGGAAAGGCTGTGGGACCTTCCCCAGATTTTATCCAGGGTTTGGTAAATACTAAATTTAGAGAATGAGTTGGAAATTGGGAGAGAAAACAAAGTTGGTCTCTGAATATGTACTACCAACTATAGGTTGTTTACTAAAATGATTTATGAAGAAAGTATTAAAAATAATACTGCATATTATATTAAAGGAATAATTTTCAAAAATTAATTTATTTATTTTAATTGGAGGCTAATTGCTTTACAGTATCATGGTGGTTTTTGCCATACACTGACATGAATCAGCCATGGGTGTACATGTGTCCCCCATCCCCAACCCCCCTCCCACCTTCCTCCCCATCCCATCCCTCTGGGCGGTCCCAGTGCATTGGCTTTGAGTGCCCTGTTTCAGGTATCAATCTTGGACTGGTCGTCTATTTCACATATGGTAATATACATGTTTCAATGCCATTGTCTCAAATCATCCCACCCTTGCCTTCTCCCACAGAGTCCAAAAGTCTGTTCTTATATCTGTGTCTCTTTTGCTGTCTTGCATATAGGGTTATTGCTACCATCTTTCTAAATTCCATATATATGCATTAATATACTGTATTGATGTTTTTCTTTCTGACTTACTTTACTCTGTATAATAGGCTCCAGTTTCATCCTCCTCATTAGAACTGATTTAAATGCATTCTTCTTAATAGCTGAGTAGTATTTCATTGTGTATATGTACCACATCTTTCTTATCCATTTGTCTGCTGATGGACATCTAGGTTGCTTCCAGTCCTGGAAACAGTGCTGTGATGAACATTGAGATACACGTGTCTCTTTCACTTCTGGTTTCCTTGGTGTGTATGCCCAGCAGTGGGATTGCTGAGTCGTATGGCAGTTCTCTTTGCAGTTTTTTAAGGAATCTCCACACTATTCTCCATAGTGGCTGTACTAGTTTGCATTCCCACCAACAGTAAGAGAGTTCCCTTTTCTCCACACCCTCTCCAGCATTTATTGTTTGTAGACTTTTTGATGGCAGCCATTCTGACCAGCATGAGATGGTACCTCATTGTGGTTTTGATTTGCATTTCTCTGATAATGAGTGAAGTTGAGCATATTTTCATATGTTTGTTAGTCATCTGTACATCTTCTTTGGAGAAATGTCTGTTTAGTTCTTTGGCCCATTTTTTGATTGGGTCATTTATTTTTCTGGTATTGAGCTGCATGAGCTGCTTTTATATTTTTGAGATTGATTCTTTGTTTATTGCTTCATTTGCTATTATTTTCTCCCATTCTGAAGGCTATCTTTTCACCTTGCTTATAGTTTCCTTCGTTGTGCAAAAGCTTTTAAGTTTAATTAGGCCCCATTTGCTTATTTTTGCTTTTATTTCCATTACTCTGGGAGGTGTGTCATAGAGGATCTTGCTGTGGTTTATGTCAGAGAGTGTTTTGCCTATGTTTTTCTCTAGGAGTTTTATAGTTTCTGGTCTTACATTTAGATTTTTAATCCATTTTGAGTTTATCATTGTGTATGGTGTTAGAAAGTGTTCTAGTTTCATTCTTTTACAAGTGGTTGACCAGTTTTCCCAGCACCGCTTGTTAAAGAGATTGTCTTTTCTCTGTTGTATATTTTTGCCTCCTTTGTCAAAGATAAAGTGTCCATAGGTACATGGATTTATCTCTCGGCTTTCTAGTTTGTTCCATTGATCTATATTTCTGTTATATTAAAGGAATAATATTTTTAAGGAAAACTTACAACTAGCAGAGTTAACCATGTGATGAAAAAAAGTCAATGTATATAAAATAGTACTTTCCTATTTAATCCAAAGATGTAATGAAGGAGAGATTCCTTACATGGTTAATAGCAGCAACATCAAATACAAAACACCTGGAAAAAATAGTAATAAGATATATGAGATTACCTGAAAAAAACTATAAAAACTTCTTGCCTAGGAAGACTAAATATTGTAAATTTGTCAGTTTTCCCCGTTACTAACAGTTGAACAAAATTCCAAATACCATTTCAAGAGGGTTATTTTTGAATTTAATACAGTATAAAGTTTATGTTGAGAATAAGTTTACTAGATAGATTATTACAAAGTTACTGGAGAAGAAAATCACTAATATATATTAGAACAACTCTAAGTGTTAAAATGGTATAAATAAATTAAAAATAAAAGCAAAGTAGGGAAAATGTTTCCAATAATAACTGCAGATAATGGTAATTATTTTTACAAGGAATATAGACAGATCAGTAAAAAACCTACAATAGTTTAACTTGAAGAAATAATTCATAAAAACTGAAATCCTCATGTGAAATTAATATATAAAAAGCATTTGGCCCTACTAGTAATTAAATATATACAAATAAGGACTTCTCTGTTGGTCCACTGGTTAAGACTTCACCTTCCAATTCAGGGAGTACCGGTTCAGTCCCTGGGCAGGAAGCTAAGATCCCACATGCCTTGTGGTCAAAACACTAAAACATAAAACAGAAGCAATATTGTAAGAAATTGACCTAGTTGGCAGACATACAAGTGATTTATTATAAGCTTTAAGTCATTAAGGACCAAGAACAGCACAGATCTGTAGTTCAGTTCAGTTCAGTTCAGTTGCTCAGTCGTGTCCAACTCTTTGTGACCCCATGAATTGCAGCACGCCAGGCTTCCCTGTCCATCACCAACTCCTGGAGTTTACCCAAACTCATGTCCATTCAGTCGGTGATGCCATCCAACCATCTCATCCTCTGTCGTCCCCATCTCCTCCTGCCCTCAACCCCTCCCATCATCAAGTCTTTTCCAACGAGTCAACTCTTTGCGTGAGGTGGCCAAAGTATTGGAGTTTCAGCTTCAGCATCAGTCCTTCCAATGAACACCCAGGACTGATCTTTAGGATGGACTGGTTGGATCTCCTTGCAGTCCAAGGGACTCTCAAGAGTCTTCTCCAACACCACAGTTCAAAAGCATCAATTCTTCGGCGCTCAGGTTTCTTCACAGTCCAACTCTCACATCCATACATGACCACTGGAAAAACCATAGCCTTGACTAGATGGACCTTTGTTGGCAAAGTAATGTCTCTGCCTTTTAATATTCTATCTAGGTTGGTCATAACTTTCTTCAAAGGAGTAAGCGTCTTTTAATTTCATGGCTGCAGTCACCATCTGCAGTGATTTTGGAGCCCAAAAAAATAAAGTCTGACACTGTTTCTACATCTATTTCCCATGAAGTGATGGGACCGGAAGGCATGATCTTAGTTTTCTAAATGTTGAGCTTTAAGCCAACTTTTTCACTCTCCTCTTTCACTTTCATCAAGAGGCTTTTTAGTTCCTCTTCACTTTCTGCCATAAGGGTGGTGTCATCTGCATACCTGAGGTTATTGATATTTCTCCCGACAGACCTGTAGAGGTCAAATTAAATGTAAGAAGTTTATGCTATTTAATGAAATGCTTCCTGTCAGTTAGTTTCTGTTCTTAATTTCATTTTGTGTGATATCAAAATTAAAGGTATTTCTGATACTTTTTCAGCTTGTATGTTATTGTGGATAAATTAATAGATTTTTATAATGTCTTATACATTTTACTTTTTTCAGTTGTAGGTTTTTCCTTTATACATTCTTTGAATAAGTTGTATATTTTCCTTGCTTTTACTTATGGAGATGGAAAGTATAAACTTGGTAAGAAGAAAAGGAACCATGTATTTTGTTTGTGTGCTACAAAACTTTTCATTTTTCAGTGGGAAAGAGAATGTTTTGATAAAGCACAGTCTACCAATGACTTCTGCCATAAGTAGCAGAATCTACTAACAATTTATGCATGCCTTTTGAAGTTGTTTACTGTATTGTTCAATAAAACTTACATACTTACTTTAATTGTAACCATATAAAGCACCTTAAAGCAACATGTACATACAAGAGCTGTGCATTTGAGAAATGTCAATAATATGATAATTGGTGGGGGGAGAGAGCAAATTAGCCAAGATGGTGTGTTTAGGTTCTCTTGCCCCACATTTGGTAAATAATGACTATGTAACAGCTGAGATCATTTATAGCACTGCACATGCGTATTATGAGGTTTCTGTGACAGCTGAGATCACTTATAGCACTGGGCATGTGCTGCACAAGGTACTTTCTTGGTCATGGGTTGTGTGCAGTATGCCTGTGTGAGTTCCATCCATAAAGCGGCAGGAATTACTGCTGCCCCAGGACAGTGACCACTGGGTCAGCGCGAGAGGAGAAGATACAACGTGAGTATTGCTGTGGCTGCTGCTTCGGCCTGGAGAGAACACTGTTACGGCTGCTGTGTCAGCCAGGAGGGAGGCCTTGTGTGGTTATGTTGTGTTATGTTATGTCCACTGCTACAGCTGCTGTGCCAGCCTGAAGAGAATAAATGTGTCTGCATTTCCTGTGGCTCCTCGCATCTTCTTCTGGCCTCTTAGCTCACACCTTGCCTACCCTGGGTCCAGCGAACAGTGTGGACAGTGTGAATAGCAATACAACTGGCCCTGTGAACAGGTTGAAGAGCAGTGCAATTGGTTACCTCATTTTTCTCATGCAATAATAGCAGTTGAATGTGACATTGGATTATCAAAATAACTATTTTGCAGTGCGATAAGACTGCTAAAAAGATTGCATACTTAAGGATACCTCCTTAAGTAGCCTTTGTTTTCCCCATTTTCAAAGTGTTTCTAAGTCTAAATTGTTCATGCTCTAAGATAGCAGCACCCTAGCATTACTGACTTATCAATGGCCCTTTTTACCACCTCCTGAAAACACTCTTCATATTAGAAGACTATGAATATGATATCCACATTTAGAAACAAAGGCCTCACAAATAGCTGTGAAAAGAAGAGAAGCAAAAAGCAAAGGAGAAAAGGAAAGATATATGCATTTGAATGTAGACTTCCAAAGAATAGCAAGGAGAGATTAGAAAGCCTTTCTCAGTGATCAATGCAAAGAAATAGAGGAAAACAATAGAATGGGAAAACTAGAGATCTCTTCAAGAAAATTAGAGACACCAAGGAAACGTTTCATTCAAAGATGGGCTCAATAAAGGACAGAAATGGTATGGACCTAATGGAAGCAGAAGATATTAAGAAGAGGTGGCAAGAAGACACAGAAGAACTGTACAAAAAAGATCTTCATGACCCAGATAATCACAATGGTGTGATCACTCACACTCACCTAGAGCTAGACATCCTGGAGTGCAAAGTCAAGTGGGCCTTAGGAAGCATCACTATGAACATGGAGGTGATGAAATTCCAGTTGAGCTATTTCAAATCCTAAAAGATGATGCTGTGAAAGTGCTTCACTCAATATGTCACCAAATTTGAAAAACTCAGCAGTGGCCACAGGACTGGAAAAGGTCAGTTTTCATTCCAATCCCTAAGAAAGGCAATGCCAAAGAATGCTCAAACTACCACACAATTGCACTCATCTCACATACTAGTAAAGTAATGCTCAAAATTCTCCAAGTCAGGCTTCAGCAATACGTGAACTTCCAGATGTTCAAGCTGGTTTTAGAAAAGGCAGAGGAACGAGAGATCAAATTGCCAACATCCTCTGGATCATCAAAAGAGCAAGAGAGTTCCAGAAAAACATCTATTTCTGCTTTATTGATTATGCCAAAGCCTTTGACTGTGTGGATCACAATAAACTGTGGAAAATTCTGAAAGAGATTGGAATACCAGATCACCTGACCTGCCTCTTGAGAAACCTGTATGCAGGTCAGAAAGCAACAGTTAGAACTGGACATGGAACAACAGACTGGTTCCAAATAGGAAAAAGAGTACGTCAAGGCTATATATTGTCACCCTGCTTATATAACTTACATGCAGAGTACATCATGAGAAACGCTGGGCTGGATGAAGCACCAGCTGGAATCAAGATTGCCGGGAGAAATATCAATAACCTCAGATATGCAGATGACACCACTCTTATGGAAGAAAGTGGAGAAGAACTAAAGAGCCTCTTGAAAGTGAAAGAGGAGAGTGAAAAAGTTGGCTTAAAGCTCAACATTCAGAAAACTAAGATCATGGCATCTGGTCCCATCACTTCATGGCAAATAGATGTGGAAACAGTGTCAGACTTTATTTTCTTGGGCTCCAAAATCACTGCAGATGGTGATTGCAGCCACGAAATTAAAACACGCTTACTCCTTGGAAGGAAACTCATGACCAAACTAGATAGCATATTAAAAAGCAGAGACATTACTTGGTCAACAAAGGTCCATCTAGTCAAGGCTATGGTTTTTCCAGTGGTCATGTATGGATGTGAGAGTTGGACTATAAAGAAAGCTGAGCACCAAAGAATTGATGCTTTTGAACTGTGGCGTTGGAGAAGACTCTTGAGAGTCCCTTGGACTGCAAGGAGATCCAACCAGTCCATCCTAAAGGAGATCAGTCCTGAATGTTCATTAGAAGGACTGATGCTGAAGCTGAAACTCCAATACTTTGGCCACCTCATGTGAGGAGTTAACTCACTGGAAAAGACCCTGATGCTGTGAAAGATTGGGGGCAGGAGAAGAAGGGGACGACAGAGGATGGGATGGTTGGATGGCATCACCAACTCAATGGACATGAGTTTGGGTAAACTCCGGCAGTTGGTGATGGACAGGGAGGCCTGGCATGCTGTGATTTATGGGGTTGCAAAGAGTTGGACATGACTGAGTGACTGAACTGAACTGAATTGGTAGCATGATTTAAGCAAGAACTGGGAAATGGTTTTCTAGTTTGCCAGCCTAGTTTGATTTACATTTCTAGCTGTCGATAACTTCCTGTAAGTATATCAAAAAAGAAAATAAGGAATTTCCCTTTCAGAAGCATTCTTGAGAATGAGCCAGATTTATAATTTTGCACTAGGGAGTCCATGGGTGAGTGATGGGGTAGAATAAGATCTAAATTTTACTTGAGCTATTATGGTTAAATTCAAAATTCCTGTCTCCTTCATATTCCTCTTCCAATATTTTGTTATTTTCCCTTCCTTTTCTGTCTCAGCTACATTTAGGTTTGATTTGTGGCCTAGAGGAAAGTCATGCCAGCACCTTTTATTTTCCTCCAAGTCATGCTCCAGTATAGCTCATAACATAGAACAAGGAATATATAATTAATGCCAGGGATATCTATGGTATGCTTTAAAATAGAAACCATTTAAATTTGTAAAGCAATTAAATGAAGTAAATAATTGCTTAAAGTTAGCGGATTCACTAACCACTTATTCAACCTATGTGGTATTTTAGATTCAGATTCAGTTCAGTTCAGTGACTCAGTCATGTCCGACTCTTTGTGACCCCATGGACTATAGCACGCCAGACATCCCTGTCCATCACCAACTCCTGACGCTTGCTCAAACTCATGTCCATTGAGTTGGTGATGCCATCCAACTATCTCATCCTCTGTCATCCCCTTCTCCTCCTGCCTTCAATCTTTCCCAGGATCAGGATCTTTTCCAGTGAGTCAGTTCTTCTCATCAGGTGGCCAAAGTATTGCAGATTCATCTTCAGCATCAGTCCTTTCAATGAATATTCAAGACTGATTTCCTTTAGGATAGACTGGTTGGATCTCCTTGCAGTTCAAGGGACTCTCAAGAGTCTTCAGTACCACAGTTCAAAAGCATCAGTTCTTTGGCCCTCAGCTTTCTTTATAGTCCCAACTATCACTTCCATACACTACTACGGGAAAAACCATGGCTTTGACTAGATGGACCTTTGTTGGCAAGGTAATGTCTCTACTTTTTAATATGCTGTCTAGGTTGGTCATAGCTTTTCTTACAAGAAGCAAGTGTGTTTTAATTTCATGGCTCAGTCACCATCTGCAATGATTTTGGAGTCCCGCAAAATAAAATCTGACACTGTTTCCTTTGTTTCCCCATCTATTTGCTATGAAGTGATGGGACCAGATGCCATGATCTTAGTTTTCTGAATGTTGAGTTTTAAGCCAACTTTTTCACTCTCCTCTTTCACTTTCATCAAGAGACTCTTTTGTTCTTCACTTTCTGCCACGAGGGTGGTGTCATCTGCATATCTGAGGTTATTGATATTTCTCCCAGCAATCTTCATTCCAGCTTGTGCTTCATCTAGCTGGCATTTCACATGGTATACTCTGCATAGAAGTTAAATAAGCAGAGTGACAATATACAGTCTTGATGTACTTCTTTTCCTATTTGGAACCAGTCTGTTGTTCCATGTCCAGTTCTCACTGTTGCTTCCTGACCTGCATACAGAGTTTTCAGGAGGCAGGTCAGGTGGTCTGGTATTCCCATCTCTTGAAAAATTTTCCACAGTTGCTGTGATCTACACAGTCAAAGGGTTTGGCGTAGTCAATAAAGCAGAAATAGCTGTTTTTCTGAAACTTTCTTTCTTTTTCGATGATCCAGTGGATCCTGGCAATTTGATTTCTGGTTTGTCTGTCTCTTTTAAATCCAACTTGGAAATCTGGAAGTTCACGATTCATGTACTGTTGAAACCTGGCTTGGAGAATATTGAGCATTATTTTACTAGAGTGTGAGATGAGTGCAATTGTGCAGTAGTTTGAGCATTCTTTGGCATTGCCTTTTTTTGGGATTGGAATGAAAACTGACCTTTTCCAGTCCTGCGGCCACTGCTGAGTTTTCCGAATTTGCTGGCATATTGAGTGCAGCACTTTGACGGCATCATCTTTTAGGATTTATACAAATCCTAAGCGGGCGTTTCCTAAGGCCCGCTTGATTTCACATTCCAGGATGTTTGGCTTTAGGTGAGTGTCACACCATCATGCTTAGCTGGATCATGAAGATCTTTTTTGTATAGTTCTGTATATTCTTGCCACCTCTTCTTTATATCTTCTGCTTCTGTTAGGTCCTTACCCTTTCTGTCCTTTTTTGTGCCCATCTTTCCATGAAATGTTCCCTTGATATCACTAATTTTCTTGACGAGATCTCTAGTCTTTCCCATTCTATTGTTTTATCTATTTCTTTGCATTGATCACTGAGGAAAGCTTTCTTATCTCTCCTTGGTATCTTTGGAACTCTGCATTCAGATGGGTATATATTCCCTTTTCTTGTTGCCTTTCACTTCTCTTCTTTTCACAGCTATTTGTAAGGCCTCCTCAGACAACCATTTTGCCTTTTCGCACTTCTTTTTCTTGGGGATGGTCTTGATCACTGCCTCCTGTAGAATGTCAGGAACCTCTGTGCATAGTGTTTCAGGCACTCTGTCTATCAGATATAATCCCTTGAATCTTTTTGTCACTTCCACTGTATAATTGTAAGGGATTTGATTTAGGTCATACCTGAATGATCTAGTGGTTTTCCCTACTTTCTTCAATTTAAGTCTGAATTTGGCAATAAGCAGTTCATGATCTGAGCCATAATCAGCTCCCAGCCTTGTTTTTGCTGACTGTATAGAGCTTCTTCATCTTTGGCTGCAAAGAATGTCATCAGTCTAATTTTGGTATTGACCACCTGGTGATGTCCATGTGTAGAGTCTTCTCTTGTGTTTTTCAAAGAGGGTATTTGCTATGACCAGTACATTCTCTTGGCAACACTCTGTTAGCCTTTGCCCTGCTTCATTTTGTACTACACGGCGAAAGTTGCCTGTTACTCCAGGTATCTTTCGACTTCCTACTTTTGCGTTCCAGTCCCCTATGTTGAAAAGGACATGTTTTTTGGGGATTAGTTCTAGAAGATTTTGTAGGACTTCACAGAACTGTTCAAATTCAGCCTCTTTTGCATTCTTTGTTGTGGCATAAACTTGGATTACTGTGATATTTAATGGTTTGCCTTGGAAATGAGCAGAGAACATTATGTTTTTTTTGAGGTTGCACCCACGTACTACATTTTTGACTCTTGTTGACTGTGAGGGCTACTCCATTTCTTCTAAGGGATTCTTGCCCACAGTAGTACATATAATGGTCATCTGAGTTACATTCACCCATTCCAGTCCATTTTAGCTCGCTGATTCCTAAAATATTGTTCTTCACTCTTTCCCCAAAATCAGACCCTAATCCAGGGACTTGGGTACAAGTAATTTATTAGGGAAATGGTCTCAAGAAAAATAAATGACCCAATCAAAAAATGGGCCAAAGAACTAAACAGACATTTCTCCAAAGAAGACATACAGATGGCTAACAAGCACATGAAAAGATGCTCAACATCACTCATTATTAGAGAAATGCAAATCAAAACCACAATGAGGTACCATTTACACGCCAGTCAGGATGGCTGCTATCCAAAAGTCTACAAGCAATAAATGCTGGAGAGGGTGTGGAGAAAAGGGAACCCTCTTACACTGTTGGTGGGAATGCAAACTAGTACAGCCGCTATGGAAAACAGTGTGGAGATTTCTTAAAAAACTGGAAATAGAACTGCCATATGACCCAGCAATCCCACTTCTGGGCATACACACTGAGGAAACCAGATCTGAAAGAGACACGTGCACCCCAATGTTCATCGCAGCACTGTTTATAATAGCCAGGACATGGAAGCAACCTAGAGCCCATCAGCAGATGAATGGATAAGGAAGCTGTGGTACATATACACCATGGAATATTACTCAGCTGTTAAAAAGAATTCATTTGAACCAGTCCTAATGAGATGGATGAAACTGGAGCCCCTTATACAGAGTGAAGTAAGCCAGAAAGAAGAACATTACAGCATACTAACACATATATATGGAATGTAGAAAGATGGTAACGATAACCCTATATGCAAAACGGAAAAAGAGACACAGAAATACAGAACAGACTTTTGAACTCTGTGGGAGAATGTGAGGGTGGGATATTTCAAAAGAACAGCATGTATAGTATTTATGGTGAAACAGATCACCAGCCCAGGTGGGATGCATGAGACAAGTGCTCGGGCCTGGTGCACTGGGAAGACCCAGAGGAATCGGGTGGAGAGGGAGGTGGGAGGGGGGATCGGGATTGGGAATACATGTAAATCTATGGCTGATTCATATCAATGTATGACAAAACCCACTGGAAAAAAAAAATAATAATAAAAAAAAAAATAAAATAAATAAATAAAAAAGAAAGAAACACAATCACTAAGGAGGAAAGTGAGGCAGAGGACAGTGCAGCCCAGCAAACTCACATGGTGGTGGTGGTGTTCAGTGTCTCAGTTATGTCCAACTGTGTGACCTCATGATCTGTAGCCAGGCTTCCCTGTGCTTCACCATCTCCAGAGTTTGCTCAAACTTATGTCTTTTCCAGCATCAGGATCTTTTCCAATGAGTTGGCTCTTTGCATCAGGTGGCCAAAGCTTCAGCATCAGTCCTTCTGGTGAATATTCAGGGTTGATTTCTTTTAGGATTGACTGGTTTGATCTCCTTGCTGTCCAGCACCACAGTTTGAAGACATTAGTTCTTTGGCACTCAGCCTTTTTCATTGTCTAGCTTCCACATCCATCAGTGACTAGTGGAAAAAGCATAGCTTTGACTATATGAACCTCTGTTGGCAAAGTAATGTCTCTGCTCTATAGTACGCTGTCTAGATTTGTCATAGCTTTTCTTCCAAGGAGCAAATATCTGTTAATTTCATGGCGCAGTCACCATCCACAGTGATTTTGGAGCCCAAGAAAATAAAGGCTGTCACTGTTTCCATTGTTTCCCCATCTATTTGTTGTGAAGTGATGAGACCAGATGCCATGATCTTCATTTTTTGAATGTTGAGTTTTAAGCCAGCTTTTTCACTCTCCTCTTATACCTTCATAAAGAGACTCTTAATTCCTCTTTGCTTTCTTCCATGGTGTTGGAAAAGCCCACATGTGAAGAAGAGGTACAAGCATTTGGGGAAGGCAACTGTCAGCAGGCTGGGACTGTCCTTAGCTGCTTTAGAACTCATGTTGGTTAAGGGCATGTTGGCTGGGTGTCTACAGCCTCTGCAAGTGTAGGTGTCAGAGGGTTAAGAAAGACTGAATAGAATCATGGTTAAGATAAGTTGAAACACCAATTAGACTGCTCGTCTTTCAATACCTGCCCCATCCTATTAGTTGTGAGATATTAGGCAAATGTGTGGCTTTCATGTTTCATTTTTTTTTTTTTTTTAAATTGGGGTTAATAATAATCCTTACCTCTGTAATTGTTGAGAGACTTAAATGAGCAAATGTAGGTAGGGCCCACAGCAGTTGCCTGGCGTATGGCAAACACTTGTTAAATATTCAGTTCAATTCAGTTGCTCAGTCATGTCCAACTCTTTGTGACCCCATGGACTGCAGCATGCCAAGCTTCCCTGTCTATCCCCAACTCTCGGAGCCTACTCAAACTCATGTCCATCACATCTGTGATGCCATCCAACCATCTCCTCCTCTGTCATCCCCTTCCCCTCCTGCCTTCCATCTTTCCCAGCATCAGGATCTTTTCTAACGTATCCGTTCTTTGCATCAGGAGGCCAAAGTATTGGAGTTTCAGCTTTAGCATCAGTCCTTTCAATGAACATTCAGGACTGATTTCCTTCAGGATTAACTGGTTGGATCTCCTTGCAGCCCAAGGGATTCTCAAGAGTCTACTCCAACACCACAGTTCAAAAGCATCAGTTCTTTAGTGCTTAGC
Organism: Cervus canadensis; assembly: GCF_019320065.1. Taxonomy (NCBI): domain Eukaryota; kingdom Metazoa; phylum Chordata; class Mammalia; order Artiodactyla; family Cervidae; genus Cervus; species Cervus canadensis. Next base: position 76,184,237 of record NC_057388.1, on the reverse strand, counting down.
TTTCTTTACAGTCCAGCTCTCACATCCATACATGACTACTAGAAAAACCATAGCTTTGACTGGATGGACTTTTGTTGGCAAAGTAATGTGTCTGCTTTTTAATATGCTCTCTAGGTTGGTCATGACTTTTCTTCCAAGGAGCAAGCGTCTTTTAATTTCATGGCTGCTATCACCTACTGCAGTGATTTTGGAGCCCAGAAAAATAAAGTCTCTCACTGTTTCCATTGTTTCCCCATCTATTTGCCATGAAGTGATGGGACCAGATGCCATGATCTTCGTTTTCTGAATGTTGAGTTTTACATCATTGTTTTCACTCACCTCTTTCAATTTCATCAAGAGGATCTTTAGTTCTTCTTCACTTTCTGCCATAAGGGTGGTGTTTTCTGCATATCTGAGACTATTGATATTTCTCCTGGCAATCTTGGTTCCAGCTTGTGCTGCATTTTAGGAATCTTGCCAGGTAGCAGTTAGTGAGATGGTAGTTAATTTGTTTTGAGTAATAGAGTTCTGTTGATGAGGTCTAAGTGTTCACTCTTATTTGGCAGCAACATGTCCTATTGACACGTTATAAGTAACCACCTATATTAAGTAACAACAGAAAGACCTTTAAAAAAATCTTGATTGCTACTAAACCTTTTTTCTTTTTGTGCATTTATTATCTTAGGACATATAAATTTTTAAGAATTTTGTTTAAAATAAAATTGGTTCCATTTAAACCAACTTGATTACTGTCATTAGGAGTTTCCACAAATCTGATAATGATAGTATCCAGTTATTCACAAATCTGATCAATGACATCCTCTGGGCCCTCATTTAAATTCAACAGGAGGAACTACCTTTACTCCCCAAGATTGAAACTGAACTTTTTTGTCATATCTTTACTGGCTTCCAATTCACACAATTATTTCATTATGTAAACTAATATGTTCTCCGTATTATCCAGAAAGATATTTTGAATGACCTTGTTAGAAGCTTTTTTGAAATCCAGGAATACTTTGCCCATTTTATTTCCCTCATAACACTGTTTAGAACCTGATCAAAAAAGAAAATGAGGTTGGCTTGGGATGATTTTCCTCTAAGAAAACTATATTGGCTATCTAACACTCATGACTTCCTCCTATAAGTATTAAAAAAAATGTACTTTAAAGTCCTTCATTCAACAAATATATATGGAGCTCCCATTCTTCCAAGCAACATTTTGAGTCCCAGGGTTACTTTTCCAAGATTCAACATCAAATGAACCAAACCCAATTTCCTCATATTCAAAAATAGGCAATAATCATGCATCCTTGCAAAGTTATTGCTATGATTTAGTGAGTTAAGTTATGGAAGCACCTAGTACATGCCAAAGTGAAGAAGGTACTCAATATATCAGTTTCCTTTCCCAGGTTCCAAAAGAGTCATTTAACTCTCTGTTTGAAATGGGTTGAAAATAACTCATTTATCCATTGATCTATATCAATCCATCCATCCATTCATCCAGATAGGTGTACATTCAGTCAGCTTTTATTACTCACTGCCTTATTTATTAAGGTGATAGAGTGTTGGAGGAAGATGGGAAGAGCTTGGATTTTGGAGTTCATAGTATTTATGTTCTAATCGTGGCTCTAACTCTTACTAATGGTATGATCTTGGCAAGTCACTAAAACTCTTTGTGCTTCAGGCTCCTCACCTATCAGATGGGAACAATGATAGTATTTATGGTGTAGGATTGCTGTATTAAATGTATAATCTGTGTTAAGTGCTTAAAACAGTGTCTGGCACATAGTATATGACATATAAATGTCAACTATCAAATGTCAGACTCTGTCCTGGTAAAAAGCTACAACAGAGAGTAAGCCAGACTCACTTTCTGTCCTATAGTACTTAAAGTTAGTGGAGATCCCCATATGCTCTATGAAGCCATGAAAAGGCTTTAATCAAATCTGCTTGTTTCTTTTTGTTGTTGTTATTGTTGGTAAGGGTTTGAAAATCTTGAAAAAGAATACGATGAACATTTAGTTCTATTTATATCTTGCCAAATTGTCTCAGCAGTTTTGTTAATGTATATACACAATTAGATATAATTATATGCACATATAATTGTGAGTTCTGTTTTTGCATTTGCTTAAGTATTTTTGTGTATATTGTATAAAGTGTTTAGTGTGTATTGGCTATATATTTACTTTAATTTGCTCATGTGCTAATCTGTTATATAAATATTCTGCAGTATATGAAGGTATTTTGCAATTTTCTAGACATTTAAGATATATAAAATGTTTTGCTGCTTTTGAAGTCTTTGATTTGGTTATTACTGTACAAATGGAGTCATTCAAACTGAATGAACAGATTTATAGTTTTTATTATTTCTTAACCATTGTTTTCAAGAAAATTTAAATTAATTTATAATACCACAGTAGTATGTAACCATTAATTTTTGCTGCTTCTTAGAGTAGTTAGTGATACCTAAAATATTCCAGCTTGTATTTCTTAAATTTTAAGGGGATTGAGCATGCTTTTCTGTTTACTTATTTTCATCTTTCCCCTTTCTATGAAATATTTCTTCTGTTGATGTGTGGACTATGGATTGCTTAAGTTTTTTGCATATACCATACTGAGGGATAGGTAAAGGATGTAGGTGTATATAGCTTATATAAGAAGACTTTCTGGAAAAGTATGACTGTTCTTTTAAAACACTGAAGGACTGTTATCGGGAAGAACATTGCATGAGGCTCCCCAGGATTTGACAAGGATCAATAAGAGGAAGTTTCCAGGAGCAAATTCTAGGATGTATCTGAACATTTGCTTTAAAATTTATAGTACTGGTTCTCACCTGGAAAGAATCTTAGAATCAGAGAAAGTAGATTCGTGTGACTGGAACTAGGGAGAATGAGAAATAATAGAAAGACTGGAACACTGGAATTCTTATTAAGAGATTTCCAAATGTGAGGTGAGTTGCTTCTGAAAATACTGTCTTCCCTGGCTAACCATCTTCTCTACTGTATACCTGCCAAATCAGGTTAAATGACCACTTTCCTGGGTTTTAAGAGTTGGAGGAAATTGCAGTAAAACTCATCCCACCTCTGAGATCCTTTGAAATAAAAAATAGCATTTTATAGCCTATAACTTTTTCTTTATGTCATTGTCATGTTAGTGTATTATGTACAGTAAAAATAATGTTCCTTTTCCTCAGGCTATTTATGGAAGAAATCAGATGAGAAAATGGGTAGATTTGTGAAGCAGTAGATTTTCATACTTCATTTGAAAATTTCCTTTGTTTAATAAGTTTAAATTAAATTCAGTGTAGACGTATTAAAAACAGGGTTTTGAAATAGGAAAATGAGCAGGACATGGATAAGAGAGGGGCTTCCCTGGTGGCTCAGACTGTAAAGAAATCACCTGCAATGCAGGAGACACAGGTTTGATCCCTTGGTCAAGAAGACCCCTTGAAGAAAGGAATGGCAACCCACTCCAGTATTCTTGCCTGGAGAATTCCATGGACAGAGGAGCCTGGTGGGCTACAGAGCAGACATGACTGAGTGACTCACACTAACTATGGATAAGAGAGATAAGGACAGAGAAGATAGAGGTCAAAGTGACAGAGGAGAATAGAGTCAGGAAATTTGGGAAAGCAAACTACCACATATTTCTTTAACACACACACACACAGACACAGACACACACACACACACACACACACAAACCTAGGAGAGATTTCTATGATGTTAGAAAGGCTATTGAGCTAAGTTGTCGTCTAAAAGTTCAGGAAAACTTATTTTACCTTAAAAAAAAGTTGAGAAATGTACTGAAATCAAATCCTATGCAAAGTTATTATAAGATTAAAAAATGGAATAAGAAGAAAAATGTTTCTATAGGTAGTGAAAACATGCCATAGAGATATGCCTATACAGCAGATAAAAATTAAAAAAAAAAAAACATTAAAATTGGCTACTGAGGGTCTCTTGAGATTGCATATGAATTTTATGGTGGGTTTTCTATTTCTGCAAAAAACATCGCTGGGATTTTAGTAGGGATTGCATTGAATCTGTAGGTTGCTTTGAGTAAATTGACATCTTAAAAATATTAAATCTTCCAATCAATCCATGAACATGGGATGTTTCCATTTATTTGTGTCTAATTTCTTTCAGCAATGTTTCGTAATTTTTATTCAATCTTGACAAGGAAGGAAATATGCTACAATGTGAATGAATCTTGAAGACATTATAAGGCAAATACTATATGATTCCACTTATAAGAGGTACTTAGAGCAGTCAAAATGATAGAGACCAAAAGTATAGTAATGGTTGCCAGGAGATTAAGAGAGAGGGAAGAATGGGGATTTATAATTTAATAGGTATAGAGTTTCAGTTTTACAAGATGAAAAGAATTTTGGGGACAGATGGCTGTGATGGCCCCACAAAAATGTGAATGTATTTAATGTAACTGGACTGTACACTTAAAATGGTTAAGATGGTAAATTTTATGTTATGTGTAGTTTAAAAAAGTAAAAAGGGAAAAAATTGTGATTCCTTAAAATTTTAAACATATGTTCATATAAAATGCTAAATGATATGCATAAATCAAAATTATTTCTGTATAGTATGGTTATAGTTGATTTTGTTTCTTCTTTTGTGTCTATTGACATTTAAATATTTTCTACAACAATTGTATATTGCTTTATTAGTAGCTTTTTACAAAGAAATCTTGATTTAAGAGGCTTATTTTTTGATATCAGCAACCCTAGTGTGAGCAACTGGACACTGGCAACGTGGGCAGCTTTCCCATATCATGTTTGCAATGGTCTTGCTGAGGCTGTAGGGACAGTCACAGCAATGCTGGTCAGTCCAAACCATTATAATATATGACTTACTCTTTACTTAAAATGTGTGCAAAGCAGAACATGTTTTGGAACTGTGATCATTAGTATGGATAGGAATTATTAATGTGGTAATAATTAAGCTGACTTGTAAGACATAGTGGCTGAGCAGCTTAGTAAGTGCCCTGATGTATTTAAGAGCAAGCTCTATGAAAAGTCTATCATGACCCTGCACTAGAAGGCAGTAATAGGAGTCCCTGGATGGATGCTTTCACCATCTTTTGTGTGGCTTGTGGATTGACATGCAGACAAGAAGAGAGTTAGTGAATGCTAGCAGGACAAAAAAAAGGATCTTAAACCATAATTTATCAGTAATATGTAGAGATAAATTCCTAAGAGGAAATAAGGTCTAAGGAAATTACAGGAAATATTAAATCTGTGATTCTGTTTACGGTAGAAACGCAACCAACAAATTCCAGCTGTTTCTCTGTGGGTTATAGAAGTGTCACAGGCCTGTTTATAGTTACTGCATTGCAGACTGCAGCCTGGTTCTTATGGAATCCCACTGGTTTGGTTTTGGTTTACTCAGATTTGTCCAAAGAGGTATTTCCTATAGGCAATACATTTATGGAATGTAGCCCTGTACCAAATTTTTGTTCCTATAATATCTATTCTAGTTTCCTCCTCTTCCTGCTAACAGTTTGCCTCCCCAGAAATGTTAGTATATTTTTTTTTATTTAACAATTATGTAGCACTTGTACCATTACAGTGTTCTAAATACTTTTGAAGTATTAATTCTTCTAATTCCTCATGACAAATTTATGAGCTAAATAATACTTCTTAAACCAATGTAGAAAGCAAAAACCTTGAAGGACAAGAATTATAATTCGTCCACGTTAAAGTTAATAGTTTCTGTATGAAAAAATAAAATCCTGAGAAGCCAAAAGACAAGCTACAGTTTAGGAGAAGAAATTTGCCATGTGTGTAACTAGTAAAAGATTTGTATGTAGACTATGCAGATATTCATATAAGTCAATAAGGAAAGAAAAATGGTTTGTCTGAAAAAGAACAAAGGAAATGAAGAGGAAAGAACCAAAAGAAAAAAAAAAAAAAGTCTGTGAAAAGATGCTTAGTTGCTCCAGTTGGGAAAAAATACAACTTAAAGTAACCATGAGATTCCATTCTACCTCTATCTGGCAAAAGTTGCTTCTGACAGTAACAAAAATTGGTGAGAATATGGTAGAAGCAGAAATTGACATCAACCACATTGAAGAGCAATTTGGCAAAATCTAAGGCAGCTGACAACGTGCCTACTTTAAGACTCAGCAGTTCTTGTGCCTACTTTATGACTCAGCGGTTCTATCTCTGTATATATTATTGCAGGTAATCCATCCCATATGAGCAGAGAAATGTGTAAGGTTCTACTGAAGCATTGTGTACAATAGTAAGAAATTGGATACAATGGATCATTAATATGAAAAGACATAAATTGTGAAATATTCATACAGGCATGTGCCCAGTGGATAAAATGAATGAGCCAAGTCTATATGCACACATATGTATAGATCTTGAAATTAAAATGTTCAATCAAGTTGCGGTATACAGGTGAAAAATGCACAACATGATACTTTATAATGCCTGTGGTGAATTGTTCAAACAGACACATACATGTGTAATATGAGTGCAGTAACATGAGTAGAGAGATGCACAAGATCTAGGATGGTGGTTACTTCTGATGTAAATAAAAAGGGGAATAAAGTCAAGGAGAGATACAAAAGAGGCTTTGTAAGATTTTGTTTCATGAAAATATGAAGCAAATGTGCTAAGGTGTTATGAAAAATGTGAGTGGGTGAGAGCACATAAATATTTATGTTATTTTCTATACTTTTCTACTCCTGTACTTTTGGGCATATTTGAAATATTTCACAACAGTAAAATACAAAAGCTAAATTTAATAATTTAAAAACTAACAATAGTGGATAATACTCCTAAATTTCCTTTTAAGAATCTTTGGTGGTGTTGAGGGGGATTCCTTGGTCCAGTGGTTAGGACTCTGTGTTTCCACTGCAGGGAGCCTGGGTTCGATTCCTGGTTGCCAACTAAGATCCTGTATGCCACACGGTGTGGCACCCCCTCCCCCCAGAAAAAGGACATTGAGGAAAATAGTACTTGGAGAAGAATACTTCAGAAACAACCATAATTTAAAAACATCTTTGGGAAGCTTTGCTATGATATTGAGATAAACTCATTCAAAAACTTTTATGTTATATGGATGCTTGGTGCATGCGTGTTAAGTCTCTTCAGTCGTGTCTGACTCTCTGTGACCCTATGGACTGTAGTCCTCCAGGCTCCTCTGCACATGGCACCAGGTAAGAATACTGGAGTGGGTTGCCATGCCCTCCTCCAAGGAATCTTCCTGACCTAGGGATCCAAACCCTTGTCTCATGTCTATTGCATTGGCAGGTGGGTTCTTTACCATTAGCGCCACCGGGGAAGCTCTTTGTAAAGTTTTGTATTCAGTTTTTACCAGCTTACAAAATAATACATTTTGTAATTCTCCAATGTTTTTGTTGTCTCTGCAAGATATTTATTTAGGTTTCTAGGTTTTTCCCCAAACTATTTTGAATTTAAAAGCACAGTTTTCTGGGTCTAGTCGTCATTGTATCAAGAAGATGGTGTGCTAAGAGAGTTTTCCACTATTCTGGAGAGCCACCTTCATGGTCTAATAGGGATATCCACCAGTGTGTGTGTGTGTGTGTGTGTGTGTGTAAGGGGATAGAACTAACATGTGAAAATTTAAAAAGATTAATGGATTTTGGGTTTCTGATGTATAAACATCTAAATTTATTTTCAGAAGTCTGTAGTTGGTAAGTCCATGTTTCTACCATTAGAGATAGTATAGCAACAAGACAGGTATACATTTCTACTTATGCATATATATACAAAACTTTTTAGTAAGTTGATTCATATTTCCAATTATATGAAGAAATCATTGTGTGATTTAAAGAATGCTTTTGTAACATAAAGCCATATTCTAATATGTTCATATCTTACATTTGAATCTTGTGGTTCTCTGGATAACATAGAAAGTCCCTAAATCGAAACATTACAAGCTAATGTGACTGAGGTGAAACCTAGGGTAGTTGTCAGTTAACCTTAGATAAATGGTGAATTGTGACCTGCCCTTACTGGTTAGCCTTGCTTTGATTGTTTCTTATAAAAGCTTCCATGTCCTCCAAGAGTCACATAACCAGAGCAATAGGATGTTTGCCCGAGTTGTTTTTTAGGAACTTGGAGTCAGCTGTGTCCACTTCCAGCCTGAGATCACTGAGATGGGTTAAGACCTCCGATCCTCTGTCTGGGCATGTGCAAATATCAACTCTGTGACCTTTTGATGTCAGAGGGCCAGAATCTTCACCCTCATAGCAGGCTAGTGCTGCTATTTTCTGAGTACGTCTCCGGCAAAGAAGCCTGTGGCTTGGTTCCATCTGCTCAGAACAACAACCGCCTCCCCTTTTTCGTATCTGCAATTACCTTTCCCCATGCTGCTCCCCATGCCTCAGTTTTTACCCCTTAAATATCCCCAGCCCCTCGCCTTCAGGGAAACAGATCTGAGACTTTTCCCCTGTCTCCTGACTTGGCTGCTTTGGGAAGAAGCCCTTCCTCTGCTGCAAACCACATTGTCTCAGTGTTTGACTTGCTGTGCACCAGGCAAATAAACAAACTCTTATTATTCCCAAAGAGTCATATATTCATTCATTCAGCAAATGTTGAGTGCCGACTATATTTTAAGTGATGGGGCTGTAACAGTCAAGAAGTAGTCTGTTATTCTAGTATGCAAGGAGGTAATGATCATGGGGAAGAAAGCAGTTGGATGGATTTGAGACATCTAAAATTTGTGATTTATGGAAAGGAGGAAATTGGAGGCAGTAAGTTTTATAGTTTAATTAGTTAATGAACTGACTGTACTGCCTCTTCCTTGAGGTACATGAGCTTTTCATTGTGGCATGTGGGGTCTTCTCTCTAGTTGCAATGTACAGGCTTCTCATTGCAGTGCTTAGGTTTCTCTAGTTGTGGTACACGGACTCTAGTTGTGGTGCATAGGCTCAGTAGTCCTGAGGCATGTAGGATCTTAGTTCCCCTACCAAAGATTGAACCTGTGTCTCCTGCACTGGAAGGCAGACTCTTAACCACTGGACCACCAGGGAAGTCCCTGGAGGCAGTAAGTTTTTAATCAATTATTGCCATAGACCATGTGTGATGAATCAAAGGCCTGGATAGTGATAGTAACAGTGGGACTAGAGGAATAAAGCTTAACTTTTGAAAAGTTGATTCTTCAGTACAATTATATTTAAATTATAAGAAATGATAAGACAAAGTTCCAGATTTAGCCAAGGATTTGAGTTCAGGCAAAGTGGAATATTAGGTTTATGGGGAAAATGGAGGTTGAATCATCCATGGGCAAGTTGTGTTTACAGGGGTAATATTGCAGCTGAGTGGAAATATTCTGTGGTAACCAGAAAAGGAGAACTGAAGCAAGATTAGGACTAGAAATATGAATTTGGGTATCATCTGCATAGCAATAACAAGATTCCTTAAGTGCATAAAAGAAAATGAAGACTATTGGGACTAGAAGGAAAAAGTTAAAGAATTAATAAAAGAAACAGAAATGGCAAAAGAGATATTAAAAATCCAAGAAGGTATTGTATCATAGGAGTTAAATACAGGATAGATCCACAGCGTCAAATATTGCCCAGAAAGCAAGTAGGATGAGGACTGTAGAAAGAATATTGGGTCTATCAAGTGGTCACTGTAGACCCTTGAGACTGGGTAACAAAAGGTGTTGATGACCAAGTCAGATTTCAGAGGCTCAAGCAGTAATGATAGATTGTAAACAGATAAATAACATAGTAACAAAAAGGTGTAAGGATGTCTGGAAAACTTATTTTTTCAATAGAATACTTGCTTCCAGTTGACAATAATAGGGAAGATATTGATGAGGAGGCAGATTTAAGAAGCATCAGGGGTAGACAGCATGGTGCCTCCTGTCAAATTTCTTTTTCTCTAAACTCATCAGTCTCCTGTTCTCAGTATCAATGTTGATTTTGTCAGCCCCCTAATGAAAGACCTCTCTGGGTTCCTCATTGCCAGTGGAAATGCAATACCCTTAGCAGAGCTCATGAGGTGCCTCATCCTTTGGTTCTAACCTCCCTTTTCCATTTCATCTTTTGCTACTCAAGACACAGGAGATTTCAGATTCTTTCCAGACTGGGTTTTGTACACCTTGATCTTTCTGCCTGGAAGATCCTTCTTCCCATCTTTCACATGGAAGATTCTGACTCATCCTTCAACACCTGGCTCAAGTGTCACCTCATTTTTGAACCCTTTGTGACTCCCCAGGCCCTGTGCAGGTCTCCCTCTTTGGTGCTTCAGCTGGAAGTTATTCATTCATATTTTTGTCTCAGCATCCTGCACTGTAATTCATAAATTTCCGTAACTGTGTTCTCCATTAGACAATGTGGTCTCTGAATACAATGACTTTCTTTTTTATTGTTGTAATCCCCATGACTGGCACACAACAAACTCTTGTTAAAAGCATAGGAATGAATGAGTATTCATGTAAAGAGATTTGCCTTGAGGTATATTGGATGAAAGTGAAGAAGCATCTTAGTGCTAAGTGAAATAAGCCAGACATAGGAATACAGATACTGTGTGATCTCACTTATGTGTGGAATCTAAAAAAAGTTGAACCCATAGAACCAGAGTGTAGAATGCTGGTTGCCAGGGGATATGGTGTGGGGGAAATGAGGAGATACTGGTCAAAGGGAATAAACTGTCAGCTAAAAGATGAAAACTTATGAGGTCTAATGTACAATATGGTAGTTATAGGTAATAATACTATATCAAATACTCAAAACAAATAAGTGTTCTAACCACATACACAGAAATGATAACTGTGAGGTGATAGATCCATTGATTGACTTGATTTTGGTAATCATTTCATAATGCATACATATTTTAAAATCATCACATTGTTCTCCTTAAAAAATTCTACTATACAAACTAAATATATGTGATTCTTATTTGTTAGTTATATCTCAAAAACATTGGGAGGGGGGAAGCTATATGAATTTGAGCAGGTTAATTTTTCTGAATCTGAGTTTCCTTTTGATCAAAGGAGAATAATACTTACCTTATAATGTGCTTGTGAAGATAAAATCTATAAGATATAGATCAATTAATGACCAGCATTTATTAATAGTTTCCTTAATGATTAATAATTAAAAACTTTATTAATTAATGAAATAATTACCATTTATTATAACAATTATTAATAATTATTTATTGATTATTTCCAAATCTTACCTTCATGGCATGGATTTCTTACTGGTTACTCTGTGGTCTTGAATTTGGCTGCAACTTTAGTCTCTAAAGAGAATTCGGGTTGTTTTATAAGTTAAATTTTTATGTTAAGAAATTTAAACTCAAGTCTTCCTAAATGGTGTAATCTGATTAACAGTAACCATTTGGCATCAAGTGAATTCAACAGAAAAGTAGAATTAAATATATGAGTTGGTTTATTAAGTTCACAATTAAGTCTGAATTGTTTTATGAGTTCCTGGAGGAGGCCCCTAGCTTCGGGGCCAGATCCAAGGACACCCTTCTTGTCTTAGCTCAGGATTGTGTTGCCCTGAGTGACTTAAATCAGCTCTTTCCATTTTTTTTAGCAAAATTTTTGTGGTTCATAAAAACATGTGCTTACAGATTTTGTTTTTTCTTTTTGCATAGATAAAGGAAAGGATTCTACATCAGATTTAGATCAAGAGATAGATTTTCAGAAGAAAATGATGGGTATGTCCTCTGGGAGTAGTGGAATGCAGTGATGTTTGGTCTCTGACTGATCGAGTTTAAGGCATTTGTGAACACGTCCACTCCCACACCCACACAAATACACAAACAGTGGTCACACTTCAGCTCCAGACACTGCATTTCTCTCCAGTCTCATATCCAGAGTGCATCCGATGTTTTCCATAAAGTGAAATAAATCCCTCTCTTTTGCTCAGTGGTGAAAAGCTTATATAAATACTAAAACTTCAAATATTCCCCTGAGTTTTTGTTGGCAAGTCTGCAGCTATGGGTTTGTTTAGATATTGACATGTATTTTCTGTGCATATCTTTCAGGCCACTTGGGTGAGCTCAGTGGTGATAAATTCATTTGTCTTGAAAATGTACCCTACTAACCATTATAACACTCTGTTTATTAACACTTAAATAATTGATACCCTGATTGGAAAGGTTCCAGGTTCAAAGTACCACTTCTATTCTTTCAACATATATCATTTTGGTGATATCTATCTGTCTATATATCTTAGGAAATCTTGGCCAGGATATGACTTTAATAGTCATTGAGCAGAAAACATGGGTGTGAAGAATCCTCTAATTCAAGACATTTAATCTTGGGTTGTGGTGTTCCCATGACAGAATATCTTTCAGTACTTAGAAGTGAGAAATTTTATTGTATATTAAATTGGGATAGTTAACATTATTGAGCCATAATTAATGTGTGTAGTGAAAAGTCTTTATCATAATGGAGAAGAAAAGGAAGGCAATATTTTTAGAGGCAGTAATCAATGCCTGGGCTTTCCAGGTGGCTCAGTGCTAAGAATCTGCCTGCAAGTGCAGGAGACGCAGGTTTGATACCTAGGTCAGATGATCCCCTGGAGAAGAAAATGGCAGCCTACTCCAGTATTCTTGCCTGGGAAAACCCATGGACAGAGGAGCCTGGTGGGCTACAGTCCATGAGGTCACAAAAAGTCCAACAAAGGTCAGATTTAGTGACCAAAACAACAACAACAACAATCGATGCCTGGTGTATGGTAGGCACTTCTTAGATGGTTGTAAAACAAGTGGATGTATAAATAGGATTAACTACATTCCTAGTGAAATGTAATCCTACCTTCATTAAAAAATTCTATTAGATCCTTATATAAAAATTTATGATTGAGCACAACTGTTCATATGTAGTCTTTCAGAGACTTCATTAATTCAATCTTTTTCTTTTTATCTGTTAGATGGCAATGAAAGAAGTATGGTTAAAATATTGATACTGTATTTATCCTTTTTTTAAATAGTGGAAGAAATCCATCTTTGACAAATTCCCATAGAATCTACTGATCTGAGATTAACTCTAGCTATGTCTAAAAGAGCTGAATAGAAGCCCATGAATATTAAATATTTCTACATTTCCAGTAGTTCTTCCATATTGATGAAGCATTAATACTTTAATACTTCAATATATGCTGCTAATAATTCACTATAGCTAACTCTTTTAAAAAATCCCTTTTAACCTATATTATTACTTAACTAAAAAAAATTTGCTATTTTAACAGCTAACAGTTCTAAAATTCTTCATATATTATGAATTATGAGTGTTGAGTTGTCTATGAGGATCCAAGATTTTTTTTTCCTGTGTTCACTATCTTAACAGAAAGCCAAAAGACAGTATATTTCATTAATGAAGTGGGTCCCCTTCCCTTAAGACCTAATAGAGGAAAAAGGACATCAAATAAGCTTTTGGGTCTGAGAAGTCCAATTCTAAGTTATAGTGAAAAGAAAACAGAGGTAAAGGACTTGGATGAATTTAGATACTAGTCTTTGTATGTCTCCATTTGCTCTGATTAGTAAGCCACAGTGCAAGTAACTAAATGGTTAAGGTTTTTTTTTTAGACCAGTGGTTGTGCCTATTAATTCTGATGTGCCTTAAATATAATGCTTTCTTTTAAAATAGATTCACTAGTTTATTTTTTGTTTCAAGGAATAATTTAGCATATCTGTGTCTATCTTAACCTCATATACTATTCCTGAGATCTAAAAAACCACTTTGTAAAAGACATTATGCTCAAAACTGCAGTAATATTATATTGTCACTATTAAATTTGTCAAGTGCTCAATACCACATTTGAAGCTCGGTTAATACAAAAGCTCATTTTATACCTAATCTTTCTTCTCTGAGGGACTCTCTGTCAAAAAGTTCATAGGGGAAGAAATAGGAATTTCAACTCTATGGTGGGTTTTTAAACAAGGGGACCTGAGTGAATATTCTTATTGCTTACAGGGCAACTCAAGTTGTTTCACATTGGCAACATTCTGTCAAAACTAGGCACAAGGAGAGTTAAAGAAACATATTTTTGTCATTATCAGTTGCTTTCAAAGAGGGCTATATGAGAAAAAATATTGTGTTCTTTAAGTATAAATGTGCATCTGTTTTTTTGTCTGTTCCTAGGTTTAAGGAAGAAATGACCAGCAAGTGGTTACAGCTCTTTGAAGGAAGTGGAGTCCCGTATGGCCCAATTAACAACATGAAGAATGTGTTTGCAGAGCCCCAGGTTTGTTTTTGAAATTTGTAGTATGTTTTGGTTAAAAACACAAGAATTTATCTCTTTTTTTTCTATCCAGACTGATTCATATAAATGTACATTAGCCATTGATCTTGAAAAGTCATATCACATGATTTTTTACTGTGTTCATTGGAAGGACTGATGCTGAGGCTGAAACTCCAATACTTTGGCCACCTCATGCAAGGAGTTGACTCATTGGAAAAGACCCTGATGCTGGGAGGGATTGGGGGCAGGAGGAGAAGGGGACGACAGAGGATGAGACGGCTGGATGGCATCACCAACTCGATGGCCATGAGTTTGAGTAAAGTCCGGGTGTTGGTGATGGACAGGGAGGCCTGGTGTGCTGCGATTCATGGGGTCGCAAAGAGTCGGACACGACTGAGTGACTGAACTAGGTTAAATTATGCATCTAAAATAAAAAAATAATCAGAATTTGGAACTGGCTGTCTACAATTATACCTTTATATCAATTAGATCTAACATATTTCTCCAGCAGTCACTACATGACATTTTCAAGGTCAGGGCATTTGTTTTTTCCTGAAAAATGGAATAAGAACAATCGAGAGTTGGGGTCAGGCGCTCAGAGATCATTCCCTGCAGGAGGAGGCAGGAGTAAGAGATGTGTGCTTCTCACAGTCACAGCCCCCCCCACCACATGGCTGTTTTATTTATTTAGTTATTTTTAATTTTTTTTTCATATGGCTATTTTAAAATGGACTGAGAAGTCGTCATTAATTTTGCTGATTAGAGACATCTATATGCTTTGAATAATGTGCAATATTCATGAAGAATAAATTAATTGAATAGAGATTCATACTGTACATTGTTTACAGACTCCTTGAGTTTCAGGAATTGGGATCATCTGAAAAAATATTTCTTCTATAACACAGTTCAAATGATTATTTTGAGATAAGGTCAGAATAATAAGTTTTGATGTTATTTAATCAGCCTTACTACAAGCAATTTACCATTGCTCAAATTCACATATTAATCCCATAATATAGAGGAGCTCCTTTCTTCTCTGAAACTTTCACTGTGATTATTCATGTATTTTGTCAGCTTCCAACATTTCAAAATGATAGTCTTTCTCTTCATTTTTTTCATTTTTATAATGGTAGATTTTTCTTGAAATAAATTGCTGAAAATGGAATACACTTTTTAAGGGAGAAAACTGACCTAACTAACTTTGGTACCTTTATCTTACACAAATATCTGTTTAAAGGAAAATTGAAATGTATTCAAATCAATGATTTCAGTATTTACTGGAGGGAAAAAAACAAAGGTGATTAACGCAGGAATTCTGCTCTGTGCTATTTTTTTGGCCAGATGATGATTACGGAAATGCTTTGTTCCTAGTGAAAGAATGGTCAATAAGAATTGGAGGAAAGGGGGTCCTCTTGATACGGACTGAGTCTTTGTGAAGGGGTCCCCACTACACTACATCGGTGGTGAACGCTGCTGATTCCTTGTGATGAAGTAACAGTGTGTATACCCTGAATGTAAGAGACCAGAGGGCCAGTTATCTCACTTCATAAGTTTGAATGAGGCCAAGCTTTGGCTTTAAGCTGTTTTTGGGGAATGGGTGGGTTTTACCATTATTCCCCTGCTTACAAGTAGAACTGAGGTGTGTAGGACTTCCTGTTTAACTCAATTTGAGGGCACATTTCTCTAGAGATAATCCGTGAGAGTTCTTCCACCAGCATTTCTGTTGGTTCCACCTGTGTTTCATTAGGAATAAAAGCACCAAATCAGTCATGTTATTTTAAAAATTATTAGATATATTCAAGGGTTACTTATTTTTTAGGCTTTGATAAACAAGGATCTAAGATCCCACACTTGAAATTGTTCACTTTGTGGGCTGGCTCAAATTGAATATTGGGTAAATAGAATTTTCATTCTCAATTTTCCCTTGTAGATCAGTTTGATTACTTTCATTTTTGGATCGGAACTCCTTTGGACCTACAGGAAGTTTCTAGTAATAGAAACATTGGTCTGTGACTTATTTTTAGTGCTGAAACAAAATTTCAATAGAGAATATCATATATCCTAAGCCAGGATACCAATTTTTTCTGCTCCCTCAAAAGTCTCTGAAAAATACCTTCTTATCCACCAAAACCAAATTCTAATTGTTACAGCTCTAGCATGAAAAGTTCTTCATCATTCAGTTATGGTTATTGATGGTCGTACTCTAGTTGCAAGAATAGAGTTGGTTTCTCTTATACATGATTTCATTCTTCTTTGGAATTTAAATACCAAAATCTATGTATAAAAGTATCTGGATTTTTAGAAAGACTAGAGAACAGTGTAGTATTAATGCATTTTAAATATGAGCAAAGATTACTATGACAATTGTATGTAAGACTGTTTGGCACAAGAAATAAGGGTATCATCTTTTCCCATGCCTGGAAGTGTTCGGCTATTTTAGAAGGATTCTCTGTCGTTAGGTATTTTGATAGGACTGTAGAAGATGAAAAAAACAGGGAGTTAAAAATTTTTGTATATCCAGTTTTTTAAGAAATCTCCACACTGTTCTCCATAGTGGCTGTACTAGTTTGCATTCCCACCAACAGTGTAAGAGGGTTCCCTTTTCTCTGCACCCTCTCCAGCATTTATTGTTTGTAGACTTTTGGATAGCAGCCATTCTGACCAGTGTGAGATGGTACCTCATTTGGTTTTGATTTGCATTTCTCTGATAATGAGTGACTGATGGTGGGAATGCAAACTAGTACAGCCACTATGGAGAACAGTGTGGAGATTCGTTAAAAAACTGGAAATATAACTGCCATACGACACAGCAATCCCACTGCTGGGCATACACACCAAGGAAACCGGAATTGAAAGAGACATGTGTATCCCAATGTTCATTGCAGCACTGTTTACAATAGCCAAGACATGGAAGCAACTTAGATGTCCATCAGCAGACAAATGGATAAGAAAGCTGTGGGACATATACACAATGGAATGTTACTCAGCTATTGAAGAGAATGCATTTGAATCAGTTCTAATGAGGTGGATGAAACTGGAGCCTATTATACAGAGTGAAGTAAGTCAGAAAGAAAAACACCAATACAGTATATTAATGCATATATATGGAATTTAGAAAGATGGTAACGATGACCCAATATGGGAGACAGCAAAATAGACACAGATATAAAGAATAGACTTTTGGACTCTGTGGGAGAAGGCAAGGGTGGGATGATTTGAGAGAATAGCATTGAAACATGTATATTCAGTTCAGTTCAGTTCAGTTCAGTCGCTCAGTATATATATTACCATATGTGAAATAGATCGCCAGTCCGGGTTCATTGCATGAGACAGGGTGCTCAGGGCTGGTGCACTGGGATGATCCTGAGGGATGGGATGGGGAGGGAGGTGGGAGGGGGGTTCAGGATGGGGAACACATGAACACCCATCGCTGATTCATGTCAATGTATGGCAAAAACCACTACAATATTGTAAAGTCATTAGCCTCCAATTAAAATAAATAAATTAATTTAGAAAATTTTGTATGAAATAAATTATTAAAGAAAACATACCTTAAGATAATATCTAAAAGGGAACTACTCTGAAAGTTCATTTAACACACCTTTTATTGTATTCAACATTTATTACGTACCAGATGCTAGGGATTTAGCATTAATTTAGTAATTCTTTTACTTTCTGAAAAATAAATTATAAGTTGACTTAAGTAGCAAGTACCCAGTAAAGTTTCACTGATGCATGAATCAGGGGATGAGTGAGTTGGTTAACTCTGTAAAGTATAGGTTTCCAAATAATCAAGTGGCTACTATCCCCCCTGTGTGGGACTGACTAACTCTTATATGTGGAGCTGGCTGAGAAGCCTTTGGGAAACTCCAGGGACTAAGCATAATACAATAGCTAAGACCATGGAATCAGAAGCATTGGGAAGTTTTATAAGATTTCTAGGCTTCAGTTTCTTCAATACTAAAGTAATGAAATAGAACCTTTTCTCTATGCTGTAAAGTTAAATGGCATAATGTTTATTAAAGGCACATAGTAGGCATTGTTAAATGGTAAATTTTCAGTAAAAAGTAATAGCTCTGGTTATGGTGCCCTTCACAGTTATACTTTACTAAAAGATATCTTTTACTTATCATCATGTAGTGGATAAAGGCAAATCCAGTGTAGCTGTGAGGATGGAGATCATCAGCTTGACATCAAGCTCTAGCTAATATCCTTTTAAGGAAATGCATCCGCAAACTTTGTGCCAAAAAGTGCTCAGCCCGTCATTTTTCTGATTACTGAAAATCTTTTTGTTTTCCATTTTCTATAAAAGTATGATTTCCGTTCAAGGTGTCCTCCCTTGTTTTTCCCTGATGAGCTGTGGAGTTTCTTGGCCCCCGGTACATGGAACTGGCCACTTCTGTTCGGATGTGGGACTGCGCCACTGGCGCCCGGGGCCCAGCTCTCCATGTGCGCCTGGCCAGCACAGCTGCTAGTTCAAGTGAAAATTGATTTGGGTGAAGTACAAGGCCTGGAACATGGCGCAGGAAGTGAAACTTTGATGAAGTGAAAAGGGGTATGTCTAACCGAAAAAAAAAAAAAAAAAAAATTAGAAGAATCAAAGAGCAGGAGAGAATTTTCTGTGAACCTAGTTATCAGGTGGACCATTTATATTTCATCTCTGGTTTGAACATGGTAGACAAGTTTACTTGATGGTTGAAACTATTCCTAACCAAAATAATGTCTTCATAGTCTTATGATCTGAGAAAACTTGCCTTTTGACTCAATTGAAACTACAAATGATTTTTTTCTTGGATAGATGCAAGGTTGTCTACCTTTTATCCTCTGATTATATGCTGCAGGCCTTTGCACAGTTAAAATGATCCTGCAGGCATCCACTGTTAAGTCAATCAAGAATACTACAGGGGGTTTTGGTCTGCATTTACTGATAGCTCTGAGAAGTTTTGATCCAAAACCCTTTTAGTGGGAGTTTTATTGTTTTTTTCTCCCTCAGCGATACATTATCTGTGGAAAACTCTATGCATTATAGAAGTATAATATAGATTATCTGCATATAGATTTTAATAGTCAGTCATGTTTCCAAGTGCTTTCTTAAAATATCTTCTTTTAATCAGGCCAAGATTGTGCAGTACATTAAAAGAATTCTTAAAAAGCTTAAAAATCTTACTAGATGACCTCAGTATGGTCCTATTTAACATACCCTTGGGAACATGTGCATGAAATACATTGTGGTTTGAGGTTTTCCAACCCAAATAAACTTAAAAGAAAATGTAGCTTTTAATAGAAACTATTCAAATTCCTGCAAAAATAGGTATGGATCTCACCACTGAGAGGGTTTAAAAGCATTATTATCTACTATGAGAATCAAAAGAGAATGTGTTATCCTGCTTTTTCTATTTTGCTCAAGACCATATATTTGGTGGTTCTAGTGTATGACCATTTTTGAATGAGCTGCTCAATTAAAAAATATATATATATGAATAATTGGACCTCTGATGAATATTTTTATTTCTCCTTGATGCCATGACCTGTGGGTGGGAAAGAAAGGGCAAAGGGTGTCGCAAAACTGGTGTTGTTTAACAGAGTCTTCATATTTGTACCACACAAGTTGAAGACATCAGGTGTAAGACATCACCCTAAAGCATCACTTCTGAGAACTATTGGGAGGGAAATATCAGAACTGAAATATCACAGCTGGCCCTGATTTTAACTGGTGCCAAACACCTGCAGGCCCTAAAAGGATACCAAAACAAAACCCCACCCTGTGGCAGCAAGCCAGCCCTTAACAACCCTTCCTTAACTTTGCATCACCATCAAAATTAATTTAACATTTTCTACAGAAACCTTATTCTTCCTGTCCCAGAAGGCCATTACAACTCCTTTAGCCAATCTTTCATATGGGATAAATATGTCATAGAAACAAACAGAGTGAAGTCTTGAAATATTTGATCACTTAAAAATTATCTGTTGTTTTCATATCATTATTTGTGGAAGCCTGTGAAGTTGGAGGGTTTATTAATCTCTAGGTTAGCTCATAGTCTCTAAGTGATTTTGTTTTAGCACATTTTGGCAAATTATCTGAGCATCTGGGGGGAAAAGCCTTCAGTATTCATATAGTAAGTGTCAGAAGCTCCCCGAAATATAAAGCTATTTTTGAAGCCCATATACACACAGGCATGCATGTGCACACATGAACACACATACACACATGCACCATTGATGTATTTCAAAGATTGCTTTTTGAATGACATTCATTAATATTTATTGAGATTCAGTTGCATAGCCCTGAGAGGGTTATACAAATCAAGCAAAATTATATCCTTGTTTCTAATACTGCTGGGAAATATGTACATACCGTGCTCCCTGTAACTGGAAAACAGTTGATGAAGATCTGAGGTAAAACAGTTTGTCTGGATATAATTCTTAGTAGACAAGAGATTAAAAAGTAGAATTGATGTTTATCTTTGAGTGTGTATGACACATTTCAGATGATGAACAAATTCAGACGTATTATGTGTGTGAATATTCAGCCCTGAATATTCATTGGAAGGACTGATACTGAAGCTGAAACTCCAACATTTTGGCCACCTGATGCGAAGAACTGACTCATTTGAAAAGACCCTGGTTCTGGGAAAGATTGAAGGGCAGAGAAGAAGGGGAAGACAGAGGATGAGATGGTTAGATGACAACAGACTCAAAGGACATGAGTTTGAGTAAACTCTGGGAGTTGGTGATGGACAGGGAGGACTGGCGTGCTGCAGTTCATGAGGTCACAAAGAGTTGGACACAACTGAGTGACTGAACTGATCTGAACCACTCTAATGGCAGAAAGTGAAGAGGAACTAAAGAGCCTCTTGATGAGAGTGAAGGAGGACAGTGAAAGAGCTGGCTTAAAACTAAATGTTAAAAATCCCAAGATCATGACTGTGTGTGTGCTTAGTCAGTCAGTCGTGTCTGACTCTTTGCAACCCCATGACTGTAGCCCTCCAGGCTCCTCTGTCATGGGGATTCTCCAGGCAAGAATACTGGAGTGGGTTGCCATGCCCCCCTCTAGGAGATATTCGCAACCCAGGGATCGAACCTAGGTCTTCTGAATTGCAGGCAAATTCTTTACCATTTGAGCCAGGGAAGCCCCAAATCATGGCATCTGGCCCCATTACTGCATGGCAAATAGAAGGGGGAAAGGTGGAAGTAGTGACAGATTTCCTCTTCTTGGGCTCTAAAATCACTGTGGATGGTGACTACAGCCATGAAATCAGAAGACATTTGCTTCTTGGCAGGAAGGCTATGACAAACTTAGACAGTGTCTTGAAAAGCAGAGACATTACTCTGCCAACAAAGGTCTGTGTAGTCAAGTCTATGGTCTTCCCAATGGTCATGTATTGTTGTGAGCGCTGGACTATATAAAGAAGTGGAGTGCTGAAGAATTGATGCCTTTGGACTGTGGTGCTGGAGAAGACTCCTGAGAGTCCCATGGATAGCAAGGAGATCAAACCAGTCAATTTTAAGGGAAAATCACCCTTGAATACTTGTTGGAAGGACTGATGCTGAACCTGAAACTCCAATATTTTGGTCATCTGATGTGAACAGCTGACTCACTGGAACAGTCCCTCATGCTGAGAAAAATTGAGGGCAGAAGGAGAAGAAGGGTGTAAGATGATGAGATGGCTGGATGGCATCACCGATGCAATGGACATGAACTTGGGCTAACTTCGGGAGATGGTGAGGGACAGAGAAGCATGGCATGCTGCAGTCCACAGGGTCCAAAGAGTCAGACATGATTGGGTGACTGAACAACAACAATAATCTATATTTATAGAATTCTTAATATTAATATTAATTTTACTTATGCTATTTTGTTTTCTTATGGATTTGAGTTATAGATTTGAATTAGATTTGCTGTCCTTTCCTTATTCTAACAGAGATTTTTTTTGCCCTTATTCACCCCCTTTGTACTATTTTGTCAAATATATTTCTGTATGCTATAGGTCAACAATACATTTATTTACATATTGTTTATTGCAATATCATTTTAAATATGTCAAGAGATGAAAGGAGGAGAAATATGCAGTTATATTGCTTTTTATAGATGGCTAAGTGATTATCTTCCTGGTATTCTCTATGTGTGTCTGTGTGTGAGTTCATAGTGCTATATGGTATCATTTAGTATCAGCCTAAAGAATTTTCTTTGGTATTCACTATAGTGTATTATGTACCAACAAATTCTCTTAGCTTTTGTTTATCTGGGTTTATCTTTAGTTTGCCTTCATTTGTGGAAGGTAGTTTTGCTGGATACAATATTCTTGTTTGACAATCTTTACTTTCAGCACTTTGAGTATGTTGTTTCACTGCCTTCTGATTCCCACGGTGTCTGATGAGATGCTATGTGTTAATTTTCTTGGGTTCCTTTTATGTGATGTCATTTTTCTTTTGCTCTTTTCAGAATTTTCTCTTTGTCTTTGAACTTTATGAGTATGCTGTGTCTGGTTGTGTATTGATCTCTTTACATTTATCCCAGTTAGAGTTCATTGAGCTTCTTGGATGTATAGATTAATGTTTTCCATAAAATTTGTAAAGTTTTAAGCCATTATTTTTTGATATTCTTCATTTTTTCTTCTTCTGGTACTCCAGTTATGTGTATGTTGGTCATTAAATAGTGTTTCACATTTGTCTGAGACTTCGTTCAGTTTTCTTAATTTGTTTTTCTTTCTGAGATTCAGATTGAATAATTCCTATTAGTTTATCTCTAAGTTTGTTGATTCTTTCTTCTGACAATTCAAATATATAATTGAGTCTCTTGAGTGAATTTTTCATTTCAGTTATTCCACTTTTCAACTCAAGAATTTCCATTTGGTTCCTTTTAATAATCTGAATATTTCTCTTTATTGATATTGTCTCTTTGATGAGATATTGTCCTCACATCTTCCTATAATTAAGCATGATTTCCTCTTGTACTTCAAACATATTTATAATAGCTGCTTTGAAGTTTTTTTCTGCTAAGTCCACCGACTGGGCCTCTTCAAAGGCAGTTTCTATTGCCAGCTCTTTCTTTCTGTGTATTGGATGCACTTTACTGTTTATTTGCATGTTTTGTAATTTAGATCCCCCTACCCCAGTTGTTGCTTTGTTTGTTGTTTACTAGGTCAAACAACATCGTGTGAAATGCTGGACTGGATGAAGCACAAGCTGGAATGAAGATTGATGGGAGAAATATCAATAACCTCAGATATGCAGATGATACCACCCTTATGGCAGAAAGTGAAGAGGAACTAAAGAACCTCTTGATAAAAGTGAAAGAAGAGAGTAAGAAAACTGGCCTAAAAATCAGAATTCAAAAAACAAAGATCATGGCATCCAGTCCCATCACTTAATGGCAAATAGATGGGGAAACAATGGAAACAGTGACAAGACTTTATATTCTTGGGCTCCAAAATCACTGCAGATGGTGACTGCAGCCATGAAGACACTTGCTTCTTGGAAGAAATTTATGAAGAACCTAGACAGCATATTAAAAAGCAGCGAGATTGCTTTGCCATCAAGGGTCCATCTAGTCAAAGCTTTGGTGTTTCCAGTGATCATGTATGGATGTGAGAGTTGGACCATAAGGAAAGCTGAGAGTCAAAGAATTGATGCTTTTGAACTGTGGTGTTGGAGAAGACTCTTGAGAGTCCCTTGGACTGCAAGGAGATCCAACCAGTCTATCCTAAAGGAAATTAATCCTGAGTGTTCATTGAAAGGACTGACATTGAAGCTGAAGCTCCAATACTTTGGCCACCTGTTGTGAAGAACTAACACATTTGAAAAGATCCTGATTCTGGGAAAGATTGAAGGCAGGGGGAGAAGGGGATGACAGAGGATGAGATGGTGGCTGGCATTACCAACTCAATGGATATGAGTTTGAGCAAGCTATGGGAGATGGTGAAGGACAGGGAAGCCTGGTGTGCTGCAGTCTATGGGGTCACAAAGAGTTGGACATGACTGAGTGACTGAAACTCACTCAGTTTGTTGTTTGTGAGGTCAAACAACATGATTTGACTGCATTAATATTGTGAAGTCTTTTTTGCACAGCTTCTAACGTTCCAGCTCAGATTGGTTTAACTTGTTTTTGTTTTTTACATAGTGGTCACTCCTGGGTAGACATAATCCAGTTAGTGGTCAAAGATTGTTCTCAGCCAGTTAGGTTTTTATCCTTTACACTTGTATGCGTATATGGCTTAGAGCCTGTTATAACAGTTCAGAGAGTTTACCTTATTTTGCCCTACTTTTAGCCAGGGACTAGTCACTTGGGGACTCTCTCTGGGACTGGTTTTGCTTTCTCAGAAGCAATTGCTCAGGCTTCTAGGGATAAATGTGATTTTAGTTTTAAACATAGCTTCCTAGACATTGCCTCTGGGTCAGAGTAGCTTAATACCCAGTCAGTGTTTGGTCAGAAGTTGTTTGAACCCTCATGCCAGTGAGACTTCTGCTGTGTTAATGGATCAGACTGCACTGTGGTGAATGGTTGGGTTTGTTTAATTTGTTTGGGTGTCTCACAGAACTCAAGAAATTTGTTTACATGCTACATTACTATTGTATTATAAAGGATATTAAAGGATATAAATCAACAATGAGATGAAAGATACATAGAGAAAGGTCCTAAATGAAGGATCTTCTGTCCTTGTGGAGTTTGAGGACTGGCATGGTGGCACATGGAAGCATTCTGGTTCCCCAACCTGGAAGCTATCTGAACCCCTTTCCTTTGGGGTTTTATAGTGATTTCATTACAAGGCATGATTGATAAAATAACTGGCTGTTGGTGATTGGGTCAACCTCCAGCCCTTCTCCCTTCCTCAGAAATCAGGAAATGGAGCGAAAGTTCCAGCCTTCTATTTAATGTTTGTTTCCCCTGGCAGTTAGATTTCATCTTTAGGTGTTTCCTAAAAGTCACCTTATTAACGTAAACTCAGATGTGGTGAAAAGGGGCTTGTTATGAATAACTAGATACCTATTTCACCTTCATGACTCTTTCAGGAACTGAGGATGAGAGACCAAATACAGCAAAAGATTCTCCTGTTGCTTTTATTGCTCAGGAAATTCCAACAGTTTGGGGAACTGTGAGAGAGAAATACATGAGAAATATTGTGACTGAATGTGTGTTTCAGATGACCAAATGCATATTAATATGGCTTATTAGTCAGAGTATCACACTTGGTGGTTTCAAGGTGATGGGACTCAGGCTATAAGTTCTGCTTAGCTTTCTGTGGGTTGTGGTTCTAATGTCACTTCAGTTTTCCAGACTTTTGCAGAGGTATCCAAATCTGTGCTGTGCATGCACCACCTAATAGATCTGGGTGGTGTTGTATCTGTTAGTTCAGTTTTCAAAATGTGGTTTGTTGAATTCAACCCTTGCATATGTATGCCCAAGAATTCATAAACAACCTTATGCAGTCATATTCCCAAGTTTCTCTCTTATTATCTCCTTGGTAACTTGTAGGGAACCTCTTTCTGGTCTTGTGGCCAGAATGCTGTGACTGTAGTTACTGTGTTCTCCTGTGCACTTCCATAACTGCACTTGTCTTTGGGACCAGGTAGCAGCGGGACAGAGAGAGAAAAAGAGCAGTGGATTTGACTCCACTTTTTTTTTGAAATGCAGTTCCATCAAACTTAAAGGAATGTTCCCCTTTCTTCAAATTTTGGCTTTTGCTGGCTCCCATCATTGCCTCTTCTAGCCAAAGCTGATGCTCCCACTGTCACCTCAGCCTTGGCTGAGAGCTGGGGCAGGGGGATGGATAAAAGAAAGCAGAAACCAGATTTCTACACTCTCTGAGTTATGCATTCCCTTTTCCTATTATTCCTTGAACTAAAACAATAGGCTTCTACTGGAGTTTTCTTTGTTTGCACCTGTGTTCATTTGAGCTGCTATAACAAAAACACCATTGGTGGAGTTACAAATAAACAATAGAAATTCATTTGTCCCATTTCTGTGAGCTGGGGAGTCCAAGATCAAGGCACCAGCATAGTCAGTATTTGATTGTGCTTAGTCACTCAGTTGTGTCTGACTCTTTGTGACCCCGTGGACTATAGCCCTCCATGCTCCTCTGTCCATGGGGATTCTCCAGGCAAGAATATTGGAGTGGGTTGAAATGCCCTCCTCCAGGGAGTCTTCCCAACCCAGGGATTGAATCCAGGTCTTCCACATTGCAGGAGGATTCTTTACCATCTGAGACACCAGGGAAGCTCAAACGGTATCCGATTAGAACCCACTTTTTGTTTCATAGATAGTTGTTTTTTTCAGTTGATCTTCTCATAGTGGAAGGGGTGACACGGGAGCTCCCTGAAGCCTCTTTTATCATTTATTAGTATTTTTAATAAGAATCGATGATCTTTCACTATAGGTGACAATGTGCACAAACACCATGAAGAAATAAAGAATTACCGGCACCCCAGCAGCCTCCCTGAGGTCTCTTTGATATGGATGTTAATCCCATTCCTGAGGGCTCCATTCTCTTGACTTAATCTCCTCCCTAGGACTCCCTCTCCAAATACTGTCCCACTGGGGGACTAGAGTTCAAAGTATGAATTTGGTAGGGAGTGCACAAACATTTATCTATTGCAGCATCTCAGTGCTCATTTTGTTTCCTGGGGATACAACACTAAAAAAACTGAGAAATTTACCACTTGTATGATGGAGTTTGAATTCTATTCTTTCCCTATCCATCTGCTGCTGTTGACTTTTGAGTCCTCTGAAAGCTCCTCCACTCATTCTGTCCAGGTTTGATAGCTACATTCAAGAGGAGGCAGTGTAGAGTATACTTACTGCTTCATAGCATCTGGAACCTGAATGTTTCAATTTAAAAGCAAGTATTTCTTAATATTTTAAAAAACAGTTTCCAGATCATTTTTCTCCAAAAGAATCTTAACATAGTTGTTAGTTTGTAGTACTCAAAAAGTTCATATACTTTGCAACTACTTTTTCATGCAAATTAGAATTTTCAGGAAGTGTCTAATCAAACCAAAATATAGAAATGAATGAAGAGATTAATAAATAAATGGAACTACAATATACAACTTCTGTACTGATTGTCAGGCAAGTAAATGTTGTAGTTTCAAACATTTATATGAATGTATTTAGATGAATACAATGTTGGAGATTTGTTTACTTTTTTTTTTTAAATTAAAGAAAGGGTTTCCTGTTAAAAGGAAAGAAATGAAGTCTTTTGACCTATGGGAATGAGTGGTTAGGTTGTCCTTAAACGACTTTCCTTAAATGTCAGTTTTCTATGTTGGTCATTTGACAATTACCTAGCACTTATCTAGCATTCTCTGGCAAATGCGGTGTTTTAGAATATGAAGGAAAACAAAATTCTCAGAAAGAGGAGAAAGGTATCAGAGCCTGCAATGGTCAGGGGGACTGAGCAAAAATAAATAAATAAAAAGAGTCTATTTTCTTGTTTCTGAGCAGTACTAAATCATTCATCTAATTTTTCTTGGCAAATACAATATAAGCCTGGAACATCTTGTGTAGTGCCAGGAAGTGAAGAAGTGCCCACAAAATGATGGGAACATGGCAAAAGCACAAAGCCGGCAACTTCAAAGAGTTCCCAATAGCCACATTAGGGCAATTTGAGTAACAAAATAAATATAATTATAGTAATGGATTATAATCCATAGAATAAAGTAAGTATCCATGACTCCATACTAATATAAATAAATAGTTGAATCAATCAGTGAATGTAGAGGAATGGAAAGAGCTCTTTAGATTGTAGAATTTCAACTAATAAACATAAAAGAATGAAGGAAATTGAAAATTATCTTCAGGTAAACATACTAAAATTATGACAAAAAAGAGGATATCTGTATAATCACAGTGTATCTCTTTACCCTCTCTGTTACAAAGGCAAAACTTCTGATTTCACAGTGGGGAACTCTTACTGACATCAGCTTAACCAAGTGATTCAAGTTAGTATCACCAGTAATAAGATCTGACAGCATCATGGATCTTTTGTTATGCTGCATAATCACTTTCTTGTCCCAAATGTATAACTTGAATCTAATCATGGGAAAATATCTGACCAACTCAAATTGAGAAATTCTGTAAATTGCCTGACCAGTGTTTTTCAAAAATGTCAAGATTATGCAAGACAAAAACTAAGATTGGAGATTATGACAGTTATTTGCAATGTGGGATCCTAGATAGTATCCTGTTTTGGAGAAAAGTACATTAGCATGACACTTGTCAAATTTCCAAGTCTCTAGTTAAGTTAGTGACATTGTATCAATTTTAATTTTTTGGTTTTGATAGTCTTACTCTGGGTAGATAAGATGTAAATAGCAAAAGCTGGGTGATGAATATTTGAAAACTGTGCTTTGCAACTGTTTTGTCCTTCAAAATAAAAAGAAAGAAACCCAGAAATTTTATTTCAAATACCTCACATTACATAAATACAAAGGCAAGGAGCCTTGCATTAAGATAATTAAAGCATGAAGTGGCAAAGGGAAGTCCTCTATGTGTGTGTGCAAGCTCAGCTGCTTCAGTTGTGCCCTATAGAACCTGCATAATAAAATTTTATTGCTTCTCAGGTTTCCATCATTTGAAAACAGCGCTTATCAAAATATCAGAGGACTCTTATGTGCCATTTCATTTGTTTTCTCACATTTCAAATTGATTATGTCTTTCTTTGCTGTTCCAGGGACATGAGACCCTGAGTAGTATGAAGCCTGAACTATTATTGATATTTCTGCATCTTAGTTGAGATTTTATTTCTGATGCCTGAGGACCACTGAGACAGCCACACACTCAATCAAATTTTCAGATCTTTTCCACACAACTGTAGTTGATCCCTTGTCAAGAATTTAAATGAAAGCTAATTTAAATTCATTTTTCTTTAGAAAACAGATTTTTGCTAATTTATAAAATGTAATTAAAATGTTACCAGAATGCAGTTACTCTTGGAAATACTTCTCCACAGATTCTCATTTTTGCAAAATAGATATGTCTCATTTAACTTTTATGAAAAATGGTTAAATTTTCAAAATTCGTTTCAGAAGCTATCCAATTTCTTAGTAGTACGCTAAGTGTCAATAGTTGTTGTAAGCCCTTTTATGTCATCAGACAGTGGTTCTCAAACAGGTTGTATATTAGAGTCACCCAGAGAACTCTTCCAAAATCTAGATCCTGGAGCTCTAGAAACATGATATCTGATAATACAGGTCAGTATGGAGTTAAGTATATCTGAATATTTAGAAAATTCACCAAGGATTCTACTATAGAATCACAAAATGGTTTGAAGAGGGGATAATTTTGTAGTTATAAACAGTCTTTCTAATTGGGACAAACCTGACTTTTATTTGGGCTCTGCCACTTACTCACTGGATGACTCTGAGCATTACTTAACTTTCATGTGACTTAGCCTCCTCTTCTGTAAAATAGAGGTTTTAATGATTTTTACCTCATTAATTAAAAAAAAATTCAATGAGATAAGATAGAGCCTATAAAGTATTTAAAGTGAGGGCACTTTTTTATTGATTAGTTTCTTAAGATGATCAGGTGTTTTCTGGAAAATGCCATAGTGGAAGGGAAGGAACATCAGGCAAAAGTAGCAACCAAGCCAAGAAAGTGATGCTTTCAAATTGTGGTGTTGGAGAAGACTCTTGAGAGTTCCTTGGACTGCAAGGAGATCAAACCAGTCAATCCTAAAGGAAATCAACCTTGAATATTCATTGGAAGGATTAATGCTAAAGCTGAAACTCCAACACTTTGGGCACCTGAAGCAAAGTGCCGACTCACTGAAAAAGACCCTGATGCTGGGAAAGATTGAAGGCAGGAGGAGAAGGGGACAGCAGAGGACCAGATGGTTAGATGGCATCACTGACTCAATGGACATGAGTTTGAGCAAACTCCGAAAGTTGGTGAAGGACAGGGAAGCCTGGTGTGCTGCAGTCCACGGGGTCGCAAAGAGTTTAACATGATTGACTGAGCAAATAACAACAACAACAACAAGCAAAGAAATGGGAGACATGAAAATGCCTGGGTAGATGTGAGGAGGTCAGGTGGTGTGTTATGGCTGGACTATAGAGTGTGGATGAGATACGCTAGGAAGTGAAGATGGAGAACCCAAGAGTCATTTCATGGAATATGGTATGTTATGCTGATAAGTTTGATCTGTATCTAAATTGTTTGTCAGAACATGTGGTCTGATGCCAGGTACTGGAAGTGTAGCAGATGTACTCATACCAGCAGCAATTTATTCTGATGATCTCAGGTAGCTATGAAGCCTAGGAGAATGCAGGATGAAAGTATGCCTGCATATATCTGTATATGACATATGTAGTGTCTATTAGTCCCATGGTAAAGATTCAGTGTAGGAAATACAAGTCCTAAGGTCCAAGTTGTATTTGACCCATCCTACCAAAAAACATGTATTGTCAGAGTTATTGGGAACTTAATCATCATAGCTATTCATTCTTTGTTTTATACTTTGTCAGCCAGAAATCTGAGAGTGAACCTCTCATAAACTCAAGTTCTGGTATTAATCAAGCTATATATGGCACGCGATGACTGCTATGGTTTTTACAGTAGTCACATATGGATGTGAGAGTTGGACTATAAAGAAACCTGAGTGCCAAAGAATTGATGCCTTGAACTGTGGTTTGGAGAAGACTCTTGAGAGTACCTTGGACTGCAAGGAGGTCAAACCAGTCTATCCTAAAAGAAATCAGTCCTGAATAGTCTTTGGAAAGACTGATGCTGAAGTTGAAACTCCGATACTTTGGCTACCTGATGTGAAGAACTGACTCACTGGAAAAGACCCTGATGCTGGGAAAGATTCAAGGCAGGAGGAGAAGGGTCTGACAGAGGATGAGATGGTTGGCTGGCATCACTGACTCGATGGACACGAGTTTGAGTAACCTCTGGAAGTTGGTGATGGACAGGGAAGCCTGGCATGCTGCAGTCCATGGGGTTGCAAATAAGCAGACATGACTGAGCGACTGAACTGAACTGATGGCACATGAAATGAGTACTGTGAAGAACTACAGGAAATCGGCTACTTTAATGTATAGATATGTGTCGGCATGTTGGGGAATAGTGTTTATTGAACTGCAGCTGAACTCACATGTGCCATTGTAAACCCTACTCCTAACCATCTTCGATTGTGAAATCAGTTTTAAAGAGCTTCCTCCAGGATAAAATTCAACTCCTAATCCCATGGAGGTCCATATTACTTATCCTTAAATTGTAACTAAAGTAGGGAAAGCCAGGATCTGATTCTTTGGGGACACCCATATGAGTGGGCAGACACAAGCTAAGCACGATGCTGTTCTGAATTCTGGGGTCCTCTGACACAACACACACAATGACATCATGTCATTGAAAAAGTTGCTCTTATCCCCCAAAGGTTTATGAGTACAACTAGTGTTTATTTAAACTAGAAAGAGTGGTGATTGCATAGCATAGAGACTCAAAGAAGTATCTTTATATAAACTGTAGAAGTACAATTAGATAAGAAATATATTTTTTCAGAGTATGAGAAACTTGGACTTTGGACAAGAAGATGACTTAGGTAAGATGTTGATGTGTCATTGTCACTTCTTCAGTTGTAGCAGTGCGACTCTGGTGGCAAATGTTGATAATGGGGAAGAGAATGCATGTATGAGGGTATATGGGCACTCTATTTTCCTCTCAATTTTGCTATAAACCTAAAACTACTCTAAGAAATGAAAGAAAGATGCTCTAAACTGTATTGATACTGCCTTTAGACTAGACTTTTCAGTATTGGAATGGAGCTCAGTTTGTTGTCTGAGACCTAAAGATTCAGAATTCATTCATAATCAGATATTTCATGAGTACCCACTGTGTACAAAGCAGTGTGCTAAACACTGAAGAGAATGAATAGCAGTATTTGGTTGATTCCAAACAAGTACTAAACTAATAAACATGAAAGTGAAGTCACTCAGTCGTGTCCGACTCTTTGCGACCCCATGGACCGGAGCCTACCAGGCTCCTCCGTCCATGGGATTTTCCAGGCAAGAGTACTGGAGTGGCATGCCATTATTTGTTTGCAGTGAAAAACATATTTGCTTCAAAGTCTACAATATGTTACATCTATTTGTTAGGGTATAATTTTGGGGTATTAAGACCCTCATAGGGAGCTATGTTAATAATTAGGATATTGTTGGTTAAGATGAAATTTGAAGATCATTGGAGTTAAATTTTTTTCTCACTTTTTATTTTTAAATAGTTAGATTCACAGGGAGCTGCAAAGATGGTACAGAGAAGTTCTATGGACCTCTAACTTAGTTTCTCCCAATGATTGCATTTTACATAATTATAGTACAGTGACAAAGTCAGGAGTCTGACTTTAGTAGTGTATGTGTATAGTTCTATGCCATTTTAATACACAAATGTGTAGAGTTATGTAATCACAAACACATTCAAGACACTGAACTGTTCCATAACCACAAAGATCTCTGTTATGCTACCCTTTTATAGTCACATCTACCACTGCCTCATTCCTAATTTGTCTTCTGTCACTATGAGTTTTTCTTTTCACTAGTGTTATATAAATGGAATCATACTACAGTATGTGACTTTGAAAAAATGACAGCTTTATTGAGATATTGTTCACATACCATAAAATTACTCTTTTAATGTATATACTCCTTCATTTTTTAGCTGATTCACAGAATTGTGCAACCATCACCACTAATTTCAGAACATTTTTGTAATCCTTAGTAGAAACAACATTAGCATTCAGTCCTTGTTTTTCCTTCCGCTAGCCCCTAGAAACCACTAATTTATTTTATTTTCTGTTTCTATGGATTGTTCTCTTCTGTATGTTTCATGTAAATGGAATCATTTGATGTGTCCTTTTATGAGTGGTTTTTTTACTCAGCATGGGGTTTTCAAGGTTCCTCCATGTTGTACTGTGTGTCAGTGTTTCATTGCTTTATATGGCTGAATAGTATTCCGTTGAATAGATATACTACATTTTACTTATCCATTCATCAATTGAAGGACATTTGGATTATATTCACATTTGGCTATTATGAATAGTGCTTTTATTGTAAATTCATATATAAGCTTTGTGAAGATATACATTTTTTTTTTAGATGAGCAAAAGTGAAAATTTTTTATTGAAGTATAGTTGAGGTACACTATTATATAAGTTATGAGTGTATAATATAGTGGTTCATAGTCTAAAAGTTATACATCATTTATAGTTATTATAAAATATTGGCTAATTTCCCTGTCTTGTACAATATATCCTTGTAGTTTATTTTATGCATGATAGACATTTTTATATCTATTGGGTAATGGAACTTCCGGATCATATGGTAATTCTATGTTTGGCTTTTTGAGGAATGGCTAAACTTTTTTCCAAAGTGACTGCCCTTTTTTATAATCCCACAAGCAATGTATGAACATTCCAATTTCTCCACATCCTTGCCAACACTTATAATCTATCTCTCCTTATTTATTTCTACCTTCTTTTCTTCCCCCTCTCCCTGCTTCCCAAGTGCCCTTTTTTCCCTTCCCCCTTCCTGTCTTCCTTCCTTCCTCTCTTCCTTTCTTTCTTTGTTCTATTTATAGCCATATTACTGGGTATGAAGTAGTATCTCATTGTAGTTTTGATTTGCATCTCATTAAGAATTATGATACTCAAAATATTCTAAAATGATTATTGGCCATTTGTATGTCTACTCTGCATAAATATCTATCCAAATATTTTGCCATTTTAGGAATTGGTTTATCTGTCTATTATTATTGAGTTCTAAGAGTTCTTCAGATCTTTGTATGCAAGTTCTTAATCAAATATATGAATTAAAAATATTTCCTTTCATTCTGTCAATTGTCTTTTTACTTTCTTAATGGTGTTCTTTGAAGAACAAATATTTTTAATTTGGGTGAAGTTTCATTTATCTCTTTTTGGTGTCATATCCAAGAAACTATTGCCTAATTCAAGGACCTAAAAATGTATGATTGTATTTTCTTCTAACAGTCTTATAGATGTACCTTTTATATTTAATTCTCTGATCTATTTTGAGTTGAGTTTTGCATATAGGGTGAGGTAGGAGTCTAACTCTTTTCCTATGCATATGGATAACCAGTGGTACAGCACAAATTGCTGAAAGATTATTCTTTCCCTCATTGAATTTTCTGGCATCTTTGTTGAGAATTATTTCACAGTAAATATGAGGGTTTGTTTCTGTTCCATTGGTCTGTATATCTATCCTTTTGCCATTACCACACTGTATTGAACTGTAGTTTTGTCATTGTTTTGAAATGAAGAAGTGTGAGTACTCCAACTATCTTTTTCTCTTTCAAAATTGTTTTGTTTTTCCAGGTCTCTTGCATTTTCATATGAATTTTAGGGATAACTTGCCAATTTCTGCTAAGTCAGTTGGGATTGTGAAAGTAATTGTGTTGAATTTGCAGATCAGTTTGGCAGTATTGCCATTGACTAATATTAAATCTTCTGATTCATGAAAATATGTCTTTCCCTTTAGTCTTCTTTATTTAAAAAATACTTTTTAGTTTTTATTGTACAAGTTTTGTATTTTTTGTTAAATTTTACCTGAGTATTTTATTCTTATTGATGATGTGGAATGGAATTGGTAAATGGAAATTAGTTTGTTAATTTTACTTTATATTATTAATTACTATCACATGGAAGTAAAATGCACTTTTGTATTTTTGTATCCTTCAGTCTTACTGAACTCATTTATTAGTTTTAATAGCATTTCTATTGGGAAGAAAGGGGGGTCTTTGGGATTTTTATATACATAAGATCATGTCATCTTCCTATCTAATTTGAGTGGCTTTCTTCTCAATTTTTGCCAGAATTCCGTAGATAGAATATCCAGTACAATGTTGGATAGAAGTAGCAAGAGCAGACATCCTTGTCTGCTGATCTGATCTGAGGGACAAAGCATTCAGTCTTTCACCGTTAGTATGACATTTGCTGTGGTCTCATAGATGCCTTTTTATCAGGATGAGGCAGTTACTTTGAATTTGTTGTTGAATAACCTAGATAGCATATTAAAAAGCAGAGACATTACTTTGCCAACAAAAGTCTGTCTAGTCAAGGCTATGGTTTTTCCAGTAGTCATGTATGGATGTGAGAGTTGGACTGTGAAGAAAGCTGAGCGCTGAAAAATTGATGCTTTTGAACTGTGGTGTTAGAGAAGACTCTTGAGAGTCCCTTGGACTGCAAGGAGATCCAACCAGTCCATCCTAAAGGAGATCAGTCCTGGGTGTTCATTGGAAGGATTGATGCTGAAGCTGAAACTCCAGCACTTTGGCCACCTCATGTGAAGAGTTGACTCATTGGAAAAGACCCGGATGCTGGGAGGGATTGGGGGCAGGAGGAGAAGGGGACGACAGAGGATGGGATGGTTGGATGGCATCAACGACTTGATGGACATGAGTTTGAGTAAACTCTGGGAGTTGGTGATGGATAGGGAGGCCTGGCGTGCTGTGATTCATGGGGTCACAAAGAATCGGACAAGACTGAGTGACTGAACTGACTGACTGACTTGTATCATAAAGAGGTATTGGTTTTCTGTGTTCAGTTGATCACTTTTTATTGATATATTGTATCACATAAATTGATTTTTCAGCTTTCAAGTCAAACTTGTACTTAGTCATGGTATATAATCCTTTTTATGTGTTGCTGTGTGTTTGGTTTGCTAGTATTTTGTTGAGAATTTGTTTTGTCTATATTCTTAAGAGATATTTGTGTGTAGTTTTCCTGTTATGTGTTGCCTGGTGCTGGTTTCAGGGTAATACTGGCCTCATGTAATGAGCTAAAAATTCATGAGTTGCCTTCACTTTATGTATAGGTATAATTGTCTTTTTTAATTAGTTAAGAGAAGAAATAAGTATATATTTGTTATGTCTTTTATATTTTCCCATTTGTCTTTACTGGTGCTCTTTGTTTGTTTTTCATATGGGCTTAAAGAACTTTTAATATATATTATAAAGCAGGTGTGTTAGCAAGACATTCTCTCAGTTTTTGTTTATCTGGGAATATCTTCAATTCATCTGCACTTTTTAAAGATAATTTTTCCATATACAAAATTCTTGAGTCACGATTTTTTTCTTTTAAAAGTTTTTAAAACTTTCAATATAGCATCCATTGGCCATCTAGCATATGGTTGTTTCTGGTGATAAGTCAGCTGCCAGTCTTATTGGTGTTTCCTTTGTGTTTCAGTTTGTTTTCTCCCAGTTTCAAGAGTTTTTGTTTATTTTGGGCTTTAAATATTTTGATTAGGATGTGTCTGGGGTGGATCTCTTTAAATTTATTCTATATAGAACTCTTTGAGCTTCCTGGGTGTGTAGATTAATGCTTTTGTCAAATTTGGGGGATTTTAGCCATTATTTAAATATTTTTGTGCTTGTTATTTTCTCTTCTTTCTGCTGATACTCTCATTATCCCTAAGATGGTGAACTTAATAGTATCACACTTTTTGCTTTTTTAAAAAAATTATTTTAAAATTTTGTTTCTCAGATTGCATAATTTCTAACAATCCATCTTCAAGTTTGCTGATTCTTTCTTCTCCCAGTTCAAATTTACTCTTTTTAGTCCCTCTAGTGAATATTTTATTTTAATTATTTTACTTTTCATCTCCAGAATTTTATTTAGTCCTTTTAAAATAACTTTTCTCTTTATTGATATTCTCTATTTTCCAAGACATTTTCATCATTTTTTCCTGTAATTCATTAAGGATGGTTTCCTTTAGTTTTCTCAATATTCTTATAAGGCTATTAAGTCTGGCAATTGGATACTCTCACAAGCAGTTTCTGTTACCTAGTCATTTTCTTGTGTATAAATCCCATTTTCATGTTTCTTTGTATGTCTCATCATTTTTGTTAAAAACTGGACATTTTCATTTTCAATGCTTCTTGTTATTTTATGTTTAATGACTCTTATGGACTGATTTATTGAGATCTTCCTCCTCCCCACCCCCAGAAGGTATAGCCACAGCCCTCTGTAGAGTCACCCTGAGATTACAGTGGTTTCAGCAGAGCTCTCTGTCTCTGCTTGTGTGTGTGTGTGTGTCACTCAGTTGTGTCCAACTCTTTGTGACCCCATGGACTATAATTCGTCAGGCTCCTTTGTCCATGGAATTCTCCAGACAAGAATACTGGAGTGGGTTGCCATTCCCTTCTCCAGGTGATCTTCCCAACCCAGGGATCAAACCTGGTTCTCTTGCATTGTAGGCAGATTGTTTACCATTTGAGCCACTCAGGAAGTCCTTGTCATTCCTTTATCTCTTGTAAATTGCTTCTGTTGATATCATATCCCTATCCTGCTGTTAAGCTCCATTAATGTCCAGCTTGTTCCTGTTTTGTTTTTAGCAGTGCCCTTGAGCTTAAATAGCTCCATAGTCTGATTGAACTAAATTGATCCCCTTTTGCTGGGATAGTTTTTGAGTCCAGTCTTTGAGTATTGTTGTGATCCTGGGGGTGGGTCTACTTAGCTTTCTTTTTTCCTGGTTCTCAATGGTAAGTAAGCTGTGAGTTTCCTTTTTTTTCCTTTTTCTTTCTAGCCTTCTGTTAGCCCACCAGCAAATCTCTATTGATTTGAGAGCATCCTTAGTCATGAACTTCTCCATGCTCTTTCCAAATATAGTCAGTTCCTTTGGGAGAGCCCTTCAACTTTCTTTTATTATTGTCTTCTCTCTTTGGATGAAATCTCTGAGGCACTGCCCTGAAGTTGGAGGCAGAGACAGTGGCCACTTCTCTCAGAGTGATACTCCTGCTTTGTGAACAGGATCTTGGCGGGGAGTGGTGTCAACTAAAAAAAGATGTACAGCTTGAGAGTTGTGAGTTAAATTTTATTTGGGGCAAAATGAGGACTGCAGCCCAGGAGGCAGCATCTCAGATAGCTCTGAGAGACTGCTCCAAAGCAGGAGTGGGGGAAAGTGAATATATAAGCTTTTAGTGAAGGGGTAGTTCAATACCATGAAGCACTCATTTTACAAAAGGGTTTTTGTCAGTCATGAGGATCTGATGTCTCCATGAAGGGATTTAGTTCTCTAGATATGAGGAGATGCAACATTGAGATCATAAAATCTGTTCCTAAAAACATTCAACTATCTAAAAACCTGTCCCACCAGATTCCCTGGGGCACAGAGTGCCTCACTCCACCCTGAACCCCCTCAGGGGTTGCTGAAGGTCAACAGCTATCGCAGCATGGGGTTCAGTCTCTGTAGAGGCAGATGGCAAATGCCTTTGTTGTTCAGTCATTGACTCTTGGTAAGTGCCAATTTGTAGTTGACAGTGGTAACTTCTGTTCTTCTTCATTTGCCTTTCCCAGTATGGAAACTCTGTCCTATGATCAAGCTATGGAAAGAGTATCTAGGATCTCAATATCCTTGGCTTGTGATACTTGGGATAGAGTCTGTGTTCTGTGGATCTTTGCTGAGTGAAAGAAGACAGCCCTGGACCTCTATAAAGTTCTTGCCTGAAGTAGGGACTCTGTAATACTGAATGAGGGGATGGAGTAGGGGGTGAGAAATGCTGTTGGCGTGCATTTTCTATTTTTTAAAAACTGGCTATGGCCTGTGGGATGTCAGTTCTGTGGCCAGGGATCGAGCTGTGCCCCCTGTATTGGGAGCATGGAATCTTAACCACTGGAACACCAACGAAGTCTCAGCATGCATTTTCTGAAGAGACACCTTAGCCCTTGGTTGGGAGCTGGTTGTGTGGGTAAGGAGCCCCTTGGTCTTGGATGCACCCATGAAGAGTAGAACTTCTGATCTCAGGAGCCACTAAGAGATTGGAGTTGCTGGAGTTGTGGTTCAAGTGCCAAAGAATTTTTCTGTTCTTACTGAAATTTAGCAGATTTTGTAGAATAAATATTTCTTCCTTTGCTGTATGCTGTAAGATAATTTGTAGAAACTTGAAATGGTTGTTTTTAATAATGATTTTCACCAGTGATGGCTATTTCACTGAGGAGTGGATCTGTGGAGCTCGTCATATCATTCTGGAAGTCACCAAACACCATTCTCCCCAATACACCTGGTAAAGTTTGTGTGTTGCTATGTGAAGGAAGCCAGGCACAAAAGGCTGCATATTATATAATTCTATTTACATAACATACCAGGAAAGGCAAAAGTATAGATATGGGAAACAGATTAGTGGCAAAGAGGAGGGGTAGAAATTGATTACAACGGAGCAGCACAAGGGAACTGGGAGGGGTTATTGAACTGTTCTGCGTGACTCTGTGGTGGTAGCACCTTATGCATTCAAAATCCA
This sequence comes from Cervus canadensis, assembly GCF_019320065.1. Lineage (NCBI taxonomy): Eukaryota > Metazoa > Chordata > Mammalia > Artiodactyla > Cervidae > Cervus > Cervus canadensis. The sequence continues at coordinate 76,144,816 of NC_057388.1, read as the reverse complement.
TGCAACTCTATACTGGAAAGAGTATGTGTGTCACTAAAAAATCAACCAGCATGTCAAGAAAACCCAAGGTGCAATCTAGAGTATGACAAATGAATGACATAACTACACTGAAAGAGACAGGGAGGAAAGGACCTGACCGAAGCAACTTTGGAAACAGACTTGCTACTGTAAGGATAGAGACAAAAATTACAACATGCAAACAAATGTACTCTATGTAGCTGGTAGATTTGTTTTTCAAATGGGCGTGGGTTAGCAATTCTGCAACTACTTTACATGTATATTAGGGTTGAAAAAAAATGTGAATGTATTGTAGATAATGGAAGCCAGTTTTTTTTTCTTCTATGTTGTAAAAGAATTTATCACTAATCTTAGAAGGAATAATAGAATGAACCGTGTGGTGCTGGGTTGAAATACCATTATTAACCCTTGTGTTCTCAATATAAACAGAGACACAGAAGTACATATATATGTATGTATGTGTGTGTGTATGTATGTGTATATATATGTATAGATATATATACACACATATATATATGCATGACTTGGTTAATATGTGTACACATGATGTCCGAGAAGCAGTGAGTCTCTAGTAGTCATGAGCATATTTTGCCTTCAGGTCTTGCTTTTTAAATATCATTCTCCTATTAAAAAGTATCAGAGCTTATTGGAGTAGTAGTTGATTTCAAGGTGGAGCAGAAAAATCCAAGATAAACTTGGACATCTGGTGATGCCAGAAAATAAGGAAATACTAAAAAATAAAAGAAAAAAAAGTATGGGGACATTGAAAAGATGTAGGAACTAACCTGAAAGAATTCCCAGTGACCAAAGTTAGAACAAATTAAAAAACAAATGATTCAAACCACAGTAAAAACAAAAAACAAACAAACAAACAAAAAAACACCTTCAGAATTATTTGAATTACAACTCAAATAATAAAATAAATATCTGGTTTTTTTCATATTGGCATAATAGGTGATAAAATAAATAAATGGAAGTTGAAGGACAAGTCTTCTTTACAGATGTATTTTTGTTAATAAATGTAGAAGGAATGAAGGAAATAGAAAGAACCATTAGAGCATCACCATTAGAACATCACCATAAGATTGCTGTAGTAAAAATCCACCAGTGAGTGTTTAAGTTATCAGGTAAATGTTATGGAAAAACATAATATTTGCAATACATCACCATTCTCCCCCCCAAAAAATATTTGTTAATGTGTGTGTGTTCATTTTTAGCTTCCCCATGGCTCAGATGGTAAAGCATCTGCCTTAAATGTGGGAGACCTGGGTTCATTTGCTTCAGTCACGTCCTATTGTTTGCGACCCTATGGACTGTGGCCCATCAGGCTCCTCTGTCCATTTGATTCTCCAGGCAAGAAATACTGGAATGGATTGCCAGTTCCTTCTCCAGGGGATCTTGCTAATCCAGGGGTTGAACCTATGTCTCCTGTGGCTCCTGCATTGGCAGGTGGATTCTTTACCACTTGTGCCACCTGGGAAACAACTACAATAGAAAGAGTAATAACTTTAAAGCAGAGAAAACTCAAAGACATACTTTAACTCTGTAGTCTGAGCAACATCAGATAGCTAATAATAATAAGTATAAATAGTAGTAATTAATAGTAAGTCAGTAATTTGGAACTGGATTCTAATATAGGAAAGGACATTGGTGGAAAAGCTAGTGAAATCCGAATAAAGTCTATAGTTCATTTAATTTTATTGTTTAGTCACTAAGCTGTGTCCAACTCTTTTGCGATCCCATGGATTGTAGCCTATCAGACTCCTCTGTCCATGGAATTTCCCAGGCTAGAATATTGGAGTGGGTTGTTGTTTCCTTCTCCAGGGGATCTTAATATTATTTTCTTAGGTTTAATACTTGTACCATGGGTGTGTAAAGTGTCAGTATTAAAAGAGCTACATAAAGTCTACATAGGAACTCTGTATCTATTTTTTCAACTTTTCTGTTTGAAGTTATTTCAGAGTAGATAATTTAAATAAACAAAAATAAAATGAGTAAAATAAATATTTAAAATTAAATCATTTAAGCAAACAAATAAAATAAATAGAATAAACAAAGACAAAAATAAAATGACACTGTGTAAGAGATGTCATAAGATGCTATTTGTACAGCAGATACAAAAAAGTTCTTTGAGCTGAAAGTAAGAAAATATTGCAAAAATCCTAACAGCATATATCTGAATTAAGTCTCTGAAATAAATTGTTAGCAAAGTAGAATTTATAATAAAAAGTGTTGTAATGGGATAATAATCATAAATGATAGGACAGGCTATTGGTAAGTTTCATTAGCTTTAATAACAAACAAAGATTATTTTTGCTTAATAATACAAATGAATTTTCCTTCAGTAGGGCAGACTTCCATTGCCAAGACAGAGGCAGTGTAAATTTGCTGAAACTCTAGCGCAGAACTATGATGACTTGCAAAGATGTCCAACAAAGTTCAACTTTGTTGAGAAACTCATTCAACTGCTCTTTCAATCCAGGTACTAAATAAATGACACAGTTACCGATAGTATGTGAATATGATGCTTTAGAATTAGACTAATTTTTTGAAAAGCCTTTTGATTTTAAAGTTTGGAAATAAACAATAGACATAAAGAATAATTAAAAGGAGATAATGTGGAAGTTTTTATTGTGGTAGAAGAAAGAGAAAAGTCCTAATAAGGATTGTCACTCAATTCCTATTTAGAGGATACTAATTGCAAGTTTCCTAGATGTGTGGAATAAAGACCCATAATATTCTTGCAACACTAAAATGCCTATAATTGTCAGTATATAGTGGTGAACATAATTAGAAGGACCAGAAATGAGACAGGTTAAAGAAATTCTGGTGTCGATTAAAGTTAAACTTTTTAGGAGCTTTCATGGTTTGAAAGAAATTTGGGTGAGAAAATCTGGGTTTCTGTCCTGTAATCTTGAGTAACTTTACCCCTGTAAACCTCAGCTTTGTGATATGTGTGTGAAATGGCGATTATATTGATTTCCCAAGGTTATCATGAGATCAAGTGAAATAATGGTTAGGCAAGGAATTTGATAAAATATATACCATTATATTTTTAAGAAAAGGTTACAAAATTTAAGCAACTAGCACTCCTTCAAGTCATTTGGCCAGTAGGAAGGAGAACAGAACAAATTCTTGGTCTGGACAAACCAGATTCGAGATGAGGGATTTGCCACCCTGTCTGTGCTCTCGCTTCTGTGGGACTTCTTGTGTGTGAACAAAAGCAGGTAAAACAAATTGAATCAGGAGTCTTGTTTTGCCCTTAGAAGTTGACAGTTCTCTCCTGTGCCACTGCAGAGTCACGGAAGGAGGTGTTACTACTACAATTCAGATGGCAGGAGAAAGGATGGAAAAGGATAAAACAACACCAAGGGGGAAAGGTTGGGGGTGGGATGAATTAGGAGATTGGGATTGATGTATATACACTATGGATACTATGTACAAAATGGATAACTAATGAGCATCAACTGTGTAGCACAGGGACCTCAACTCAGCGCTCTGTGGGGAGCTAAATGGGAAAGAAATCCACAACACAGGGGATATATGCATACAAGTGGCTGACTCACTTTGCTCTACAGCAGAAACTAACACAACATTATAAAGCAATTATATTACAATAAAAATTAATTACAATTTTTAAAAAAGTATAAAAGGGACACATTCACTTGTAGTTATTCTTCAGGTTGGCAGGAATAATTGCCACTATTTTGGTTTTACAGCAAGATTTCAACCCAGAGGTAGTAAACAATTTTGTTGCAAGAGTAGCTGGAGGATTTTAAATATCTGAAATCATCATGCCCTGAAGAATCCTAGTGAAAATTACTACTAGATTATGAAAAATAAAAGTAAAACTGGAAGTGGTCAAGATAGAAGTAGTGCTGTCTTTTTCACTTGTCTACAATTAAATGGGAGGGGATCCATGTGAATTTATTGTTACAGAGTCTTTAAGTTCAAAAGTATTGCATTACAACTGAGCAATTAAACAGTTTAATTTCAAGGACTTCTTTCCCTTGTTTTCACCCTCCTTTCCGCTCCTTCGCCCTCCCTCCCTCCTCCTTTCTCTTTCCTTACTAATCAAGCACATGGCTTTTGGAATTGGAGCCATTTCAGCTATCTCTGTCACTAGTTACGTCATTTGGAACAAGTCACTCTTCTCTAAACCTTGGTTTCCTCCTTTGTAAAACGGTGACTATAATATTGGCAATTGGAGGGTTATTGTGATGATTAAATGAGATAATGTAAATATTGCTGAGTCCAGTATTTGGTACATACTATGGCCACCTGATGCAAAGAGCTGACTCATTTGAAAAGACCCTGATGCTGGGAAAGATTGAGGGCAGAAGGAGAAGGGGACGACAGAGGATGAGATGGTTGGATGGCATCACGGACTCAATGGACATGGGTTTGGGTGGACTCTGTGAGTTGGTGGTGGACAGGGAGGCCTGGTGAGCTGCGGTTCATGGGGTCGCAAAGAGTCAGACATGACTGAGTGACTAAACTGAACTGAAGGCCCAATAAATGTAAGCTCTTATTAAAGTTACTAGTATTGTCATTGCTTCCCTTGTGGCTCAGCTGATAAAGAATTCTCCTGCTATGCGGGAGACCTGGTTCAATCCCTGGGTTGGGAAGATCCCCGGAGAAGGGAAAGGCTACCCACTCCAGTATTCTGGCCTAGAGAACTCCATGGACTGTATAGTACATAGGGTCGCAAAGAGTTGGACACGACTGAGTGACTTTCATTTTCACTATTGTCATTACTAGTTCTCCCTAGTGCTCAGTGGTATCCAACTCTTTGTGACCCCATGGACTGTAGCCTGCCAGGCTCCTTTGTCCATAGAATTTCCCAGGCAAAAATATTGGAGCAGGTTGCCATTTGCTGCTCCAGGGGATCTTCCCGATCCAGGGATCAAACTTGCGTCTCTTGTGTCTCCTGAATTGGCAGACACATTATTTACCACTAGTGTCACCTGGGAATTTGTTGAGTGCCTCCGGTGTACTACTCACTGTTGCTGAGTGAGTTCACATATCTTTTAATAATCCATGCAGTTCTGTAAGTAGATATCACTATAAATTACTATAATACCTAATGATCTACATTATCAGAATATTTTCTTTTTTGTCTCCAACTGTAAGCTCTGCTAGTTTGGTGGTCTTGTTTGCTAAGGAAAGTACCCCTACCAGGTGATACATAATAATTCATTGACTGGAAGATGAGACTGCCACCTGACTATATGGGGAGTCTCTGAATGCCGCTGAAACAACAGGCTTCACTGAACCAAGGCTGTTACTGCTGGCTGATTACCAAGGGGAAATAGGGTTAATACTGCACAGCAGGCTCCCCTGGTGGCTCAGTGGAAAGAATCCACCTGCCAACGCAGGAGACCTAAGAGACACTGGTTTGATCCTTGACTCCTGAAGATCCCCGGAAGAAAGAAATGTAAACCCCCTCTATTATTCTTGCCTGGGAAGTCTCATGGACAGAGGAGCCTGGAGGGCTGCAGTCCATAGGGTCACAAAAGAGTCAGACATGACTTAGCGACTAGATAATAACAACTATGTAATGAGGTCAGGGAAAACCATGTCTGAAACTCGGGGCATTCTTTTGGGAGCCTCTTAGTAGTCCCAGGTCCAATAGACAGTGACAGAAGAAAGTTAGATCCATCAGTGACAGGCTTGTGACCAGTTACATAAAGACTGTAGCAGCTATATATTTTTTCCTCTAGTTTTTCATGCTTGTATGAATATACGTATATATTTGTATATGTTAACTTTCTTATATCTCCTCTTTCTTAATTTACAGCTTTTGAGAGATTATTTTCCATTTACTGCTGCTACTGCTAAGTCACTTCAGTCGTGTTTGACTCTGTGTGACCCCATAGACTGCTGCCCACCAGGCTCCCCCGTCCCTGGGATTCTCCAGGCAAGAATACTGAAGTGGGTTGCCATTTCCTTCTCCAATGCATGAAAGTGAAAAATGAAAGTGAAGTTGCTCAGTCGTGTCCGACTCTTAGCGACCCCATGGACTGCAGCCTACTAGGCTCCTCTGTCCATGGGATTTTCCAGGCAAGAGTACTGGAGTGGGGTGCCATTGCCTTCTCCGTCCGTTTACTGCTAGGTAACAGAAAATTCAATGGGACTGACTAAATTTGGGAAATAATGTAGCACAGGGATGCATACCATGACTTTTGAGATTTTTGTCTGTACTGTTTGGTGAAATGATGTCTTTATTTGCACTAAGAATAGCTGCAGCTTGTTAAGTGGAAACACTGAGTTGTGTTGTTGTTGTTATTTATGGAAGGGTACACATGGATAGGAGTTGCCAAACCAGTAGACAAGTTACTAAGTGGTTTCTCAGCTGCATATCCTCCCTTCTATATTATACTTGGTGAGGCTAGGGTTGGGAAGCTAAACCATATTTCTACTTTGCCACCTAACTTCTTTTTTTTTTTTTTTAATTTTTTTATTAGTTGGAGGCTAATTACTTCACAACATTTCAGTGGGTTTTGTCATACATTGATATGAATCAGCCATAGATTTACACTTATTCCCCATCCCGATCCCCCCTCCCATCTCCCTCTCCACCCGATTCCTCTGGGTCTTCCCAGTGCACCAGGCCCGAGCACTTGTCTCATGCATCCCACCTGGGCTGGTGATCTGTTTCACCATAGATAATATACATGCTGTTCTTTCGAAACATCCCACCCTCACCTTCTCCCACAGAGTTCAAAAGTCTGTTCTGTATTTCTGTGTCTCTTTTTCTGTTTTGCATATAGGGTTATCATTACCATCTTTCTAAATTCCATATATATGTGTTAGTATGCTGTAATGTTCTTTATCTTTCTGGCTTACTTCACTCTGTATAAGGGCTCCAGTTTCATCCATCTCATTAGGACTGGTTCAAATGAATTCTTTTTGACGGCTGAGTAAAATTCCATGGTGTATATGTACCACAGCTTCCTTATCCATTCATCTGCTGATGGGCATCTAGGTTGCTTCCATGTCCTGGCTATTATAAACAGTGCTGCGATGAACATTGGGGTGCACGTGTCTCTTTCAGATCTGGTTTCCTCAGTGTGTATGCCCAGAAGTGGGATTGCTGGGTCATATGGCAGTTCTATTTCCAGTTTTTTAAGAAATCTCCACACTGTTCTCCATAGTGGCTGTACTAGTTTGCATTCCCACCAACAGTGTAAGAGGGTTCCCTTTTCTCCACACCCTCTCCAGCATTTATTGCTTGTAGACTTTTGGATAGCAGCCATCCTGACTGGCGTGTAATGGTACCTCATTGTGGTTTTGATTTGCATTTCTCTGATAATGAGTGATGTTGAGCATCTTTTCATGTGTTTGTTAGCCATCTGTATGTCTTCTTTGGAGAAATGTCTGTTTAGTTCTTTGGCCCATTTTTTGATTGGGTCATTTATTTTTCTGGAATTGAGCTGCAGGAGTTGCTTGTATATTTTTGAGATTAATCCTTTGTCTGTTTCTTCATTTGCTATTATTTTCTCCCAATCTGAGGGCTGTCTTTTCACCTTACTTATAGTTTCCTTTGTAGTGCAAAAGCTTTTAAGTTTCATTAGGTCCCATTTGTTTAGTTTTGCTTTTATTTCCAATATTCTGGGAGGTGGTCATAGAGGATCCTGCTGTGATTTATGTCGGAGAGTGTTTTGCCTATGTTCTCCTCTAGGAGTTTTATAGTTTCTGGTCTTACATTTAGATCTTTAATCCATTTTGAGTTTATTTTTGTGTATGGTGTTAGAAAGTGTTCTAGTTTCATTCTTTTACAAGTGGTTGACCAGTTTTCCCAGCACCACTTGTTAAAGAGGTTGTCTTTTTTCCATTGTATATCCTTGCCTCCTTTGTCAAAGATAAGGTGTCCATAGGTTCGTGGATTTATCTCTGGGCTTTCTATTCTGTTCCATTGATCTATATTTCTGTCTTTGTGCCAGTACCACACTGTCTTGATGACTGTGGCTTTGTAGTAGAGTCTGAAGTCAGCAGTTGATTCTCCAGTTCCATTCTTCTTTTCAAGATTACTTTGGCTATTCGAGGTTTTTTGTATTTCCATACAAATTGTGAAATTCTTTGGTCTAGTTCTGTGAAAAATACCGTTGGTAGCTTGATAGGGATTGCATTGAATCTATAGATTGCTTTGGGTAGAATAGCCATTTTGACAATATTGATTCTTCCAATCCATGAACACGGTATGTTTCTCCATCTGTTTGTGTCCTCTTTGATTTCTTTCATCAGTGTTTTATAGTTTTCTATGTATAGGTCTTTTGTTTCTTTAGGTAGATATACTCCTAAGTATTTTATTCTTTTTGTTGCAATGGTGAATGGTATTGTTTCCTTAATTTCTCTTTCTGTTTTTTCATTGTTAGTATATAGGAATGCAAGGGATTTCTGTGTGTTAATTTTATATCCTGCAACTTTACTATATTCATTGATTAGCTCTAGTAATTTTCTGGTAGAGTCTTTAGGGTTTTCTATGTAGAGGATCATGTCATCTGCAAACAGTGAGAGTTTCACTTCTTCTTTTCCTATCTGTATTCCTTTTACTTCTTTTTCTGCTCTGATTGCTGTGGCCAAAACTTCCAACACTATGTTGAACAGTAGTGGTGAGAGTGGGCACCCTTGTCTTGTTCCTGATTTCAGGGGAAATGCTTTCAATTTTTCACCATTGAGGGTGATGCTTGCTGTGCCACCTAACTTCTTGTTTCAATCTGAGAGGAGACATGAGAGGGAGTCAGCAAGGTAGGAAGTGGAGGGAAAGTCTTTCTCTTGTGTGTTTTTCTCTGCTTTCTTCCCATGGACTCCAGTTCATTTCTGGCTCCCATGATCATCACCCCAATAGCACTCCCTTCACTGTGACAGTGGCAGTTCTTATGTGGCAGCAGCAGAATCAAGCTTGCGGTTTTCCCAACATTTGAAGAATTAACTTCAAAATGTCTTGTCTCAGGTAAACCAGCTGTATTTCACCAGCACTTCTCAGAAATCTGAATTTTAGCGTCAGGACCCCTTCCTCTCAGGTTCTAAGTTTGATTATTCTAACTGTCTCTAACTATTGCTTCCCCTGCTCCTAGAAGTGGTAACTGCTTCCTGTAGTTGCTACCTTTGAAACACCTTTGAGTTCCCTTTTTATCTCTTCAGTTACCCAGCTAACAACTTCATTGTTAATTCTTTTAATTAAATTGTCCCTGAAAAGAGAAATGGTATGATTTCTCTCCCCCAGTTCTACCCTGAGTGATACTAAAAGTTTTCTAAAAACAATTTAACTTGGAAAAAACTTTGTATAGTAAATAGTAAATGTACCACGAAGCAAAACATCTCGTAAATATTTGAAATTTTCCATCAAGGGAATATCTAGACTGAGCTGTCCTATTCTCTCTTAGTTTTGGTTGATTACTTAGGTCAACTTATAGGCATTGTGGGTTTTCCTGGTGGCTAAGCCAGTAAAGAATCTGCCTGCAATGCAGGAGACCAGGGTTCAGTCCCTGGGTCAGGAGGATCCCTTGGAGAAGGGAATGGTTACCCATGCCAGTATTCTTGCCTATAGAATTCCATGGATAGAGGAGCCTGGCGGACGACAGTCCATGGGATCACTTAGAGTCAGACAAGACTTAGACACTAACATTTTCACTTTTACTATAGGCATTGTAGGAATAACCTCCGAATTACAAGCTAAAGTTCTTCTTACTTGCGTATTTACAAGTCATTTTCTGTTTCTGCTGCCCAGGGGTTCACACTACTATTATAAGGCTCTAAAAACTCATGGGCAATGCCAGCAATTCTCTTCCTTCATGGTAAATTCCCATGTTGTTTATTTATTAAATCCCAGTAAGAAATTTCAACTGACAGAAACATTTCAGTCAATTTCTAAAAAATTCAGTATTCAAAATCTTTTACATAAGCTATTTTATGCATAAATACTCAATGATGTGTCATAATTAATGTCTGCCAAACTGTTAAGTGAAGCTGACAATGAAATATTGAAAGTAAATGTCCCTTTTATCCTTCTTTTAATAATAAATCATTTATAATAACATTACCTATAGAATTCAGAAAGACATGAAGAATGTTCTAATAGCAATGACTGAGGTATTGAGAGCAAAGTTGCAATTTTTATTTCTTTCAGTCAATAATATCAAACCTCCAAAATCAGTTTTAACATGCAGACATCTAGAACATTTACAGATTTCTAACGTGAGACTATCAGCAGATATAATGAAATTTCACATAATTTAAAGGAAGCAGAAAGTCTTACACCTTGACATTTAATATCTATCTTAAGAATTATAATTTGTGTCTCTTTCTTCCACTGGAAGAACTGTGATTTCAAAGACAAAAAGATACCTTAGATTTTTTTTTTTAGCGTATTACAGTGTCTGATTGTATTAGTTTTCTATTATTGCTAAAACAAATTTTCACATAATGGCTTAAAACAATACAAATATATTTTCTTATAATCCTGGAGGTGTGAAGTCTGAAATAGGTCTTACTGGGCTAAAATCAGTTGGAGGCTCTAGAAGAGAATTCATTTCCTTCCCTTTTCCAGTTTCTATAACTGCCCATACTTCTCATGACTTCCTTATATCTTTAAAGCCAGAAATGGCCAGTTGGGTTTCCTCATACTTTATCACTTTGATTCTTGCCTCCCTTTTTCTCTTATAAGGACCCTTGTGATCATACCCAGATTATCCAGGTTAATCTCCTTGACCTCATCACACTTGGAAAGTCCTTTGCTGTGTGAAATAACACATTCACAGGTTCTGGGGATTAGGATGTGGACATCTTTGAGGGGTTATTATTCTGTCTGCTGTGCTGGCCTATAGTACAGAACAAATACTATTGACTCAGTGGACACAGTACGTTGTACTTTGGACCTAAAAGCAGGGACAAAATTTTCCATGTAAATATTGATTATGCAGTGGCTAAGGGTATTGTGCAGTGGTAGGCAATGCTGTGGTCAGCAATTCTTATTTTTAGAGAATGGCTTTTAATTGTTGTATGAAAGTGAAAGTGAAGTTGCTCAGTCGTGTCTGATAATCATTAATTAATTATTATATATTATGATAATGTTTTTATTAATTATTTAAATATCTATTATTTTCAAAGATTGCACATTGGTATATGGGAATGGAGATTTATTTTGATGGTATTTGTCTGACTTGAAACATTTGACTGATAAAACATAGTAAGACAATGAACATGTTCATATATATCTTGCTTTACTTGGGTAGTTCTTGAATAAATTCTTTGAAGCATTATTTCTGGCTGAGTTGATAAGCTTGATATAAATTTTAGTAGAACTACCAAAATGTTTCTCAAAAGGCTGTGCTTATTTACACACCAATCAAAACTGAATTGTGAGTACTTGTTTTTCCTTACCATTACCGGTACTAGATATTATCAGCCTTTGCAGCTTTCACTAATCTGCTTGGCAAAAAGAGGTGGCATTTGCATTTTATAAACACTGGCACTAACACTTTCATTTTCTAGAGTAAAAATAAGAAGGAGAATTATTTAATGTGTATTTGTTTTAACTGCTAAAATCTTTGCCTACTTTTCGATTGGATTTTAATTTTTAATGTTTGTATATTATGGATTTGGGGGGCTTCCCTGGTAGCTCAGCTGGTAAAGAATCCACCTGCAATAAGGAGACCCCGGTTCGATTCCTGAGTCAGGAAGGTCCCCTGGAGAAGGGATAGGCTACCCACTCCAGTATTCTTGGGCTTCTCTGGTGGTCAGCTGGTAAAGAATCTGCCTACAGTGTGGGAGACCTGGGTTCGATCCCTGGTTTGGGAAGATCCCCTGGAGAAGGGAACAGCTACCCACTCCAGTTTTCTGGCCTGGAGGATTCCATGGACTGTATAGTCCGTGGGGTCACAAAGAGTCAGACATGACTGAACGACTTTCATGTCACTTCACTTCATTATGGATTTTAACCCCTTTTCTATTTGTAAACAGTAAAATTTTCCACTAGTGTTGCTTGCCTTATAACTTTATTTATACTTTTTTTTGTTGATTGGCAAACAGAACATTTTGGTTTTTAATGTAGTCATATAAGTCAGTTTTTTCTTGTCTTTGTTTAAGAAAACCTTTTGTCTCAAAGTTATTAAAATAGTCATATTTGTTTTTTCTTTGACATTTTTATAGCTTCATCTCTAGCTCTTTATTACATTAAGAATTTTTGTCTACATTGTGAGATCAAAGTATAACTTAGTTTTTTTCTTTTGTTTTTCATTCAGGTGAAAAAACAAATATCCCTGTGCCATTTACAGTTGTAGTCTTCCTTTTCCTGCTGGTTTGAAATATTACCATTATTATGACAAATTTCACATAGACATGGATATTTTTCTGGATTTTTAATTCTGTTTACTGTTCAGTCTATATATATCTGGATTAGTTTCTTGCTGGCTTTTAATTACCATATTTGCATACTATTTAGGTCAAATTTTCTTTTTAAAATATGTTCTTGCTCATCTCAATCTATTTTATGTAGAATTTAGAATGACATGAAAGACTTTCTTTAATGTATAGATTAATTTGGGGACAAATTTACACTTTTACAATATTAAATCTTCCCATCCAGCAGCATGGTGCAGCATGGTGTTTCCCTCGGATTTAAGCCTTATTATATGTCCTTAGTAAGACTGACAGTTTCTCACATATATGTTTTGTTTATTTACTTTATCATTACTTTTAGTTATCATATGAGTATTTGAATTCTGAATGGAATCTTTATGGGTTTCATCTTCTAATTTGTGCTAGCATATAAGATAGCTGCTGATTTTATGTATTGATTGTCTCCATCTAGATTATGAAACTCATTTATTTTAATAATTTTCTGAATATTTCACTGGACATTAGATTGTTGGTGAAGAATGCTAATATTGTTTCTTATACTACATGCTGATTCCTTAGATCTTGTTCTTATATTTAATGTATTTGCTAATACCTAATTTTTATCCTTTTTACTACACTCTGGAAGAATTCTTATGATATTCCAGATCACTAATTGAATCTTTATCCCTCTCCATATCTATCTTACTATTTACTCATCTATAAGTTTGTTTTATTTCAGTCACAATGCTTTTAATTTCCCCAAATTCTCATTATTTCTTTTCCTCCTTTTCTTCCTCTTCTTTCTATTCCTGCTTCTGAACAGTTTTTTTTTTTTAAGAATGCAATGTTTTCTTTAGTGTTATTGCTTTTAATTATAGTACTTTTAAAAGTTCTTCCTATTTCAGAAATTCTTATTTTTTAGAGATTAATTCTGCTTGAAACATTTTTGATCACTCTGTTGGTTTTCTTTAAATGTTTGAGATTCTTGTTAGTTTTTTAGTAGTTGTATTTGAAGGACTCAGTTGAATGTTTTTGGTAGTTGGAGGGTTATTTCCCAAGGACAAAAGGAATTCCTATTCCTTCAGCAGTGAATTTGGTCAAATCTTAGGATCTGTGGCTCTAGTAGTTTTATGGAGAGAGAAAGGCGAGTGCTTCTAGGAGCCTCAGGAGCTGAAGCTCTGTTCCTTTATAAAGGTGTTTATCCTTGGCATCTGGAATAGCACTTGCTTAATATTTAATCCAAATGCTATTTTATAGATTAACCAAACACCTATGTTAAAGTTTTTATTTTTTATATTAAACTTTTAGACACATGTATTTTCTCCTAGTATTTCTAAATATCATATAGCAGAATAATCAAATTGTAAGCATTGATCTAAATTAAATCCTGCCTAGTAAATAGACTATTCTCTGCTTTAATACCTGTTTTCACTTTGGCATTTTCCATCTTTTATCTTTTGTCCAAAGCTGGGGCTGGAGAAGAGTTGCTGGAATTCTCATGACGTATTTTAGAGACAGGGACCATACAACTGTGATTTGAGTTTAGGATTCACATAAGGAAACAGTTGGAGATGAAGCTGGAGTCAAGCTGTGAAGATGTTTATATTTATGTTTAAGGAGTTTAGACTTTATCCTGTCAGCAGTGGAGTATTTCTGATGGGTTCTGAGCAAGGAAGCATCATGATAAAAGCAGCTTTATTTGACAGTGGTCTCCATAATAAATATAAGGGAGAAAGGGACTATGAGAACATTGTGGTAATCTAGGATGAAATGATAAGGGTCTGAGGTAAATTTGGGGAAGCTGGAATGGAAAGACAGTGACATATAGAAGAGTCTGAACAAAATGATGTTAGGTTTTAGTGATTTCTTGGATGAGACAGTGAAGAAAGAGGAGTGCTCAAGGCGACATGCAAAGTTCAAGCCTGGGTTGCTGGAAGAGGTAATATAGAACTAAATAAGGAAATAAAAAAAGAGGCAGCTGTTTACTTCCTGACTTTAGCTGTCATTTGAACACTTAGACACAATTGCATTTTTTATCTTGAGCTTCTTTATATTTCCTGTCCATTGAAGCTGACAATATCCATTGATTAGATAAGGCTGAGAGGATGAGAGCAGGGATGTAAAAGATGGTGTTTGAACTTTGTGCTGGTCAGACCTGAGGACAATCTGGTTGTAATATCTTCCATCTTACTTGTGACCAAACTATTCAGTGCATCTGGCTAGCTGGACTCAGTCCAGTTCCCATTCTGGACCATAATGAAGGATATCAGACTGGAATCATTTCAAGAAGTTGATTCATGAAAAAACTAGACCTCGACCTGTTCATCTATCAAGAGAAATTGCAAAATTTTATGAAGATTGTTACCAGTAAAAGTTGCTTTAAAGGTACATAAAAATTTTTTTTCAGGCCTCCTAGTGTTTATACTTCTGTTGCTGTTGGTGAATGTACATTCAAGAAATTCATTCTTCTCATAATAGCCCTGTCTTTTCTCAGTGACTTAGTTTTACTGTGCCTGTCTATCTAATGAGTTGCATGGGCATAGTAGTTACAGGGTTGCATAAAGATTAAATAAGTAAATACAAGTAATGTGTCGTGAAGAGTACTTTGCTCATAGTAAGCTCCCAGTAATTGTTCATTTTTTTTTACTCTTAGGAGTCACAGGCCAAAGAAGGGCATCTCTCCTTTTTACTGATCAGGTTGTGATGTTTAAGGCAGTGGTCTCAAACTTCAGTGTACTTTAAGATAATCTCTACAGTTCATTAAAACACAGATTACTCCTTCCCAGAGTTTTTGATTCGGTTCGTCTAAGGTGGGGCCTGAGAACTCTGACATGTTCCCAGATGATGTTGATGCTGCTGGCTGGGGACTGAATTTTGAGAACCAGTGGTTTTGGGGGCTGGAAGGGGGCAATGAGATGTGGATTTGTAATGGAGTCAGTTTCTTTGCAGTTAGGAATTCCATACTCTTCTGGCTGTACATCCTGAACTCCAGCCTGCTATGCTTTTTGTTTTCTGAGCAGCAGAACCAGTCAGCAGGTGACAAATTTCATTACTCCACTTTCTTTGAATTTTCCCAGGGATTACTAAGTATACAACTGTTAGTGCTGGCACTTTTCTGTTATTTTAAGGATTTGTTGGTTTTTCCAAGGTGGTTTTTCCCTTGATGCCAGAAGATATGAATAAGAACATGCTGAGGATGTTTGGTCTGTCTTGGTATGTGATGTACTGTAGAATTTATCTTTTTCATTTAATATTAATTTTAATGTGTGCTTTTTTTCTCATCCCTTTTAATTCTCATTTAATTAGTCAGAGTTACAAATGGCATCACTTATAAACATACTTGTAAGCCCAGCAATGTGGCTTTCAGCATTTCTGTAATGAAAGTTTAAACTACTTGGAACTCTAGCTTACATTCTTTTAAGTCTTTATGATCTAAATATTCTTTTCCATGATGCCAAAAAGGTTTTGTGTGATCATCTAAAGTTTGAAATTCTTTTCAAATCAAAGGCACTGCCAAATGCAGAAGCAACTGTGTGTGAAGAAAATGTGTGGAAACACCAGTCATTACAGGTTGGTTTATAAAAAGAGTTGCAGATTGATAGGTCTTTGAAAAATGTTTGGTGACACAAAACTCTTTCAATCAGTTCCAAATCTGGCAACTCTCTTGTTTCGTTAGATTTTCTTTCCTTCACTTTTCTCTTCTCTCTAACAGAGACAGACACATCCCTTTTCCTGCGTCCCATTTTAGATGACTGATGGAAAAGTAAACACCAAATATGAGCATGTGGGGATGGTTTATTTCTTTTTACATTGACTAGAAGGCAGTGTTGAAAGGGAGACACTGCTGTCATTTCACAATGTAGGAAATTTAGAAAAGGTGTTAGAGCTGTTTTAAATAATTTCTTTTTTTGGATTATGCCATTCATGAGGGTATGTAGTCTTTCCTTTATAGCAGGAATTTGTTTAAAGTATATCTGAGATCTCTTGGTGACAAATAAACAATGTGTTCAAAAGAAAGCCCTGTAATTTTTTCATTAGATGATTCATGCTTAAAAATGTCAAATGATCAGGAATGAAAGACCCAATGATTGGGTCATTTGAAACATATGGTTCTGGGGTTATTTTGCATGGCAACTCTAAATATGGAATCTCAGTCCCCTCTTTTACCCTTGCAAAGAGAGCAGAGTCTGTTGTGCCTAGTTCTTTCAGTTTTACATCTTAAATTCAATACCCTCTTGACCTGTGAAGCAGCACAGAATAGTGGTTAGATGTAAAGACTAGAGGTGAGTATTTATTCATTGAGCAAAGTTGAGAAAACTACAAAGCCTTTTATGCATCAATTTCTTAATTTGTAAAACAAGATAATGAGTATACTTACCTTGAAAGAGATGAAATAATGCACATAAGGCCCTTAGAACAGTTTCTGGCATAAAATAGGCACAGTCAGTCTTAGCTTTTGTTACTGACCTCGAGTGGACTTCTTTAGTTTGATCAACTGTTTCCCCCAAAGAGAGAAGATTATGACAACTTCAGTGTAAATTGCCACTTAGAATATCATCTGGGAATGGTTCAGACTTAAAGTGGCTTAAATGCTATAAAATCAGGCCCATGTTTATGAAAACTAAATATGTGATATTTTGGTCATGGGTTATATTTCTACATATGAGAAAATGCATTCCATTACAGTAATTTCCCCATATTTCAACAACAGGAAATTCTTTTAGGCCAGTAGATTTTGGATTCTTTTGCTTAGTGAGAAAGGACCTGTGAGTTTTACTTTTGTGTTCTTTTCTCTGATGAATGAAAACTTTGTACAAAAAAAGATGATTTTTAAATTATATTGAAACTTAAGAATGGCTCAAGTTAAATATAACTTCACATAAAGTAATTCCTCTGAACTGGATATTTAGACTTTACATGCACATTGAAGATATTTTGGAGATATTAAAATAATGTATCTAGATTACCTATAATACCAAATTTCTGTTTGTTCTGTGAATCTTCTGACTCATTAAGTCAATAATATCTTTTACTTTTGGGAGAAGAGATTGACCTGGCTGAAAGCAAGAGTCATCATTTGCCTTTGGACTTTCAAATAGAATTGATCATGTCTATAGTAAGATGATAGTCTTGAAGTAAGTACTTTTTGTTTGAAAATGCATTCTTTTTTGAGAAAGAAAAAAAAGGGATGTATGTTATGATTTTCTTATAAATAAAAATCTGGAGTGGATATCATGGAACAGAGCACAGGTCAGAACAGAACACAGCTCAGAACATATGGGAAGTTCCCACAACATGGTTGGGGGTGGGGTGAAGCAAATCTACCAGAACTGGAGAGAGTCGTTGAAAGGGAATAAGGTCAAGAAAGCTGACAGAATACCTTCCCTTCTGCATCCTACCCCCTTCAGGTGAGATCTTGAAAGTGGGAGGGAGAAGCAAAATATTAATAGATTTGTCTGAATTGAAGAACATTGAAAGTTGATGCTCCCAGTCACTTGGGAAAACCCTGGAGGTTGCAGGATCTCTGTCATAGCAAAATGTGCAACACGATGTTGGAATGGTAGAGGATCAATGGCTGATAGGAAGAGCTGAAGGTGTGTGAGGTGGGGTCTTGCTTACTGCTTAGCGCAGCAGAGAAAACTGAAGGCTTCTTCGTCCCTGTTCCCGCTCCACTATCCCACTGCCAGGAGGATCAGTGGACCAAAAAGCAGAATGCAGAATGTGGAGACCTCACCACCAGGCACAATGGAAAACTCCATGGTCATCAACAGTGGGTGCCAAACTGACACCATAATAGTGGGCCAGAGAAATCAGTGTCAATAGCAGAGGATTCCCCGTGGACTAGGCAGAATGCAGGACATCTCAACAGAATCCAGAAAGAACTGGTTGCTCCTCTTCACACAGACAATACCATCTTGGGAAGAAGGAAGAGGAAAAAGAAAGTTTCTCGTTTGTCAAGTTATATAAAAAAAAACAAAAACCTTTTCTTTGTTTTGCCATCAGTAAAAATGAGGCTTATAAAGAAAATATAATCAGTGATAGAAAGTAAAGTGAGTTGAAGAATGTAAATTTCATCCCTACTACAGAAAGTATTAATTAATAATCATTCTGTGTTCTAAAGTACATGAAAAGTTGTGTTTTCCAACTAGAAATGGGGCAGGATATACACAGTTTGTTCAGCTTCAGTATGAACCACATGCCCCTAGAGTTCTAGTGTCTGGAGATTTTTAACCTAATTGCTCACCTGACTTCAATTTCTCCCCTTCAAATCCTATCCTGCATATTTCTGCCCACATAATCATCTGCCTGTAGTCTGCCTCTTTTGTCAACTGTTTCCTTAATTCAAGAACCTCAATGATATATTTGTTTATGCCTCGAAGTACTGTGATTCACTCTAAGGGTTTATTTGTTTCTTGCTTTCTTGCTATATTTCATTTCTTTTGAACAGTTCTAATTATAGCATAGCAAGTTGGGAGTAGTTCTGTAACTTTTAGCTGCAGAAGATGACTATTTGGAATTAGTTTCCTATGCCTTTATTGGTGTTCGAAGTATAGTGTGTATTTTTTGGCATGAAGATACAATTGTTTTAATAAAGAATCAAGCTGACCAAAGCAGGAAGTATATATAACCCTTCAAACACTACTGCTAAGCAATCGAAATCAGTGACCACACTGAAAGTTGAGAAAAGCTAAGCTTACAATTTAACTTTGTGGTATATTGAACTCTTATTTTCAATTTGCCTGTTTCATAGGACTTGTAAGCTGAAAGTCCTTGATGCTAACAATACAAACAAGACAAAATATTCTTAACAGAGTGTGCTAACCATATGCAGGGTTCATTTGATGATGTTTTTCATTTTCTTTATAAAATATATCTTAGAACCACTAGTGATTTTTGTTCAGAAGTTTAAATCACAAAAATGAAGTGATATCATGGTGAACCATAGGATCCATCATCTCTAAGGGTTTAAATATCAAATTCAGCTGACATAAACTGAATTCCTACTATATCACAAATAGTTTAAGTTCAATGCTTTTGTATTATGTCATGCATTCATCTAATCAACAAACAGTTGTTTTTTTTTTTCCACCATAGGTTACATGTGCTAGGTACACATGATGAGATGGAAGGCATAGTTTAGCAATTCAAGCAGGGTATAGTGTAGTTAGTGAATTGGACCAATAAACAGGTAACTCTTAGGATAAAGATTTGTATAGGTTGCTCTTGGAGACTAGAGAAGGAGCTGATTTAATTTGGAGGTAGTCAGGGAAGGGTTTCTTGAGTGTTAGTCTGTGTTATCCAAATAGACAAAGAAGGCATTCAAAACAAAGGGGAAGGGTGAATGTGACACCATTACAGAACCTCACAGACTTTGATGTGACCAGAACATAAGACTCATGTTGAGAAAGTGGTAAAATACAAGTATTGAAAAGTGGGGTGGCAGCCAGATTGTAAGCTATCTGATTTTAACCTCACAAGAACTCTGTTGGGTGGGTGGTGTCATGCCTGTTTTATAGATGAGGAAACAGACTTGGGGAGCTTAAACATCTTGCTTATGGCCACACAGTAAGCAGCAGAGTTGGATCTCCTGACTGCAAATCCAGTGTTTTTCTCACTACTGCTGTAGAGGAGTTATTGGACTTGTTTCTTAATGGCCACTTTTGTTTCAATAGTGCAATTAGTCATAAAATATGATCAGTCAGAAAATGTGAGCAAGTATTGAATTGAGGCTTTCCTGGTAGTTCAGCTTGTAAAGAATCCACCTGCAACACAGGAGACCTAGTTTGA
Source organism: Cervus canadensis (assembly GCF_019320065.1). NCBI lineage: Eukaryota > Metazoa > Chordata > Mammalia > Artiodactyla > Cervidae > Cervus > Cervus canadensis. The sequence continues at coordinate 76,124,668 of NC_057388.1, read as the reverse complement.
TTCTTGGGTCAGGAAGATCCCTTGGAAATGGGATAGGCTACCCACTCCAGTATTCTTGGGCTTCCCTGGTGGCTCAGACCAGACAGTAAAGAATCTGCTTGCAGTGTGGGAGACCTGGGTCAGGAAGATACCCTGGAGAATGACATGGCAATCCACTCCAGTATTCTTGCCTGGAGAATCCCCATGGACAGAGGAGCCTGGTGGGTTAAGGTTGTGCCAGGGGTCACGAAGAGTTGGACACGACTGAATGATAAGCACACACAAGTATTGAATTAGAATTGCATTGTGGTTGTGAACAATGTTATTTAGGTAACTACTAAAAAATGTTTTAATAATAGTAATAATTCTTGCTCTTATATCCACCTCTACATCTATCTTATAGTTTGTATTGAACATGAGATATTTTATTTATTTATTTGGACATTAGGTATTTTAAAAATATGTTTCTACCACATGTATGGAATAGTATTAAGTTTAGTCTTTCTGAATGCCCACTTGTCCAGAAGCCTGGGAGGAAAGACCAAATAGCTCAGGGAACAGGCCTAAGGAGTGGGTCAGACTGGAAGGGTGGCCTCGTGTGGATTTTTTTATGAGATTGGTCAAAATCATTGCTTAATTTGTTCAGTAATAAGGATCCAACAGTACTGGATGATTTAATGTCTTAGAGTAACTTTACAACGGCAGAAGCATAAAAGAATTTATTTTAGAACTCTTAAAACAAAATTTAGCCATGTCTTATGTTCCTTTGGGAATCACAGATGGAAAAAAAAATGTCTTTTTTAAGGGAAAATTGGTTAACTGAGGGCTTGCTCTCCTTAGGAGAGGTCCATGTTAGCCAGGTGTATGGGTGTATGTAATTTACCTGGAATGGAAGAAGGGAACCTGTAGGATTCCTTATATTCTTTTCTATTTTTAAAAAATTTGTTGACTGTGCCACGTGACTTGTCGAATCTTGGTCCCCTGACCAGGGATGGAACCCGGACCATTGACTGTGAAAATATGGACCCCTAACCATTGGACAACCAGGGAATTCCCTCCTTATATTCTTAAAGAGATCCAATAAAGCATGAAAAAAATAAGAAATATTTTAGGTGTGGCACCACAAACTGAATGTGACAGTGTGTGTGTATATTTGTGTGTTTGTGGGTGGCCGCAGATTACTTTTAATCTGTAGTGTTGAATTCTCCAAAGTTCATCTTAAGTAAGCGTGCAAGAGGTTTTAAAAGACATTTCATATTAACATTTGACAAGTTTTTTTTAATGTTAAGGTAGCATACTGATTCCATCAAGTCATCCAAACAATAGTATCAGCATTAAGTTCCAGAACAGTAAAGCTTTCAGAACTACAATGTTTAACATGTGAATTTTAAACACAGTATTTTAATTATGATGAAATTAGATCAATACTACATCATTATTCTCTCTGCTCATGTAAATGAGAAAACTGTGGTCTTTAAGTGCAGTTTGGTTGGTTAAGGTTAACAATTTCTGCCTTTTAAAATTCGTGATAGGCTACTAAGCCTCCTGATAAACCCTTCCTTCCACTCCAAAAATGTTTTGGGGTAATTCAAAATTGAATGTTAGTTACTAAATAACTGTAGGTGCTGAAGTGATATAGTTTAATAGTTATGAAATGCAAGGAGCATCATTATGAAGTTTGTATTAAATGAAGAGCCAGAGTGTAGAAAGGTGATTCAACCATAAAAAATTGATTGATAGTATGTTGAACAATAAAATTCAAATCTGGGAATCATGTTTGCATAATCTAAAAATTTTTTACATCCTCAATTGTTCTTTTAAGTATTTATTCTTTTTAAAGAGTGTCTCTGAAGCTTCTTTCACTTTGCACAAATTATTGGCCTCAAAATGTATATTTAATAGTATTGCATCTAATCTAAGTAATTAAGTTTTTTAGAACAGTAATTAAATATCAGTATTCTTCTTTGAAAACTTATCTATGAAAGCTACATAAAAATATATAAATAAAAAATACAGAATTTTATCCTCTCAGTTTTATTGATTTTTATGCATTCAGAAAATATTCTTTGATATATTTTATACTCTTTTAAAAATCTGTTTTGAAATTTAGCTGAAGAATCACTTCTACTGTTGAGGATAAGAAAATTCTATGATTCTACGTTCAATCTCTTTAGAAAGAGTTCTTATAACTTTGTTGTTATTGTTGTTCAGTCACTAAGTCATGTCTGACTCTCTGTGACCCCGTGGACTGAAGCTCACCAGGCTCTTTTGTCCTTCACTATCTCCCAGAGTTTGCTCAAACTCATGTCTGTTGAACTGATGATGCTTTCTAACCATCTAATCCTCTGCTGCCCCGTTCTCCTTTTGCCTTCAAGCTTTCCCAGCATCAGGGGCTTTTCTAATGAGTCGGCTCTTCACATCAGGTGGCCGGAGTATTGGAGCTTTAGCTACAGCATCAGTCCTTCCAGTGAATATTCAGGGTTGATTTCCTTTAGGACTGACTGGTTTGATCTCCTTGCAGTCCAAAGGACTCCCCAGAGTGTTCTCCAGCACCACAATGTGAAAGCATCAGTTCTTCGGTGCTCAGCCTTCTTTATGATCCAGCTTTCACATCAGTACATGACTGCTGGAAAACCGTGTGCTGTGCTTCGTCTCTCAGTCACATCCAGCTCTTTGTGACTCTATGGACTGCAGCCAGCCAGGTTCCCCTGTCCTTGGGATTTTCCAGGAGAAGCCGTCGCTTTGACTATATGGACCTTTGTCAACAGTGATGTCTTTGCTTTTAAATATGCTCTCTAGATTTGTCATAGCTTTCCTTCCAAGGGATTCCCTCATAGCTCAGTTGGTAAAGAATCCGCCTGCAATGCAGGAGACCCTGGTTCGATTTCTGGGTCAGGAAGATTCGCTGGAGAAGGGATAGGCTACCTATTCCATAATTCTTGGGCTTCCCTTGTGGCTCAGCTGGTAAAGAATCTGTCTGCAATGTGGGAGACCTGGGTTTGATCCCTGGGTTGGGAAGATCCCCTGGAGAAGGGAAAGGCTACCCACTCCAGTGTTCTGGCCTGGAGAATTTCATTAACTATACAGTCCATGGGATTGCAAAGAGTCGGACACGACTGAGCGACTTTCAGTCACACTTTCCTTCCAAGGAGCAAGCATCTTTGAATTTCACAGCTGAAGTCACTATCCATAGTGAATTTGGAGTTCAAGAAAATAAAATCTGAAACCACAATGAGGTACCATTACACGCCAGTCAGGATGGCTGCCATCCAATAGTCTACAAGCAATAAATGCTGGAGAGGGTATGGAGAAAAGGGAACCCTCTTACACTGTTGGTGGGAATGCAAACTAGTACAGCCACTATGGAGAACAGTGTGGAGATTCCTTAAAAAACTGGAAATAGAACTGCCATATGACCCAGCAATCCAACTCCTGGGCATACACACCGAGAAAACCAGATCTGAAAGAGACATGTGCACCCCAATGTTCATCGCAGCACTGTTTATAATAGCCAGGACATGGAAGCAACCTAGATGCCCATCAGCAGATGAATGGATAAGGAAGCTCTGGTACATATACACTATGGAATATTACTCAGTCATTTAAAAGAATTCATTTGAATCAGTTCTAATGAGATGGATGAAACTGGAGCCCATTATACAGAGTGAAGTAAGCCAGAAAAATAAAGACCAATACAGTATACTAAGGCATATATATGGAATTTAAAATGATGGTAACGATAACCCTATATGCAAAACAGAAAAAGAGACACAGATGTATAGAACAGACTTTTGGACTCTGTGGGAGAAGGTGAGGGTGGGATGTTCTGAGAGAACAGCATTGAAACAAGTATACTATCAAGGGTGAAACAGATCACCAGCCCAGGTTGGATGCATGAGACAAGTGCTCAGGGCTGGTGCACTGGGAAGACCCAGAGGGATGGGATGGAGAGGGAGGCAGGAGGGGGGATGGGGATGGGGAACACATGTAAATCCATGGCTGATTCATGTCAATGTATGGCAAAACCCACTACAATATTGTAAAGTAATTAGCCTCCAACTAATAAAAATAAATTGAAAAAAAATCTGTCACTGTTTCCACTTTTTGGAAAGTGGCTTCTATTTGCCATGAAGTGATGGGACTAGATACCATGATCTTAGTTTTTTTTGAATGTTGAATTTCCCACCAGCTTTTTCACTCTCCTTTTTCATCCCTTTTAGTTCCTCTTCAGTTTCTGCCACTAGAGTAGTGGTATAATCTGCATATCTGAGGTTGTTGATATTTCTCCCGGCAATCTTGATTCCAGCTTGTATTCTATTCAGCCCAGCATTCCACATGATGTACTCTGCATAGATATTAAATAAGCAGAGTGACAATATACAGCCTTGTCATACTCCTTTCCCAATTTTGAACCAGTCAGTTGTTCTATGTCTGGTTCCAACTGTTGCTTCTTGATCCCCATGCAGGTTTCTCAGGAGACAGGTAAAGCAGTCTGGCACTCCCATCTCTTTAAGAATTTTCCATTGTTTGCTGTGATCCACACAGTCAAAGGCTTTAACATAGTCAATGAAGCAGAAGTATATGTTTTTCTGGAATTCTCTTGCTTTTTCCATGATGCACTGAATGTTGGCAATTTGATCTCTGGTTCTTCTGCCTCTTCAAAACCCAGCTTGTACATCTGGAAATTCTTGGTTCATGTAGTGCTGAAGCCTAGCTTGAAGGATTTTGATTATAACCTTTCTGGCATGTGAAATGAGCTCAATTGTATGGTAGTTTGAACATTCATTGGCATTGCCCTTCTTGTATCTTAGCATATGATAAAGAAATTTTAAACCAAATGTAAATTCAGATTTGTAAAACTATTGTCAGATCCTGTAATTTACCAGCCATCTATATATTTCATTGAAAAATCATTTTCTACAACATACAGTGTTTCAATAACCTTTTGAAGCATTTCAATTATACCTAATAATGCACTGTAGTACAAGTCTAACATGTTTTTAAAATTATGTAGCTTCTTGTGCATTATTAATCTCTAATTTTTGATATTTTGAAAATAGCTAATCTTTTTCTTCAGATTCATACAAATAATTGATAGTTTTGGGGGCAGTTAACTGTCATGTATGGATGTGAGAGTTGGACTATAAAGAAAGCTGAGCACCGAAGAATTGATGCTTTGGAACTGTGGTGTTGGAGAAGACTCTTGAGAGTCCCTTGGACTGCAAGGAGATCCAACCAGTCCATCCTAAAGCAGATCAGTCCTGTGTGTTCATTGGAGGAACTGATGTTGAAGCTGAAACTCCAATACTTTGGCCACCTCATGCGAAGAGTTGACTCATTGGAAAAGACCCTGATGCTGGGGGGGATTGAGGGCCAGAGGAGAAGGGGACGACAGAGGATGAGATGGTTGGATGGTATCACCGACACAATGGATATGGGCTTGGGTGGACCCTGGGAGTTGGTGATGTACAGGGAGGCCTGGTGTGCTGCGGTCTGTGGGGTTGCAAAGAGTCAGACAAGATTGAGTGACTTAACTGAACTGAACTGAAGTTGTTATTTAATTACCATTTCCTCTGAATACTTTATCACTTTTAAATCCAAAAACAGGTATGACAGGTAATATACTTAAATTGGTAGCAAAATGGCTATATGTGTTAATGGCATGATATTAAGCTTGGTTTAAATTTTAGAAAAGTAATTTTGAATCAATGCAATTAAAAACAAAATCCTATGTAAGACAATTTCATTCTTCTCAGTTGCTCTTTAAAATGGCTGCTGATGTTATCTACACATATCTTATCCAAGCAGATTCTGTTTTTGTAGTAGACTACCTTGGCTTCCCTTGTGGCTCAGCTGGTAAAGAATCCGCCTGCAATATGGGAGACCTGGGTTTGATCCCTGTGTTGGGAAGATCCCCTGGAGAAGGGAATGGCTAACCACTCCAGTATTCTGGCCTGGAGAATTCCATGGACTATATAGTCCATGGGGTCACAAAGAGTTGGACACAACTAAGGAACTGTCACTTCACCTGTTGTCACAACTGATATTGAATAAACTGAAGGACATTAACCTCATTAACAGTATTCAGTAAGAATCTGTTATACCAATGATTCCATATTGAAACTGGAAATATTTGTAAGAATCAAACTACTAATTCTTAATTTAAAATGATTTTCTTTATCTTTCATTCTAGTAATTTCTGAAACCTTTAGTCACAGTTGAAAAGTTATTTATGCCTTCTTAATGATAAACACATTTTCAAAATATAAGATTTTTCAAACCATAGGTTTTGCCTACTGTCTGTTTTTCTTAGCATATTTTTGTTATCTATTGGTGACAGTTGATCACAAAAGAATTCACTCCAAAACTAAAATTGTTTTAAATATACTTACTTGTGTATTATGTTTTCTGAGGGATGCTCCTCTGTAGAATGAATTTTTGGTGGCATGACCCATTTGTATACAGTTAAGTGTGATATTCCAATTATCATTTATCTGAATATTAAGATGCTTTAAAATATATTTTGTCTTAAAATTTTTACAATTTAGAGGTAAATTCTTACACATAATGTCATTTATTTTTATGAATTTCACACTGTATGCAGAATCCAGACTTAAAGCAGCACTGTTCTCTATGAGTACCTTGTTGCCAGATCTACATGAACAAAATGTTCAGTTCTTTCACTCTATTGCCATTAGCACTATGGCTTGACTTCTCCATTTTTGTGAAGCATTATTGCACAGACTTTTATTTTAACATTATTGCCAAGTAACTAAAGTTCATCAGAATCCCAAATCATTGGCTGAAGACTGAATTCTGGAAGGAGATAAGTTTGCAAAGCTTTACAAGTGCTGATGAATGTTTTGTGTGGATTCCTGTGGAATGGGAGAGGCAGAGTCCTAGTGGGATGGGGTTAAGAACTCATAGAAATGAGGAAACCAGTTGGCTTGATCTTTCCAGAAGCTTGGTTGTGAATGAAAAGTCAATGGGATAATTAAAGGGGGATGTTGGACTAACGATGGGGAGACTTGCACATTTCAGAGAAGGTACTGACTATGAAGAAGAAGAGGTTTCATAGTCTAGAAAAAGGAGTCTAACAAATTGAGTAAGAGCTTGAACATGACAGAAATGGGAGAAACCTGTAAGAAAGGGTACCTCATGCTCTGAGACTGCCAGGAAGAAGCGGGAGAGGAGCATGGTGGATTAAAGGTGAAGGGACAGAAAGTAGAGGGAATTCCTGCTTTGTTCGTTTTCTCAATTAAGTAGTAGGCAAAATTATTTGTGAGTGATCAGCTTAGAAGCAAGGCAATCATGAGGGATGTGAGGATGGGAAGTTTTGGAATGACTACTCTTAGGATTGGATGTGAGCTCACCAACTAAGGCCAGGCAAGTAGTTAGCTGTGTGATCCTGAGATCCATTACTTTAATAAGCATTTCCTGAAGGCATGCTACATGTTAAGTATTTGGTTAGGCTCTGGGGATACAGATGTGAAAGACCTGGTCCTGGTCCCCTGGGCCAGAAAGATCCCCTGGAGAAGGAAATGGCAGCCCACATCAGTATTCTTGCCTGGAAAATCCCATGGACAGGGGAGCCTGGTGGGCTGTAGTCCATGGGGTCACAGAGTTGGCATGACTTAGTCACTGAGCACACAAATTACTAGTTACCATGTGGCTGCTGCTCTGGGAGCTGAGAGTAGAGACGTTTTTCTCAGCCTGGGGAGAAGAGAGAAGCTGATAATTTTTCTTAAAGGAGAGTTTCTTAGACCCTTTTATGTAGCTAGTTAGCTTTACTATCATCAACACAATGGCCATGAGTTTGAGCAAACTCCGGGAGATAGTGAAGGACAGGAAAGCCTGGCATGCTGCCGTTCTTGGGGTCACAAAGAGTCAGACCTGACTTAGCAACTGAACAAGCTTTACTTTATGCATTTAAGATGATACAGTTTTCAAGTAAATTAAAGTCAGAAGATTCTAAAAAGGTAAGTTATTCATTAAATGATATCTGACAGAAAAATATAAAATAAACCACAAAATCTTTAAAAGAAAAAAAGCATTCATACTTTTTCAGTTGTTAGTGACCAAAACCCAATTTAAAGTAAAGACAAACAAAAACAAATGAAGCTATAGATTCATACCATTGCTAATATGTGGGAGTCACTCCTGGTTTCAAGAATGGCTGCCTTAAGGGGTTCAAATAATGTCATCAGGGTCTTAGTTTTACTACATTTTTGAGAAAGGAGCCTCCTTTTAAATTTTTAAATTTTCAGCCTCACCCTGTGGCATGTGGGATCTTAGTTCCCCCACCAGGGATTGAACCCACACCCCCTGCAGTGGGAGGTGAAGTCTTAACCGCTGGACCACCGGGGAAGTCTGAGGAAGGAACCTCTTTACTCCAGCAGTTTGTTATCACACTCCCTATATGCCTGTATTCCCTTTGAGAATAAAAATTTTCTTTTGCCAAGGTAATGTGGCAGACTCCTGAGCCCCAGGTGCAGGAAAGCCACATTCCCTATCAAATCTGGCCACTGAATATGATGAGAAATATTTGCCTTATCATTATAAAACAAAACATCCTATTCTTTATATTTTTATTAAAATTTGGGATAAAACTATAAAGTCTATAATGCTTATCAGCTGAGTACTTTTAAGGCTTTAATTAATAGCTTAATTATGAAAGCTTTACCTTTATTAAACCAAGTAGTCACCAGTTATTTCATTATAATTTTGAATACACACCATGAGCAACTCTAGTGTTTAGACTGAGTAAACAATAGAAAACAAATGTACATTATATCTTAGATGTGGATGTAGCCTAAATTTATGTGTTTGAGAAGTAATTTTTGTGGTTATACAGCTGTGAACAGATAAAGCATTATAAATTCTTCATTATGGGTTCTCCTTAACATTCAAATGTACTGGCCTCTTAACAGAGATTTTGAAGATTTTGAATTTAGTACAATCCATAGAACCATTAAACACTTTTTATAATAATGTTTAATATAAATAGGAAACTATTAGGTAGTGCAAATTTAGTATTCTTAAAGGGACTTTTTAAAAAGTCAAAACACAGTAGCATAAAGGTAATCTTAGACTAACTCCATTATGAGCAAGGAAATTCCTATTCGGGGAAGTTTAGAAAATAATTTACATATTTTATGGGACTAATCATTATGAGTCATTTAATGTGGCCTATTGCATATATTTGAATTTCTTTTTTTCTGTTGTTAGACTAATGACTGAGAATACCTACAAAACATATTGTTTCCTTTATTTAACTTTACAACCTTAGTGGCATTCATCTGTAGGCAGTCAATTTAATTTTATTATTGATGTTGCCCTTATATTAAGTCAAGTAAGAAAATACCTCCATGGTGAAGCACATCATGTCATATTTTGGTAGTTCAAATTTATTACTATGATTAATGGCAGTGATAACTATTATTATTTTTGCATCATTAAGCATTGACATTTTTGACATAGGAAACCATCACCACAGTCAAGGTAATGAACATATTCATCCATTTAGTATTAATTTTTAATGCTTGGATTTTGAAACTATGTTTGAAAACAGTTTGAAGGATGAGAGTATTAGGGTTATTACTGATTACCAGATAAATGATCTGGTATGAAAGATATAAAACAATATAAAAAGTTTAAAGTTTGTGCATAGCCTACTATAGAAAATGAAGGCTTATGACTCAATTTTCATCATCAAAATATTCTCTTTCCACCCTCTTAAAATAACCAGATAAGGTTACAGTTATGGTCATCAAGTTTTTTTGTTTGCTTGTTTCTTTTTTCCCCCCCCTTTTAACAGCAGGGCATTCTGCCCTTTAAGTTTCTAGTCAGAGTTTGATGCTCTGTAAAATAGAATAAGAACCATTGTTATATAAGCACCACATGTAGGCAAGGTATGTTTGGCTTTAGTTCAGAATTTTAAAGAATACAAAAGCTAATAAGCTGGGTAATGTTTTCAAGAAATACTTCTCAACAAAAACCAAAGCAAAGATTAAATCTGGGTGCTGATGACACAAAGGAATGATAAGAAGTAAGCATTCAGATTTCACCAGGGACATTTTCTTGGGCAAAGACTAAATACGTAAGAGCCCTGTCTCTGTATAGTGGGTATGCAGACGGAGAGAGATTGATTGAGATGCTTTGGTGCTGTCCAAGGACAGGAGCAAGACACACAGATAAAAGATGGCTCTCCTTTAGAAGGCTCTAAAGTGAAGTTCAGACTGACTTCTCCCTAGGCATTGAGATTATTCTGTTTATTTATTTTCAACTTCCTCGCTCAAGAAGATAAAACAGCAAGTTGGACAATCTGGGCAAAGAAGAATATGTGTTAGAATAGTAAAATACGTCTGAGAAGAGGTAAGAACACAAAGTATAAAATGCTGTGTAGTCTAGCACGTTCAGAAGTGACCTCCAGTTTCATTCCAAGATTTCTAGCAGGCAGCAAAAAGAAGGAAACTACATTGCTTATATAAGTATTAGGATTTTCCTAAGATTAAAATAAACAATTGTTCTAGAGAAGCAAAATTCTCCTACTAAAGAGACATGTTTCTCTTGTTAATGCTTCTAGAGTTAGGGAAATGTTGTTTTCTTTCATTTTGTCTCAAATGTTGTATAGAATCTTCTGATTTCCAAAATACTAAATGAAAGTTGGGCATATAAAGTGAAGTAAAAATTTTTACCAACATTACTTAATCCCTAGAAAAATGCTTCTGACACTTTGAATCATGGAGTAGATTATTGTTTTGAGCACCAACTAAATGCCAGTAATAACTAAGGTGCTGTCAGACTTTGGAAACCAGTAATATTGAACATATTTTATGCATGCTATTTTGCAGGTTCCAAAGTACTCTCCCATTTATTATCATGTCACATTTTTACAGTGTGTCTGAGGATTACATAGTATTATCCCTATTGACAGCAGTCTGCATATTGGTTTGAGGCCAAGGTACTTGCTTAAGCTCACACTGCATTGAAGTGGTATAGCTGGAACTCAAAATAAAACCAAATCTTACTTTCTTAAAATAACGTATTTTCCCCACTATAGCAAATAAAATTCAATTTTTCAAGGAAAACCTCTCACTTAATCATATATCATTTCTTTCTAAGACTTAATTCACATGTTAGTAGCATACTTCCATCTATTGTTTCACCTTGATAATGTGGAATAGGTTGGGGAAAGGACAGGCATAATAAAATTGCTACCATTTATCAAGTACTATACCATTGTTTCATTTGGTTATTAGTGATACAATAGGCCTATAAGCCAGTCTCATTGTTCATATTTTGCAAATGCAAAAACTGATGGCAGAAGAAATAAAAAGTAACAGAGCTGGTATGTGAGAGAGTCAGAATTCTAACCATGTCAGTTTGACTCCAAAGACCTTGTTCTTGATCATCATACTGTGTGACTTGGCAACTTTCATGATATTAATCAAGCAAGTGTTCATGATGTTCTCACACATAATTAAGTGTGAGACCACTGTTGCTCTGCCTTTATCAGGAAAGTTACAGAAAGTATAGCTATCTGCATAGGCTACTAGGTAAATACCCACCTACCCTCTAGGGAAAATTAATGTTGGCAAGAAGTAGAATTTCCTTTACCAGTTTTTGTATCTGTATGTAAGAGCAGGGCTTTAGGGTTTCCCAAGATGAAGCTGCCAGCATAATGCCCATTAGGTCCTTAAAGTGAGTAGTGAAGAAAATCACTTGCGCATCTGATCAAGGGGGACTATTTGTAGATGTCACAGTGAAATCTGTACTTTAGAATCAGCACATTAGCAACTTCTAACCGTCAGTGTGGAGTCTGAGGTAGTGAATGGGTGCTGTCATTTTTAGTTCAGCTGGCTGAGGGAAATCGTAGTTTTAGAAATCAGAGGATGAACCTTATCTCACTTATTTTAGATTTCAAAGCACTCATTTTTCTCTGTCAGTGTTCACACATACTCTCATGCTTTTAGTTTATTTTGGTGTATATATTAATATTTTATGTCTTTCTTCGGGTACTATAGTAGGCTTTGTAGTGAGTGAAAAAATGAGAAAAATAAATATGCCTCTACCTTAAAGTAATTTGTAATCCTGCAGAGGGTGAAGAGAAAAGAGAAGCATTTCAGATGAAAGATTTCCAGGCTGTATAAGCTAAAGGCCCAAAAAAAACAGAACCATGAAGAGTCAATGCATTAGTAAGTAGAGAGATGCAAGTGAAAACAATGATGAGATACCAGTTTACACTGAATAAAGTAGCAAGACTTGGCTGGATAGAGCCATGTGTTGACACAGATGTGGAATATAGAGGCCAACATGCACCTCTGTTGAGATTCCTGCCAGTGAAGACCTTTTGGGGAATGATTTGCCATTGCTTGGTCGATAGGCTTCCTTATTCCTGTGATCGTGCGATTCTGCTCTTTGGCATATATCCCAAGAAAAATTCCCAGACAGGTCCATGAGGGGGAATGTATGAAGATATTCATTTCTGGTGGCCAGGAGTTCAATGTTAAAAGTGCAGGTAAGGGACTTCCGTGGTGGTCCCATGGTTAAGAATCCACCTTCCAATGCAGGGGATGTGGATTTAATTCCTTGTCAGGGAACTAAGATCCCTGTGTGCCTCAAGGAAGAGCCTGTGGGCCATGATGAAAGATCCAACATGTCACCACTGAGACCTGATGCAGCCAAGAAAACCAAACCAAAACTTTAGGTAAAATGTAAGCAATGCACAGAAGGATCACAAAAGAGCATGGAGAAATAAAAGCAGCAGACTGACATCTATCGCAGTGTTCATTTAAGTAAATTAGTGTGTGTGCATAAAAATAATACATATTTTCCAAGAATAGTTATGAATAAAAGGATACAAATGTATATTAGAAAGTTTTCCTATGAGAGGAGTCTAGGAATGAGGATTGGGAATAAAAGCAAAAATAAATATAACACAAGGACTGTCCACGAACCATGGTGTTAATCTGTGAGAGTAAACGAGTAGAGTATTCCACTCTCTACAGTAGGAAAGACAAAAACCATGAGGATTCAGGGAAGTAAAAGTTCACAACTTGAAGAGTTCAGGAAATATTTCATGAGGAAGTGGCATTTGATCTGTGTCTCAAAGGTTGGGTAAATTTGGACAGAGAATACAAAGGATGAGATGCTGGTATTGGTAGTACATACAGAGATATATGAAGAGGGCCTTCCAAAGAAAAGGATCAGGATCTGCAAGTGCTTGGTAATACAGCGGCAGGGGTAATGGTTCAGTGAGGAAAGAGGTGTCCACTTTAGTTGGAATATATGGTATGTGCTGCAATACAATAATAGCTAACATTTAGTACTAAGTGTCAGGCAGTTGGCTGAGTTATTTATGTACCTTTCCTATTAATCCTCACAATAATTCTATCACACCTATAATCTACTCATAACCATCATTATCATCATCCTCTTTACAGACAGGAAACCGTGACCTAAAGAGTTAAGTAAATTTCTAGCCACACATCCACTAAGTGCTGGTCATGATGAAAAGCCAGGTATATTTGACTCCAAAGTCTGTGCTCTTAACCTCCATGCTAGATTCCTTTTCAAGGCCATGCTCTGTATTTTTCTGTCAGTGTATATGCAGAGGGGTTGGGTAGTGAAGTGGTTAAAGTAGTCAAAACTCGGCCCTGTGTTATGTATGGCTTTAATTATCCCTTACTACTGATTAGTTTGATAGCAAAAGGATATTCGAGAAGGAAGCTGCCCATATTATAAAGCCCTGCCTATATTCTAAAGGCCTTTCTGCTCATGTGTCTCTCATTGAAATGATGGAGGGGCCCTGCCAACATCAAACTAAATAAGGAGAAAACATTTATAAGCACCCTTTTAACCCTGTTAGAGCTATACATTCTGAAATCCCTTCAAATAACAAATGGGTAAGAACAAAAGGGGGCAAAACTGGCCTTTCAACTACAAAGACTGAGGTTTAAGCTACAGAGAACCCCATTTATCATGCTGCCTTGATACTGTTAAACTCCAAACTTCAATGTGGTTTAAGATCGGAGAAATGGCCACATCTATAAGATAGGGTTCTGTGCCTTAGCTTATTGAACTGCAATGTAGCACATCTCATTCTGGTCAATATGGAGATAGAATTTGGTTCCTTGGAAATGAATAGCCAGGCCCATGACTATGCCTGTTCCCACACTTTGGAAAGTAATATTTGCAACATGAGAAACCATTAAGTATAGAAGCCCACCAATGGAAAACAAAAGTTGAAATGTTTAGAAAGGGCTTTCAGTGATGGGCCATATGACCTGAAGTTTCAAAAAAATGTCTGTTTTTTATTTATGCCTTCCACTTTCTTGCATCTCTACCCATTTCTCAAATTCTTCAGTGGCTATTTACACATCACGACATCTGGGATTGGGCTTCCAGCACCTGCTATAAGAAGCAGAGATTTTTCCTGCTAACACATGCCTTTAAATGGAAAAATTTAAATGAATATTTCTTATTTAGTTCAAAAAGAGTATGGTTTAAAATCTGGTTCTAAACAAATTTGCAGCTTAAGAAACTGTAACAGCAACATAATTTTAACAGAAGAAATACCCAAACATGAAGATCTTGATAAAGGAATAAAATAAATGAAGGACTCAACACACAGACTAAAAACAGACTCTTCATAGTTTAGACCTGGAAGACTCTACAGTACATCTGTTTAACATCTTGCAGTTTGAAGAACTCTGCCTTGAAAAACCTTCTGTACCAATGACACACAGAATAAAAGGTTATGTTATGACTTTCAGATGGAAGCCTACAAAAGTTTATCTGCTGGACTAAACCATTAACTCTTACTATTTCTGATTCTGTTAGAAAGATTTCTCATGTGTGAATTATAATTAATGTTTTAAGTTTACATCAGAAAAGCATAAAGAATTTTTAGTTGGAAAGAGAGAACATGCTGTGGAATGAATAGAATGTTTGAGTTGTGATGTCTAAATGGAACTAAAATCCCCCCCAATCGGGATTTTATAGAGTGAATTGTAATAATAAGCATATATGCCTATATATTGAGTTAGGACCAAAAGTACTCTATCTGAAATGTGAGGATGTTACAAAACCTCCATCACTGGCAACATTCATTGAAAGTTTTGTCGAGACAACAGGATTCTATTTGCTTCCAAGTATGGGTGCAGACTGCAGCCATGAAATTAAAAGACGCTTACTCCTTGGAAGGAAAGTTATGACCAACCTGGATAGCATATTAAAAAGCAGAGACATTACTCTGCCAACAAAGGTCCATCTGGTCAAGGCTATAGCTTTTCCAGTTGTCATGTATGGATGTGAGAGTTGGATGGTGAAGAAAGCTGAGCACCAAAACATTGATGCTTTTGAACTATGGTGTTGGAGAAGACTCTTGAGAATCCCTTGGACT
Source organism: Cervus canadensis (assembly GCF_019320065.1). NCBI lineage: Eukaryota > Metazoa > Chordata > Mammalia > Artiodactyla > Cervidae > Cervus > Cervus canadensis. The sequence goes on along the minus strand of NC_057388.1, from coordinate 76,109,283 downwards.
GCAAGGAGGTCCAACCAGTCCATCCTAAAGGAGATCAGTCCTGGGTGTTCATTGGAAGGACTGATGCTGAAGCAGAAACTCCGGTACTTTGGACACCTCATGCAAAGAGTTGATTCGTTGGAAAAGACCCTGATGCTGGGAGGGCTTGGGGGCAGGAAGAGAAGGGGACGACAGAGGATGAGATGGCTGGATGGCATCACCAACTCGATGGACATGAGTTTGAGTAAACTCCGGGAGTTTGTGATAGACAGAGAGGCCTGGCGTGCTGCGATTCATGGGGTCGCAAAGAGTCGGACACGACTGAGCTACTCAACTGAGCTGAACTGATGGGTGCAGAAAAATGCCCTTACACTGATGTGGCAAAAATCATACTGGGTAAGGAAGTAGTGTCATTTGGAATAAAGTAGTAAAAAAAAAAAATGTAAATCCCTTTTGTAATTGGTTTGCTACCAGAATTACATTGTGTTTGCTTGCGATTTACTTGGCTCTCAGGGGTAAAAATAAAGAGAGCAGTTCTTACATACACTGGGGTCTCCAGTGTTTAGCTGTCATGTGGATGTGCGTTTCCTTGATCTGCAGGAAGGAGATAGTTGCTTTTTGTCTAATCACAGAGGAGGCTCACTACCAGCCTCTTGCCTCTGTGTCCTCAGCATCCAGCAGACATCTCCGAAATGCTATTGGGCAGCAAGTGTATGTGTGTGTGTGTGTGTGTGTGTGTGTGTGCGTGTGTGCGTGTGTGTGAGTGAGCAAAGGAGAGATATCATTTTCTTCAGAGACATACACACCCTTGAACCCAGATGAAGCAAGAATCTGCTATGCAAGGGGCTTCCTGCGAGGGATTTTTCCATGTGCATTTTATTATGCTGAGGCTGACTGTGGTGACAAGTTATGCATTAAATAGCTATCTGTCTTTTGTGAAATTTCACATTCTCTTCTCTTTGTAGGGAAAGTGATGTAATACTCTATTCCTTGTGTAAACAGTATCTTTTCATTAGAGGGTGTCGTTTCCCCTCACATACCATGAAAGCAGCATGCATCGCTTAAATGCATCATGGACTTGGTCACAGAATGATTACCTGTGCTCTTGGGGACAGTGAGGTGCATATACTGACACTGTTAGTAGCCAGAAGTTTTCACTGGGGAAATAAGTTTAGTATACTGTTATTAATTTGGTTTAGAAAATTGCTGCAGAGTGCTCAGACAAATAAGATGTAGCAGAACACATGGTCTTCGTTATTCAATAACTGTCCCTCTGCAAAGGAAACATGGTCTATTTCCCATTTGAGAAGGAGCTTATAACAAACTAGTAAATATGGAGAGAGGCCTACATATGTACTATAATTTTATGGAATTGTTGCTCCTCATGTGCTTATAAAGCCCTGCCCCACTTCACAGACTCACACGGCAGGTCCACAGCGATGTAGTCCCAGCTGGAATTAACATAATCATTACCACATTATAAACAAGCCGGTGGAAAAATAGCCTGAGAGATTTAGATGGCTTGTTTTATAAATGAAGGCAGGTGGGGATGGAGAACTAGATAGTTTTGGAAGAAATCCTTCTTTTTTTCCCTCTTTAGAAATAATAGGTTAGAGCTCACAAACCTCAATTAATAGCATGGAATGAGGAGGCAGAGTTGAAAGGAGTCATGACATATTCAGTATTCCTGGAGAAAAGTCAGGGAAAGGTTCACCACAGAGCCCCTCCAATGGAAGAAATCCTCATTCGATGATGGAAATGTTGAGCCTTTCTTTTTTCTTTTCTATTGGATCACAAGTGGAAAACCTTTCTTCTGGTTTAATATAGTTCCTGTTGGTCAGGGTCTCTGGCTCTTTCCTCCTTTCTCTATTGTACTTTTTCCTGGAGTTGACTAGATGAGAAATCCGGACTTAATAGCTAATTCCACATTTACTGCCAAGACCAGAAATAAAATATGATGTAAAATATGGCCTTACCTGAAAGCTTCAGGACATTAAATGCTGTTAGATCCAGGTTGAGTTGAAAAAAAAAAGAGCCCAAGGCAAAGGAAGGAAAAGGATTTTATGAAAGTAAGAGATGGTACATGTGTCCAGGTTCTAAGAGATCAGACAACAGGATGAAAAGAGATTTAGTGTGCTGTCCTTTTTTCTTCTTTCTTTTTTTTTCTGTTGATTTTTCCAGGCAGACAGAGTAACTAAGTAATATGCTAGTCACTGAAGAATCATGGGTGTGTGCATTTAAACTTCTGACTCAGGAAATACCCAGAGAACTATATTATTCTCAGGAAGATGGTGTTGGTGAATGTGGGTGAGGCAGTGCACTCTCTGTGTGTTTATTACATCTTCTGTGGCCTTGTGATTTGTTTGTAAGATGGTTGAATTTGATCAGATGGGCTTAACCATGAGGATCTATAAAAGAGATTCACATTTATATATAATAATAACCATCATATGTAATAACCATGAAGATCTATAATAGAGATCCACATTCATATATAATGTAGATCACATGAATTTGAACATCTGAGGGAGTTAATGCTTCTCAGCTTTGATGTGAGATTTCTGTTTGGAATAAAGGTAAGGTTTTTTTCTTCCTAGACTAACTTAGACTCAGATCTGGAAGACCGTTAAGTCTAGTAGACCTGTGGGAAGGGAATGCATATATATCAAACTGGTATCGCTGTCTGATCTGCTGAAAGTTCACTGAACCCTTGCACAATAACTTTAAATTTCATCAAGTCCTGAAGTGACTTAATGTTTCATTATAAATAAATTATCAGATATGGAATGTTTTATTCTTATGAATTGGCTTTTTCCGTGATTAAGAAAGAGGATTGGATTAAAACAGGCCTATTTCAAAGTAATGTGCCTATTTTTCCATTATATGTTTGCAAAGTTAATAAAGTAATTGATATTGCAGAGACTTTGCCAAAAGGCAGGGCATTTCTAGGCCTTTGAGTTAAACCATGATGTCCAAAAAAGCTTGCTTAATGTATTATTTATTGAGCACCAATGGAATATTCAGATAGTATAAGAACAAAGTTAAGCCAGTGTATTCATGGTTTGAATAAAAGCATCTAAATATTGTTTCCTATTATAATAGAAACTTAGATTTATAGAACAGAAAAGGACCCTGGAGGATTTCTGGTCTAAATAAATCATTTTATACATGAAGATTCAGAGGCTTAGAGAGGGGAAGTGATTGACTTACTCTAGGGCCCAGCTAGAATTAGAACTCGGTCTTATTGATTCTCTGAGCACCAGAAGCTTCCCTTTTCCATTGGCTTCATCCCTAGCCATCTTTCATCCTCTCATCATTTTTGCCCACTTTCTGCAGCATCTTTTCAGCTGAATTCTTAGCCTTTGGACTTCCCCAACTCTAGTCCATCTTGCACACAATTATAAGATTAACTTCTTTAAAGATATTTTAGGATTAAGGATTCCTTCTCTGCAATATTCAGGATTCTCCAGAAAAACAGAAATGGTAGAAGATAGATAAATAGATATAAATAAATGCATTAATAAAATAAGAAATTGGTTCACATGATTATGGAGGCTAAGGCATCCCAAGAGCTGCAGTTGGCCAGCTGGAGATCAAAGAAAGCCAATCATGTAGTTCCAGCCTGGGTCTGAAGGACTGAGAATCAGGAGAGACAATAGTGTAAGTATAGTCTGAGGGCAAGAGAAGACCAGTGTCTCAGCTCAGACCATCAGGCAGAAGAATTTCCCACCTACTTATCCTTTTTGTTTTATTCAGGTCTCAGCTGATTGGATGAGGCTCACCCACATTTTGGAGAGCAATCTGTTTTGTTCACTCTTTGGATTCAAATGTTAGTATCATCCAAAAACCTCCTCATAGACATGCTCAGATTAATGTTTGAACAAATATTTGGGCACCACGTGGTCCAATCACATCAATACATAAGGTAAACTAAAATACCTTCCTTAAGAAGTTAAAAAGTTATATCTTCTTTTTTTTTTTCTTTTTAGTAGAGCACTTTATTCATTTCAAAACTCTTTCATGGGCTTAATCTTACTAGATCTTCTCGGACACAGAAAGAGGAGGGAATGCTGACTTTGAATGCCAGATTGCTCCGAGGTACTAGGAAACCCCAACAGTGTTTGTTTTTCTTATTATAAAAGAAATACATGTTTACCATAAAAATGCAGATAATAAAGATAAATAAAAGGAGGAAATAAATATTTTCCTTAGCTCAGGGATCAGAGGAAACTTCTTTTATAGTGTTTTAGGCTTTTGATGTATATAATTAGTTTTACAAAATATTATACATAATGCTCATTCTGATATATTGTTATTTTCTATTCACATATACATATACCTGTGAAAGGATTATTTAAAATCATTTCATAATACAGTTGACTCTTGAATAACAGGTTTGAACTACACAAGTCAACATGTGTAAATTTTTTATAAAAAATATGTGCTGTGGTATTACACAATCCATAGTTGGTTGAACCTGTGGATGTGGAACCCCAAGTATGGAGGGCCAATTGAAATGTTATTATATGTGGAGTTCACTCTATGCGTGGATAGCAGCCCAACCCTGAGCTGCTTAAGGGTTTGTTCTATATGTTTTATGGATGTCTGATAATTTGTTAGCTAATTCAGTCCTGGATATCAAGATTATTTCCATCTTTTGCTGAGATAAAACTTTGAACATGCAGCTTTGCACACATGGGTAGTAATTCTTTTGGAAAAAAACTCTTACAGGTGAATTTTTATTTTCTCTGTCACATTAACTCTAAACTATTTTGCCTTATTTTCATCTTCTAATCCTAGTTATGATTTCTGCACCTTTCTAAAACAAATGTAATTTAGTGATCTCAGTTTTGTGTTGTATTGTATTCTTTTCTTTTTCACATATATGAATTTTAATTCTCCGAGTTAGCTGTCAGCTACTTGAGGGGAAGGATCACATTTTATGTTTTTGAGTATATATGTATAAACAAATATATAGTAGTTGATTTGAGTTATTAGTAAATTTATTGTGGGTTGTTTGACTACTTTCAGTTCAATAATCTAAAACCTAAAGAAATTATCTTGTATAGTTTCTATTAGCTTTGAAAATTTGATGATCTCAAAACAATTTAAATAGTAGGTACTCAATCTTTCTATCAGTTGACACATGTTTTTGAACACTTCCTTTGTGTAGATTATTGCAATGTTTATGTTGGAAAGTGTCATGAAACACAAGAGACACTATTTCTGTCATGTAAACATATAGCTACAATCCAGATCATATATGATAGATATAAAATTTGGGAGGCACTCTTTTGTTTGGCCTGGTATGACATTCTGTGGGGAAATTGTTCCTTTTAATTAATGCCATGAATTCTGCCTTTTGTAAATATGATATTCCCTGTCTCTCTATTGTTTGGGCTTTTACTAGATACTGGCCTGTTCTAGACTTTCTGTAGACTTGATTAATGAATTGTGGAAAGAAAATATTGCATTCTAAAAACTAGAACTCTTTTTTGCAACAACTAAGGATGCAGCCTAATAAGACTTGGAATGATTGCTAAATTTAAATTGAGTATGAAAGTGGAGCAAGCATTAAAGAAATGCAAGCAAAAAAAAAAAAAAAAGAAATGCAAGCATCTGGCTGAAAGTAATTTAGGAGAAAACTGTAAAGGTTATCATCAGTGTATTTCTGCCTAAAGAGTTTATAGTCCAGTTGGAAATTTAGACACACACAACTTTCTAGTAAGTCAATTTCCTATGGTGATGTAATTAGACATTAACATAATGTGATTCAAAGATATCAGTTCAGTTCAGTCACTCAGTCATGTCTGACTCTTTGCAATCCCATGGACTGCAGCATGCCAGGCTTCCCTATCCATCACCAACTCCTGGAGCTTGCTCAAACTCATGTCCATCAAGTCGGTGATGCCATCCTACCATCTCATCCTCTGTCAGAGAATTCAAAGATATAGGCAAGAACAATTATTGTGACTAAGAAAACTGAGTAAAAGACATTTAAGCAGACCCTTGAAAGGTATGACTTTGGTGGTGTGTGTAGGATTTCAGTTCAGTTCAGTTGCTCAGTTGTGTCCGAATCTTTATGACCCCCATGAACTGCAGCATGCCAGGCCTCCCTGTCCAACACCAACTCCTGGAGTCCACCCAAACCTATGTCCATTGAGTTGGTGATGCCATCCAACCAACTCATCCTCTGTTGTCCCCTTCTCCTCCTGCCCTCAATCTTTCCCAGCATCAGGGTCTTTTCCAATGAGTCAGCTCTTCGCATCAGGTGGCCCAAGTATTGGAGTTTCAGCTTCAACATCAGTCCTTCCAATGAACACCCAGGACTGATCTGCTTTAGGATGGACTGGTTGGATCTCCTTGCAGTCCAAGGGACTCTCAAGAGTCTTCTCCAATACCACAGTTCAAAAGCATCAATTCTTTGGTGCTCAGCTTTCCTTATAGTCCAACTCTCACATCCATACATGACCACTGGAAAAACCATAGCCTTGACTAGATGGATCTTTGTTGACAAAGTAATGGCTCTGCTTTTTAATATGCTATCTAGGTTGGTCATAACTTTCCATCCAAGGAGTAAGTGTCTTTTAATTTCATGGCTGCAATCACCATCTGCAGTGATTTTGGAGCCCCCCCCCCCCCCGCCAAAATAAAGTCAGCCACTGTTTCCACTGTTTCCCATCTCTTTGCCAAGAAGTGATGGGACCGGATGCCATGATCTTAGTTTTCTGAATGTTGAGCTTTAAGCCAACTTTTTCACCCTCCTCTTTCACTTTCATCAAGAGGTTCTTTAGTTCTTCACTTTCTGCCACAATGGTGGTGTCATCTGCATATCTGAGGTTATTGATATTTCTCCCGGCAATCTTGATTCCAACTTGTGCTTCATCTAACCCAGCGTTTCTCATGATGTACTCTGCAGCATTATAACTGTGGGGATAGGATGAAGGAGCAGTATGAATATCTGAAAATCCCTATTTATTCCTGGAATGTTGAAGAGTCTACTTGGTGTAAAAAGAAAAGGATGAGGGAGGAAGAAAGTGGTAGAAGATAAAACTGGAAAAGTTGCTTGCAGTCTGATTCTGAGAAATGTTCTGTGCCATCTTGAATAGCTCAGAATTCATTCTATTGGGTATTGGCAGGGAATGAGGAGAGGGTTTTAAGTAGAGGATGGGACAATTGGTTTTATCTCTTAGGATAATTACTCTGACTTTGTCACAGAAGCTAGATTGCAAGAACTAGACACTTGAGGTGAGAGAACAATTGAGAGTCTTTACAAACAATCGTTTAGGATGGCCACCCATAATCATAAGTTTGAAAAACCTACAGAATGGGAAAAATATTTGCCAACCACATATTTGGTAAGGGGAAAATCCCGTGGACAGAGGAGCCTGATGGTCTTTAGTCCATAGAGTCACAAAGAGTCAGTCACAACTGAAGTGACTTAGTGCACAATATCCATAATAAAGAACTCATGCAACTCAATAGAAAAAAATAATCTAATTAAATAGGACCTGAATAGACATTTTTTCAGAGAATACATATGAATGACCAACAGGTACATGAAAATATGCTCAACATCACTACTCATTAGGGAAATGCAGCTTAAAACCACAATGAGATATGACTTCACACCTGTCAGAATGGTCATCCTCAAAAACACAAGAGATAACAAATGCTGATGTGAATGTGGAGAAAGAGGAACCCTTGTCCACCGTTGGTAGATTTGTAAATTGGTATAGCCACTATGAAAAACAGTATGGAGTTTCCTTAAAAAATGAAAAATAGAACCACCATATGATGTGGCAGTTCCACTTATGGGAATATATACATAGGAAGCAAAAATACAAACTTAAATGGATATACGTACCCCCCATGTTCATAGAGGCATTATTTACAATAGTCAAGACATGGAGACGACTTAAGTGTCCGTTGATGGTTAAATGGATAAAGAAGTTCAGATTATTTATCTTTCTATCTATCTATTCAGTTGAATGCTACTCAGTCATAGAAATAAGGAACTCCTACCATTTGTGACATGGATGGATCTTGAAGGCATTATGATAAGTGAAGTAAGTCAGACAGAGATAAATACTATATGATCTCATATATATGTGGAACCTAGAAAAAAACAATGACACCAAACTCACTTAAAAAGAGATCAGATTTGCAGTTACCAGAAGCAGAGCATGGAGGGAGGGACCATTGGTTAAAGGTACAAACTTACAGTTATAAGATAAATAAGTACTAGAGATGTAATGTACAACTGATGACTATAGTTAGCATTGCTTAATGATAAATAAGAAAGTTGTGAAGAGAGTATATCCTAAGAGTTCTTGTCACGAGGAAGAATTTTTTCTTCTTACTGTACCTATGTGAGATGGTGGATGTTTACTAAATCTATTGTGGCAATCATTTCACAATAGACATAAATCAAACCATGTTGTATACCTTAATCATGCAATAATATATGTCTATTATTTCTCAGTAAAACTGGAAAAAAATTTTATTAATAACAGTGGTTCTATTGTCTGATGAAGAGACACTTTAATTGAATTTAAACTAATCTCCTGGATTGTGTCTGTGACTTTGGGTCATCCAGTGCTTTTATGGGATATCAGCGTCTTATATCTTCTCTTCTGATGTTGGTTGCATCTCTTTCTATAAGATGGGAGGGTTTGTACTGTAGGTATAGCTGTGCTGTGCTTAGTCACTCAGTCATGTCTGACTCATGCAACCCTGTAGCCTGCCAGTCTTCTCTGTCCATGGGGATTCTTCAGGCAAGAATGCTGGAGTTGGTTGCCATACCCTCTGCCAGGGGATCTAGTTGTAGCTAGTGATACTAAGTTTTCCTGATATGTAAGAGCCTGGATTTCATCTTCTTTTCAATCACTAGTCTTTTATGAGGTTGCATTTGCTTTGGGGAACAAACTGCTCCATTCCACCCCTCCTCTTGGGTAGGAAGGCCCGGAGCAGAGGCAGATCCAGTCAAGAACTATTTCTTCCTGCCTGAATGGAGGATGGCTATTGTTGCCCTCACAGTGAGGCATTTGTTATAACAATATCTTGGGACTTACAACCAACAAAGATTCATCTGAGAACCATGTAACCTTTCCCTCTGGAGAAAACATTAAATTTGCTAAAGTGACTATTTGAACATTACCAAAAAAAAAAAAAAAAAAAAACCCATATATACTAACATACTTCTCTTTGATCCCCAATTTCATTTCACTCAGCAAGTTCTCTCTGTTAAAGAACTACTACCACTAGAGTTACAGTTCTTTTCCCTTTCCCTGTTACCCTCATGGGCTCTTCTGCTATCCTGTCAGATGTCTAGACATTTTGCCAGGTTCTCATACATTTCACCTTTTTTCCTCAGGACCTATTTACTACATGATTAGAGTTCTCCTGATTTGCCTAGAATGTCTCACTGAAGCATTTCCCTGCCTCTTGCTTTCTCCTTTACCCATTTGGCCTGTTTCCTTTTATTGCCTCTTTGCGCGCTTTTTTCCTTCTGTGGCAGCCTGCTCTCTTCTTTCAGGCTGCAGCGTCCCTTGTCTTTGCAGTGACTGGTTGCCTGAAGGCCCTCACTCTGCTGTCTCAGGCCCTCTGCCTTCAAGTGGGTATGCTCTCTGGTTGATACACACTCCTGGGACCCCTCCTGATTATCTGCTTGGGCCACTTTTGTTTTTATAGGTTACAACTTTCTTGCTCTCCCATTCCCCACAGTTTCTGCTGAATTTCCTATTTATTTTTTCTCTAAATATCCCTTCTCTTGGGAGGGAAAGAATTGACTTCCAGGCTGAATGCTACCAGGAATCCTATCACCTCTATAAACATATGTAACCGATACTCACATATAACTTTAAAACATATTTAAGCTCTCTCTCACAAGCTTTGTAAATAGGAAAAAATGGTTTAGTTAAATCACAAGGAAGGATACAATCTAAAACAGACAGAAAGAGAAATAAATGTGTGTTGTGCTAGGTCATAATAAATACTGACAATTCAGACTGATGTATATTCATTCATTCACTGAACATTCATGAATGGGATACTGTATGTGCTAGGTTCTGTGGGTTTGAGGCAGTAGAAGACATACTTTCTATCCACAAGAAATAACAGTCTAGGGATTTCCCTGGCAAAATAGTGGTGAAAATTCCATGTTTCCGCTACAGCAGGTGTGGGTTTGATCCCTGGTCCAGGAGCTAAGATCCTATATGCCATGTGGCATGGCCAAAAAAAAAAAAAAAAAAAATATATATATATATATATATATATATATACACATACATAAAATAATAAAAGAGGTAATGGTCTACTTGGAAACACAAACATAAATATGGGTGATTACAATAGAACAGGATGAGTGCCATAATATAGGTACATACAGATAATCTTGAGAACACACATAAGAGAGAGAATAATTATGAGCCAGCCCAGGAAGATGCTGCACTGTGGTGGTGCTCGGTTAGCTGGCTTGAGAGTGATAGAAAGACTGCTATTTCGTAGGTCAGTGTTACCTCCTGGTCTGCCAGCTCTGAGAGGCCACTTTCAGCTCAGATAAATACTTTATCGGAATCATTAAACTTGAGCTTCAGGCTCTTGGAGAGCTTTATCAAACTTTTAGAGTACAGACTATCTAAAGGACAAAGGCATCTTTGAGGTGCTTGAGAATTGTTCTGGAGAGGTCATAGATTGGCTTTTCCCCATGTCTCAGCGACACTTTCCCTTCACAGCATGAGAGCAAAGCAGTAACATCTGTTTCTGTGTGACTATCCTGTGAGTCCATTCAAGGGGACAGGCAGTGGTTTAGTGTAGCATGTAACTTGTAAGGAATTTCATATGGAGAGAATTCTACTGTGTGGTTCTGAAATGAGGGAAGAGAGGAAGTTGCTTTTATTACTGTGGCACATGAGGCCCCTCTGTCCTGAATTCCTCTTTTTCTAATTTGTAACCATTTCCTGACTGACGTTCAGGTTGTATGCTTTCTCATAAGTTCCCTGATGCTTACATCGGTTCACAGCCAGGGCTGTGCTAGGCGAGCCTGGAGCCTGGTCCCCACACCTGGGCTTATACTGGATTGATCACATGGCAGGGCCTGGTGCTGGCCTGCCAGGGCAGATGGAACAGTTCAACCCTGTGTTCATCTGGCACGATTACCAGGCATTGAAGGGTTTGTCTGGCTTGTTCCACTCATTTTCTTTGTCAGCATAACTGAGATCAAAGTCCAAGCAGGATTCATAAATGATAACCTAGAACTTTGCCCAAACACAGAGGCTACTATCTGGGCAATGTCTTCCATTATGCTTTCCCCAAAGGCCGGGAAGGAAAAGGGCAAATTTCGCTTAAGTACAGCCTTTATTATGCTGAACCATTCCCATCCCCCATCACCGCATTGTCATATTAATCAATTAGTTCAGGGATTTGAGATTTCCTGACCTAATCACAGGACTTGGGAAAGACTGATTTCTGTTTATATGAAGCTGTGGCTGTGATTACAAGCTTGGTACCTGCCTGAGCTCATGTCTGTCATTCTGTACACATTCAGGGTTTGAGATGGTTCTGGCTTTTCTGGGAGTAAGAATGAATGATCTCTGTTTGTGTTGGCAAGCAGAGATAATTTACTTCTGGAATGCATTTTGTTCAAAACAATATTGACAAACAATGTTCAGAATGGCAACATAGTTTATGGAAGTAATTGGGTGGGTAATACATTTGGACTTGAGTGGGTAATACATTTGGGTAATGCATTACTTTAAAGAATAGGTTGTGGTGTTCTGAGTTTACTTTTGTCATATTATACCCTCTTCAAAAATGAGTATTAGTGCCTTAAAGAAAGAAAGGGAGATATGAATTTGTTGGTATGGCCTTGAGTTAGGGAATAACTAGGAATTCACCAAGAGCAACGATTCTCTTAGAAAATAACATTCAGATAACACAAAAGATTTTTATTTAGTTAGAAAAATTAATATGAGTCTTCTCTAGATTGGTGCTCTAGACTGTGCTCTTCTTTCAGAAAGCATATTTTTATATATTACATAATTATGGTCACTTCAAATGAATCACTTCCTCATGTCTGTAGGAATGACCTGGTCTCCTAAATGATATCTGATAGATGACTCTGATAGCACCACTTTGGTGGTGCTACCTATACTCCTCCTCCTTTGGCATAAGCCATTAGCTTATCATTTTCTGAAGTAGAATGGATATTCATGAGCCTCTGGAGCTGGCCTAGTCCTAATATCCTACATACCTCATGGCCAAAAAACAAAGCATAAAACAGAAGCAATATTGTAACAAATTCAATAAAAAAATTTTAAAAGATGGTCCACATAAAAAGATCATTAAATGAAAAGACTGATGGACCCCCATCCCTGTCTGATAAAATATTTCTGGGGTAGGACCAGAGATTTTGCATTTCTAACATTGTTTTGAGAATGCATTATATTTGAAAGTACATTATATCTGAGCACTATCTGATTGTAAAAGTGCTCTGTACTTTCATATCTCTGTGTGGCTTCACATATAGTGTGATTGATCTTGTAGGATTTTCCCAAATCTTGTAATTCTTGTAATTCTCTTCCAAGATTTCCAGTCAAATGCAACCTCTTCAATGATCTTTTATGATTGCCTTAGTCAGGGCATGCCCATAGAACAGTTGTTTTACAGTCTGTTCTCTCCAATTTCATAGCAATTTATTTGCCCTCTTACAGTACTTACCACTGCCAATTCTGTATAAAGGGTGCATGTCTTGGCTTTGCTACCAACATATAAACTCTTTGAAGGCCAAGGTTTTGTTGGTACCCTACCCAGATTCCCTTGGAATTCACTTTACTACCTCTGTGTATCCATCCTCCTGTACACTTTGCTCCTACCAACATGAACTTGTAACTTTCTTCAGAGGACCAAACTTGAACTACTAGGGCTATTTCACTCAGCCATGTAGAGAGCTGGAATTGTCTGAAGTTTACATCCTCAGCAGAGTGACCTGCAGCTAAGTGACTGAGGCAACAATATGAAAGCCCAGCTCCCCTGCCTTGGACGCTCCACAGCACTCACAAGATTGGGCTGAGGCAGGGGCCTCATTGGAAATCACATCTGTGTTTGACTTCTTCCCCTTCCCTGTCCTGCTTTTCTTACTCCCTTAGTGGATTTCTCCTGAGAGCACCTTCTTGATAAATCACTTGGAAGGTGTTGTATAAGCGCTTGTTGAATGAATGAGTGCTAGAAAAGATATAGATTGTCATAGTTAGAAACATGAACCCTGGAGCCAGGCTGCCAGGTTTAAGTCAGAGTTCTACCACTTACTGGCTCTGAGAGCTTGGGCAAGTTATTTGACCTCTTTGTACTTCAGTTTCTTTATGCATAACGTGGAATGGTACTTCATCAGGTTGTTATGAGGATTAAATAAATGAATGTTTGTAAAGCACTTAGAGTGATTCCTGGCTTAGAGTAAATGTTAAGTGTTTGTAAAAGACAAATTAAATAAACAGTGCTTTGAAAGAAAGTAAAGAAAACATAAATAAGTGGAAAGACATACTGTGTTCATTGACAGGAAGACAATATTGTTAAGATGACAATACTACCCAAAGTGATCTACAGATTCAACGTCATCCCTATCAAAATCCTACTGGCAATTTTTTTTTTCCCAGAAATAGAAAACCCATCCTAAAGTGACTTTGAATAGCCAAAATATTCTTAAAAAGAACAAATTTGGAGAATTCACACTTCCCAATATCAAAATTCACTACCAAACTATAGTTATCAAAACAGTGTGGTACTGGCATAAGGACAGACACAGACCAATGCAATAGAATAGAGAGCCAAGAAATAAATTCTTACATATGTGATCAGGTGACAAGTATGCCAAGACCATTCAACAGAGAAAGGACAATCTTTTCAACAGAAATTCTGGATATCCACATGCAAAAGCATTAAGTTGGGCCCTTACCTAATGCCTTATAAAATTAACTCAAAATGGATCACAAAATTAATGTGTGACCACAGAATATAAAACTCTTAGAAGAAAACATAGGGGAAACCTTCATGACTTTGAATTTGATGCTGATTTCTTGGTTATGATACCAAAGGCATAGGCAACAGAAGAAAAAATAGATAAAATGGATTTCATTGAAATGAAAAACTTATACATCAAAAAGTACTATCAAGTGACAGACAACCTGAAGAATTGGAGAATATATTTGAAAATCATATGGCCGATAAAGGGTTAATATCCCGAATACATAAAGAACTCCTACAATTCAACCACAAAGAAACAACTCAGTTAAAAAAAAAATGGATGAAGGACTTCAATACACATTTCTCTGAAGAAGATAATACAAATGATCAAAAAACAGATGAAAAGATGCGCCACATTATTAGGCATTAGAGAAAAGTAAATCAAACCTGTATATTGTCACCCTGCTTATTTAACTTATAGGCAGAGTACATCATGAGAAACGCTGGGCTGGATGAAGCACAAGCTGGAATCAAAAGATTGCTGGGAGAAATATCAATAACCTCAGATATGCAGATGACACCACACTTATGGCAGAAAGTGAAGAAGAACTAAAGAGCCTCTTGATGAAAGTGAAAAACGAGAGTGAAAAAGTTGGCTTAAAGCTCAACATTCAGAAAACTAAGATCATGGCTTCCGGTCCCATCACTTCATGGCAAATAGATGGGGAAACAGTGGCTGACTTTACTTTGGGGGGCTCCCAAATCACTGCAGATGGTGATTGCAGCCATGAAATTAAAAGACACTTACTCCTTGGAAGGGGTTATGACCAACCTAGACAGCATATTAAAAAGCAGAGACATTACTTTGCCAACAAGGGTCCTTCTTGTCAAGGCTATGGTTTTTCCAGTGGTCATGTATGGATGTGAGAGTTGGACTATAAAGAAAGCTGAGCACTGAAGAATTGATGCTTTTAAACTGTGATGTTGGAGAAGACTCTTGAGAGTCCCTTGGACTGCAAGGAGATCCAACCAGTCCATCCTAAAGGAGATCAGTCCTGGGTGTTCATTGGAAGGACTGATGTTGAAGCTGAAACTCCAATACTTGGGCCACCTGATGCGAAGAGCTGATTCATTTGAAAAGACCCTGATGCTGGGAAAGATTGAGGGAGGAAGGAGAAGGGGATAATAGAGGATGAGATGGTTGGATGGCATCACCTACTCAATGGACATAAGTTTGAGTAAACTCCAGGAGTTGGTGATGGACAGGGAGGCCTGGTGTGCTGCGGTTCATGGGGTTGCAAAGTGTCGGACATGACTGAGCGACTGAACTGAATTGAACTGAATGCCACTTCATATCCAACAGGATGGCTATTGTTAACAAACAAATAAACAAATAAAATAGAAAATAACAACTGTTGGTGAACATGTGGAGAAATTGGAACTCTCATGCTAAGTGGTGGAAAGTAAAATGGTACACCTACTGAAGAAAACATAGCCGTTTTTTCAAAAGACCAAACATAAAATTATGATCTGCTCCAATAATCCCTCTCCTAATTATATATCCCAAGGAGTTGAAAACACTCAGACAGATATTTGCACACCGCTGAGGACAGCAGCATTATTCACATAATTCACAAAATTTCCACAAAGTGGAAACAACCCAAGGGTCCATCAGCAGATGAACAAAATGTTGTATCTGATAGAATATTGTTCAGCCATTAAAGGGAATGAAATTGTAATACATGCTACAGCATGAATGATCTTTGGAAACATTATGCTCAATGAAATGTCAGACACCAAAGGGCAAATGTTGTATGATTCCACTTATGAGGGACCTAGGATAGGCAAATTCAGAGACAGAAAGTAGAGTAGAGGTTAGGAGGGGAAGGAGAGATGGGGAATAGTGTTTAATGGATACAAAGTTTCTGTTTAGAGTGTTAAAAAAAAAACTTTTAGAAATATTTAGTGGTGATGTTCATACAATATTGTGCATCTATTTAATGCAATTGTATACTTAGAAGTGGCTAAAATGGTAAATTTTATGTTATATCTATTTTACCAGAGTGAAAAAAAGTGCATTAACTCTTGCCTTCCATTTTGCTGTTCCTGTTCTGTCTCTGGGACTTTTGATATCTGTCACACTAATGTTTCTTTCCTTTCTCATGAAAGAAGTCCATGTAAGTTGTCTATGAGCCTTTAAACAAAGTTTCTGAAGAGCTGTAAAGTTTTAAACATTCAATTAAAAGCAGAGAAACAAAAGATCACTGTGGATAAACATGAATAAATAAGGGAATAATTAGATTATTGGAAAATTCTTTAGGTTTAGTCAGAATTTGCAATAACCCCATGAGTACAGTGAGTCCGGTTTAATTATTGATGCCATAAAGCAGTCCGCGCCTAGAGTTTTCTTCAGCTTTACCGTTTATGATTTTATAAAAGCTGTCCATATGGGTCCACTTGGTTTGGGCTCATAGGCAAATTGGTCTCCAGCCAGATACTCCATCTTCTTATGTATCACACCTCTCCATAGAGCTGAAATGTTCCCCTGAAGAGAAACTTTTAAAAACCCCACAAACTCTAATTTAGATTTGGCAATCACTAGGCTGTGGTGTTTGAGTGTTTTAGACTTAGCAATAAATAGTGTTTTAAAACTTCCAATGTCTGTGTCTTAGTTGCTGTGCTTTCTGTATCTACAGTCAAAAGCCCTAGATGCAAGAATAATTAAATCACACAAGAATAAATTAAATCCCTCATTGGTTAAGATGGTCCTTCCCACTTCATAGCCTGGAGGAGGGCATGGCAACCCACTTCAGTATTCTTTCCTGGAGAATCTCCATAGATAGAGGAGCCTGGCGGACTTCAGTCCATGGGGTTGCAAAGAGTCAGACATGACTGAGCGACTAAGCACAGTGAAGTGAAATGAAAGAAGGAAGGAGAGGAGGAGGTGCATTTGTGTGTGAGATAGTATTCCTCAAGGAAATCAGTTTATATTCGACAAATCTCCACAACATTTATTCTGACATATTTTTGTCTTTGCCTCTCATACTTTTACATCTTTACCTTAAGACTTTAATGTTCATTTGAGCAGTGCAGTGTTGAGGGATCTGTGGGACAGAGGACTGACTCACTCAAATATATGACATTTTACATCAAATTTCTTTAAAAATAATACAATGGTGGTGAAAGACCAAATTCCACATAGCAGCTTTTCAAACTTCAGCCAGTCTCACATTTATTTCACACAAAACTCCTTTAATTCCTTTCTGGAACAAGATATGGTATGAAAGAGACAGAACAATAATCTGTCAAATTGTTTAATACAAAACATTTTAGGCCTTGGGCATGTCATATTATATTTGCTACTTAGATTCACATCACCTTTTCTACTGTTGTTGGTCTAGGGTCCTTAGGTGAAAGGGCAGTTTGTTATAAATGACACTGTTAAAAACATGTTGATGTTACTGGTAGATCTGTTCTTGTAGCGTGTGAATATGATACATTTGCTCATCCCTTGTATAAGGAGTTAACAGTGACAAGAGGAGTGGTAGGTATAGCTAGACTGACCATGTGCGCACTCAGTCAATACCCCCTGGTTCAAATCTGAGCATTTGGAAAGGGTACACACACACCCACACATACACACACATTCATGATATGTATATTTATGCATACACTTCCCCCACGTTTTGGGTGGAGGACCTTACAAACAATGACATGGCCACTGGACAGAGAGACAGGAAAAAGCATGGCCACATGGCAAAGGCAGCATCTCAGTATAAGTTGTAAAACTGGTTTCCTAGGTTTTCTTGGTCTTTTCACAGGAGGCAGAGAATCATTCTCACAAAGAGTTAACAGTATCAGAGCATCCTCCCTTCTGGCAGGCACAGAACTCCTGGAAAGTCTCTTAGGAGTGATATATCTTAAGTTAAGTGGAAATCCTATACCCCAAGGATCTTAGATTCTTGATTAGAGATTATACTGAGAGAGACAAATTAGTTATTTCCACCCAGCTCTCCAAAGCTCACTGGTTGGCTTTGTATTGACAATTCAAAGTAAACCTTATATTTATTTACCTTCATTGAAGAGCTTGCACAGTGGAAGTTTGTTGATGTGCAGTGAAATCCCTAGTGGGAAATTACTAGAACTCACAAGATGAGGAATATTTGTTTTCAAATGGAGTTTTAAATTGACCTTGATAGTTTTCAATGTTTCTTAATTAGTGTTTGCAAATCTGCTGATTTTACGAAAAATCTGTTTCTTGCTGTATTAGAGTATAGCATCACAACAAAATTAGCATTCCATATGTTGTTTTGTTAAACATACTTGGTGACTTTCTTTAAAATCCCTTGGGAAATGTTTTGAAATTTGTTGAAACAAACATGCAACACTTGAAATTAAATGGTGATTATCACCACATTGTCCTTTCTTTAAAGCATTGCCGGTATTTGGACTCAGTGAGGAATGCTATCATTGAACACATTTTCTGCAGAAATTACTCACAAATGGGTAAGACATAGATACAAGCCTTTTTGCCCAAGTAAGTGTAGCTTGCTGTAGAATTCTAGTAATGCCGTGACACCATGATGAAGCACATTTATTTTGCCAAAGGCTGGAGTGGCATAAACCATCTATAAAAGCCTTTATAAGGGTATTCTCTTCTCTAAATGCAAAGAGAAAGTTCAGTTCCCTTTTCTTAAAATCTCCTTCAGAACATCTAAGTAGAAACAGAAGAATATATTTCATCTGATATTAGAGAACTGAATTGCCTCTCATTGGTAGTACTAATCATTAACAGTTACTCATTTATTGAATGTGAGATGTGGAAAGAGTTGTCGTGTGTCTGTCTTCACTTTAGGCTTACCATTTAGTCAACTTAGATTTAGTAGTGAACTTACAGTTTAGTAGTGAACATCTACTATATGCCAGTAATTGTGCAAGGAGCTAAAGTTACTGACAGGAAAAAGATACGATGGCATGAAAGGTTCTGCTCTGTGAACATCAGAGCTGAGCTGAGGAGATAACGGTTACCACACTAGAGTTGGGGGGAGGGGTTCAGGGAAGAGTTCAAAGAGGAGTAGGTGCTTAAAATTAAAAGGTGAATGTCAGGTTAGCAGGTTGGAAAAGCAGGAAAGAACATTCCAGGATGAGTGACTGACCCATATAAGGCACTGAGATTTAAAGGTTGCAGGATGTCAGTGTGATGGTAACTCATTCTGTGTGGCTAGGCAGGGTGTTTAGGGTGGACCCTGAGGAAAATGCATTTGGTAAAGTAGGTGGGTGTTTTCTACCCTGCTGAGGTCCTTGGACTTCATCTTGTAGGATACAGAAAACTAAAAAAATTTCAAGAAGGGACAGAAATTAAGCAATGTTGTATGAGCAGAATGTGAGGACTCTGAAGACACCAGTATTAGTTATTTTTAATTTTAATTTTTATTATTTTTTTAATTTCTTATTTGTTGGCCACATGGCATATGGGAACTTAGTTCCTTGACCAGGATCAAACCTGTGTCCCCTGCATTGGAAGTGCAGAGTCTTAACCACTGGACTGCCAGGGAAGTCCCAAGGAGCTATTTTAATAGTCTTGAAAAGGATCCTGAAATCTTTGTCTCTTGCATCTCCTGCCTTGACAGGCAGATTCTTTACCAACTATGCCACCTGGGAAGCAAGATCATAACAGTGGGGATTAATAGGCTGTCCTGTTTAGGTCTGAGAGAGATTTTTAGGAAGAAGAACCAATTTAACTGTAAAGAATGAAGGCTGAGAGAGTCTCAATGAATCCCAAAGTTTGTGGTGTGCTAATTGAGTGGGTTGTGGCATCATTTGTTGTAGAGAACAGAGTAGAGATTTGAGAGAAAGAAAATGAGGTCTGGCTTGGACACGATGAATTTAAGGTTATAGTGGAATGTATTGAAAGTGTGTGTTTTTTCCTTGGTTCTGATAGATAACCCACACATTTCCTCCCCTTCTCTTGATAGATTAAGGCATTTATTGGGTTGGCCAAAACGTTCTTTTGAGTTTTCCAGTGTTACAGAACAGCCCCAAAGAAATGTTTGGCCAACCCAATACTTTCTATGAGAGAAGGGTCCAGGGAAGTGGGTGGGATTTAATGCTTGTCTCCACTTGCATTATCCACATGGCACTGAAGGAGCTCTTGTTCCTTATCTGTGGCTTCCATCCTGTGCTCACATAAGGATTTGTTAAAATTGTAGCTGTTTTCTTCCTAGCTGCTGTCACTCACCTCTTCCTTCTCTGCTTTGCCAAAGGAAAAATAGTTTCTTTGACCCATTTCTGCTCAGAAGGGCTTTTCAATTCTTTGGAAATTGGTTCTAGTTGCCTTGATACTTCAGCTCTAAGATATGCTCAAGAAAAATCATTGTAAACTTTTTTGGCTTTTTCTCCTTATGAGGGTAAGGGCCTCTTGTGCTTTTTTATATTCCAAGTGGAATCATGAAATCAATTTTGACAATTAAAAAACTGACAATTACTTTAGAACATGATCTGAAAAACAGACTTGTGGACTGCTGCTGGCAGGTAATTAGAACAATTAAAAAGTAGTCTTTCTATGATGCTAAAGAGATAAACTTGGTGGTATCAGTGCTCAAAAATTCACAGTAGAAATCTGGCTACACTTGATAGGCTCTTCTCAATTATTCCTCAGATCAGAACTATTTCCATTAAGCTGTAGGTATCTACTGTCTCTCGTACCTATAATACCTTGAAGACACCTTGCAACTGAGGGTAAATAAAGCCAAATGCAAAACAAAACAGAATTGTGGTGTGTTCCTAAACCATTAATAATTTAAGGTGGACTCATTGGTTTGGAAACTCGTATTATGACAATTCAAAACCTATTCGAGCCAAGAGACAGGTAGACAAAGAGGTAGTTTGACACATACCTAGTATTTTTCTCTGCAAATTAGATTGGAGGGGGGATATGGCTCAGCAATTTTTTTCTGTAAAGAGTCAGCCAGATTATAAATATTTTAGGCTTTGCAGGCAGTACGGTCTCTAGTTATTCTGTTGCAAATTAACTTTGCTGTAGTAGAACATAGCATCTATAGACAGTAAAAATGAATGGATATGGCAGGTTCCAATAAAACTTTCTTTACAGAAGCAGGCAGTAGATGGATTTGATGTAAGGACTGCAGTTTGTTGGCCCCTGAGCTATAGAATTGATACAGATAATAGGGTGTACTACATTTCCACTCTGGCAATGGCAGTCAATCTACATCACAGATTTTTACAAAGAAACTCATTGAACCCAAGACTAATCTATGTAATGAATCAGGATATTTGCCTATGAGACATAGATCCTATTCTTTGCTATAAATGACACTTAAAAGCAATAACAAATGTCCACTGCATGGTCACTCCTTTATGAAACAAGGCAGGGAATCAATTATTACATAAGTAGGGTGAGTGGTTAAGTAGTGTAAGTGTATATACAGTATGTATATATAAATATGCCACTTTTAAAATATGTATGGTAGGAGAAGGGATTGTACTTGAAATTGTTTTATATGAGAATTCATTTCAATTTATTTCATTTACTCATCTTAAGTTATGAATCAAAATCTTGGTATCTTTTCCTGTTAGAGCTATGCCCTTTTCCTTAGACTACCATTTGACATCTTAAGGATGAAGATAATTGCATGATATGAAAAAGGCTTAATATTACTAAGCCCTGGGCTCCTATAGGATGGCCTCCTATAGGAGGGACTGGGGCTAATTTTCTGTACCCAAGGATGGATTGACTCAGATATCCCTAAAGGTTAATTTTCCTTTCTGCTAGTGAACCAGACACTCCAAGAGACATATTTATTAATTCAGACCAGAATTTTTGTGTACTGACAAGGAAGATAATTTTCCAACCTCCAAAAGGCCCAATGTTATTCTGGTCTAGATAAAAGGTACTTGCTGACTATGTTCTCTTAGAAGTCAAACCATGCCTAATTTCCTGTTCCCTAGAAAGAATGGTGACCCAGAATGGATGACCAAGCCCTTCAACTAGGAAAAAACTGGATTCTGCAGAAGTAGGATGAGCACTGAAAATATGCTGTAGATGTAAGCAGGGAATATTTTCAGGGCTGCTTTGGGAGCAGTTGAAGAACAGTCATAATTCACTGTTATCATCTTCCCATATCCCCTTTTAGCAGTATTCTCCCAAATCTTTATTTTAGTCATCCACTCTTAAAATTCTAATACACAGTTCTTGTCCCTCAGGTCTTTTTTTATCCAAACACTTTCAATACCTAGTCTCTGCTCATAGTCACATTGGGCAGAATCTGTTAGTGAATTAGTTCACAAAACACATTGATGACTCAAAGTGACTAAATTGTGATGTTGCTTAGGTGTATGCTGCAATGTAAAAAGGGAATGTGGTTTTAATTAAAGAATAAAGGCCTAATGGTAGAAAAGTTTTTATTGGGGCATAGACTATCACCATCATATCTTATATTGGTTCATTTTTTCTTTCATTCAGTAGATCTTTATTGAACATCTGTTATATTCGAGGCACTCTTTGAGTACTGTACTGGTTCTGCTTTAGGTGGAAGCTGAGGTGACCTGCCCTAGTCTTTGCATAAGAAGATCATCACACCCCTGCTCTGCTCAGATCCTCCCCCACTGCAATCAGCAGAGTTTCCAAGGTTGAACATCAACTCCCCCAAGTTACTTCTCTCAGCTCATTTCATACCTCTATCCAGCATCTTCCCTCTGCTGTAGCCCCATTGACCCGCTTGATGTTCTTCAAGCCAACTAAGCAAGCTCATGTTTAGGAATCTTGTATTTGCTGTTCTGTTTGGAATACTCTTTCTGGAGATATCCATGGAGCTTATTCCCTTATTTTATTCAGGACTCTGCTCAAATGTCACCTCAACAAAAAGGCTTTATTTGATATGGTGTTACTCCTTAATTCTTTGTTCCCTTTTCTTGTTTCATTTTTTTCATAGCACTCATCATCACCTGGCATTATATATGTTTATACTGAGTGTGGCTTTTCTCTTTGCTAGCATAGAAATGTAAACTTCATAAAGTCAGGTATTTTATTTTGTTCCCTGTATTATTAGCACCTAAAAGAGCCTGGACATAATATATATTCAATCAATTTGTTGATTGTTCAATGACTCTGCTTCCCTTGGAGCATTTATAATCCAGTCTTCTTAATCTTCGGTTTGTATCTTTTGTCCAAATATACAAGGAATAGCATTACTATACCAGAAGTTATCTGTTCAGCGAATTTAATCATAAGAAGTCTCTGTTACTTACTGAAGACACAACTAATATTAGATCCGTGAAGTTCCTTTCCTGGAGCCCTGTTTTTAGGATATTTGGCCATTGTGACTTTGGTTCAGTTCTGTTGTTATTTTTACATGGTGCTAATGTGTTCCTGACATATTTCAGAGACCAGGCTTGTCATTTACTTTGAGGGGTCCCATGAATTTCTCTCTTACACTTTTGAAATGAAATTTCAGAATTGAATCAAATTTATTGTTTCAATCAAAATGGATTTGATTTACAGATGTCTGATCCCTTAAAAACAGATCTAAAAAAAGAAAGCTTCCATCAACTTCAGTTCTTGTTTTCTTGTCTCCTCCAAACAAGAATTAAGGACTTTCTACAAGACATTTTCCATAAGACTTTTTGTGTTAAAAACATTGGTGCATGTTAAACTTAGTACATTATACTTGCCTATGTTTCAAGGTTTGTTTCATCAGGGAAGTAGTATAATCCACAAGTAAGTTGTGTATGCCTTTCAGAATGTGATTATTGCTCATAAAAATGGTTTTAATTGAAAATTTTATGTCATGGATAGCCTATAGCAATCTTAGATGCACATACCTATATTTATGTGTCTATAATTTATTTTTTAAGATTCCCTATACAACACTATTTTGAAATTACTAAAGGGGTTTTCTTTCTTTTTTTGCTATTCATCTGGGTAACTTAAAAAAATATTGCTGTTAAATTCAACTGTTGGCACTGTTGCAGGCAACTAAAAGCTTAAGAAAATTATTCCCCATCTGTCCCCCCCAAAAGCCACATCTTAAAAGGTCACAAAAGGAAACACACAATTCAAATAATCTCCATGCTGTATCTGAGATTAACTTGGACACAGATGTTTTAACTTACAGTTTGATCTGGCGTAATATATACATTTAACAAAATCCTGTTTTGTATTGCTTCTATAAACACTGAAGTCTGATAAAAGTGTATTGATTTTTCTGCTATTTTAAGAGCTTTTGAACCAGTGCTTAAAGCAAGTTGTCTCCAAGGCCTAAATTAACTCTTTCAGCTTTTGACGATGGTTTCCGTGTAGGGGTATGTGTGTATACATGCAAGTATGTGTTTGTTTATGCTTGAAATGGATTAGAATGGCAAACCGTTTTGTGGTCTGCAATATTTTACTTGCTGGGGATAATCATTAGACTTTGTTCTTGATTTCTTTCTTAGAAGATGAAATGATTCAACACTGTTCATTACTGCTCATTTCCTAACCACACTGTAATCATTACAGGCCTAGATATTATCTGAACAGTTACTGAAAATATTAATGCAACATGAATAGGGTTTTCCTCTCTCACTCTGAGCATTTAAATATGGACATCATACTTCTTCCTCTTAGTCCTTAGGCCTTTTGTCCGACTTAATATGAGAACCTTGAAGGAAGCAACTCAGGGAACATGAATCCAGTTTGTCTGTCTTGCTTTCAAAGTTATTCTTGCATTGTCTTCCTTCTTGGCCAACAGTCTAATGCAGTATAGCCCCCCTACATATGAGTGAGTTCCATTCCAAGAGCAAGTTCATAAGTCCAGTTTATTCATAAGTCCAACAAAGTTAGCCTAGGTACCCAACTTTTACAGAAAACTCCAGATGCATGAAGTGACGTACATGATTGGACGTACAATGCATGCTTACATCTTTGACAGTTCTCAACTTGAAGGTTCCTGTGTAGCAGATATGCTGTACATCACGAGGTAGCTATTCACCCTTGAGAAGTAGCATGGAAGCCACCACAACTGCAAGTAGGCTTCTCCAAATTATGTGCATCTTCAAATCAGAATTGTGATAACTCCCAGGGAAAAAGATATCCCCAAATTGAAAATATAAAAAGAAATATAAAATTCAGCAGCAACACAACCTTTTGAAAGTACAGAGACTTTTGCTAAGAGGAACCTCTTAGGATAGTTTCAAAAGATAGGTTTTGAACTAGATAAGACACTTTCTCATATGAGGGCCTATTGGACTTTGTCATTTACCAAAGGTCTTCACACAAATGATTTCATTTGAGCCTGGATATATATAACCTTCTGAAGTAGATGTTTTAGAGATTCCCACATCGCAAATGATGATGACACAGTCTCTGAGAGAGGCTACATGGTGAGGCAAGACCTTAAAATCTGCATTTATTCTTTTTCACTAGGCCGAAAGCTCACATCTCTCTGGATATAATGGGCAAACAAGCATTTAATTTAGTGGAAAGTTAATGAAATGGCTATTTTGTGATGTTGGACCACATTTCTTTATTTTTAAATTAATCATCTGGGTGCACAATAAGCATACAGGTAATAAGACTATTTATCTATCAGTAAATATGTTTGTTTATCTTATCAGTCTTATATGCACATACACACATTCCCAAACACCTCCAGACCAGGAACAAAAGCAAAAGCAAAACTCCAAACTAGAAATCTATAAAGTTTCTTAGAAAGTATTCTCTCTATCTTAAAAATCTCCTGGGACTTCCTGGTGGTCCAGTGGCTAAGACTCTGTGCTCCTAATGCAGGGGGCTCAGGTTACATGCCTGGTCAGGGAACTAGATCCTAAATTCCAGAACTAAAGTTCCCGCATATAGCAACTAAAGACCTGACACAGCCAAGTAAATAAATAAATATTAAAAAGAAAAGGATTACAAAAGTTTTATATACGTATATGGAGATTTTCTTTCATTTACATTTTGTAAAACGGAAGTGTCTTCCTTTAGCAGAAAACCCTTAAATTCCTCAGTGAGGGAATTCTATCAGCAACAGT